>NC_042620.1:3266127-3603371 GCF_901001135.1 Rhinatrema bivittatum | reverse complement strand
TATTTCTGATTTTGTGACTCCTTTGTAGGTGTGTGAGCATGAGATGAGGAGGATGTCTCTGTCTGTCACAATCTTGTCCCACTGTGTCCCATCTATTTCTGATTTTGTGACTCCTTTGTGGGCGTGTGAACATGAGATGAGGAGGATGTCTCTGTCTGTCACAATCTTGTCCCACTGTGACCCATCTATTTCTGATTTTGTGACTCCTTTGTGGGCGTGTGAACATGAGATGAGGAGGATGTCTCTGTCTGTCACAATCTTGTCCCACTGTGTCCCATCTATTTCTGATTTTGTGACTCCTTTGTAGGCGTGTGAACATGAGACGAGGAGGATGTCTCTGTCTGTCACAATCTTGTCCCACTGTGACCCATCTATTTCTGATTTTGTGACTCCTTTGTAGGAGTGTGAACATGAGACGAGGAGGATGTCTCTGTCTGTCACAATCTTGTCCCACTGTGACCCATCTATTTCTGATTTTGTGACTCCTTTGTAGGTGTGTGAGCATGAGATGAGGAGGATGTCTCTGTCTGTCACAATCTTGTCCCACTGTGTCCCATCTATTTCTGATTTTGTGACTCCTTTGTGGGCGTGTGAACATGAGATGAGGAGGATGTCTCTGTCTGTCACAATCTTGTCCCACTGTGACCCATCTATTTCTGATTTTGTGACTCCTTTGTGGGCGTGTGAACATGAGATGAGGAGGATGTCTCTGTCTGTCACAATCTTGTCCCACTGTGACCTATCTATTTCTGATTTTGTGACTCCTTTGTAGGCGTGTGAACATGAGATGAGGAGGATGTCTCTGTCTGTCACAATCTTGTCCCACTGTGACCCATCTATTTCTGATTTTGTGACTCCTTTGTGGGCGTGTGAACATGAGATGAGGAGGATGTCTCTGTCTTTCATAGGTCTTGTCCCACTGTGACCCATCTATTTCTGATTTTGTGGCTCCTTTGTAGGTGTGTGAGCATGAGATGAGGAGGATGTCTCTGTTTGCCACAGGTCTTGTCCCACTGTGACCCATCTATTTCTGATTTTGTGGCTCCTTTGTAGGTGTGTGAGCATGAGATGAGGAGGATGTCTCTGTTTGCCACAGGTCTTGTCCCACCGTGACCCATCTATTTCTGATTTTGTGGCTCCTTTGTAGGAGTGTGAGTATTGTATGGGTATGAGATGAGAAGGATGTCTCTGTGTTACAGTCTTAATCTACCACAGCCCCTGTAACAGGTGTTTTCTCTAACAGCATTTATACTAGTCACAGATGTGGGTGACTGACATCATCCTGACAGTGGCAACTGGAACACGATTTCTAGGAAACGTCCTAAGACTCTATCATGCATATGCAGCAGTTCCTGTGACTTGTGATCATGTGACTGCTACATCAGTAGGAGATAACAAGTCAATAAGAACATAAGATATGCCATACAGAGTCAGACCAAGGGTCCGTCAGCCCAATATCCTGTCTCCAATATTGGCCAATTCAGGCCACAAGTAACTGGCAAATACCCAAACATTAAATAGATCCCAAGATACTAATGCTGGTAACAAGCTGTGGCTATTCCCTATTGATTAATAGCAATTTATAGACTTTTCATCCAGGAAATTATTCAAACTTTGTTTTAAACCCAGCTTCACTAGCTTCCTTAACCACAGCCTCTAGCAATGAATTCCAGAACTTAATTGTTCGATGTGTAGAAAACAATTTTCTCCAATTTTTTTTAAATGTGCTAATTGCTAACTTCATGGTATGCCCCCCCTAGTCCTTGTATTATCCGAAAGATAAATAACCATTTCACATTTACCTGTTCAAGACCTTTCATGATTGTTATGTTTGGTGTGTCTTGAACTAAATAGTGAGCCCTTGGGTCGAGATGAGTAAAGACTCTGCCCGCAGGGAGGAGCCCTGTGGGCTGTTACCCCAACAGGCAAGGTCTTGGTAGAGAAGACAGCCGAGGGAATAACTTTATTGTACAGCAATAAATCCTGAAGAACAGAGCAGACGAGTCTGTACTGTAGCCGATCAGTCCAGTAGAACTCTGCAGCGTGGAGAGGTCTGGTGAATACCTTATCTAGGCTTGCTTGTGCTGGCTGTCCCGGTAATGGTCCACAGTGCGGGGTAGGCCAGGAGCCGCTGGTAGAATGCACAAGACACGATGGATCTGGTAGTGGTCCGCAAGCGGGGTAACCTGAGATTCCATGCCACAAAGGTAGGGTACTCACACCGGTGAAGTAGAGGCAGCTGTAGCAGGAGCAGCCGGAGTAGATGAGATGATGCAGGAACTCACTGAAAAGAGAAGAGAGAGAGATGGCTCTCTGAGGAGTGGATAGCCCTAAGTGCAGCAAGGGCCCTGAGGAGCGGGTACCTAGGTCACACAGTAGTCAGTGAGGAAGTCCCAGAGAAGCGGAACTAGCAGGACGAGATTCCTTGCTAACTTGTAGCTCAGATGGTCAGCTGGGTTTAAGTATCGTGAGTGGCTGACGTCATGTGGGGACACTCCCGAGGTTCCCGCCATGACGTAGTTAAAAAGGGGGTAGGCGCGCGCACGCCTTGGTAAACCCGGATGAAAGATGGCTGCCGGGAGCGCCCACGCCGAGGAGATGATGCAAAATCATGCGGCGACACATCGGGGCCTTCCCCAGTTCCCTCCCAGTTCTGATACTGGAATATAATCTCTGGGTTGCTGAGCTGTAGAGAGAGACTAGAAGTAGTGAGTAGACAGGGTATACTGGATACAAGATGGTACACTCACAATAGTAGATCTCTGCAATGGTCTCTATGCCACAGAGAGTCTTCAGTACATACAGGAACAGGAGCCGTAGACGAGCACTGATTCCTATAAACAGTCTGTAACAAGAACTCACAATAGCTGTATATGAAATGGCTTCTAGAGTAGAAGAGAGTCTGTAAAGGATTCTAGGAACATGGGCCCTTGTGGAGCGAGTACCGGTTCCTATCTGCAATCTTGCCAATGTAACTCTTGATCTCCGTACCTGCGAAAACGTCTTGGACGGAAGGGAGTCTTCAGGGCTATAGGAATGTAGGCTCTTGTAGAGCGAGTACCAATTCCTATGTACAATAGAACTCACTGTGTTTATGTCCATGATCGCTTCCAGGCAATGAGGAGTCTTCTGAGTATTCAGGGACGTAGGCCCTCGAGGAGTGAGTACCGGATCCCGTCTTGGCAATCTGAAATCAAGAAGAGAGAGCAGAGCCCCCGTGGAGCGGGTACTCCTGGTAAGTTTGAAAAGGCCGAGAAGTGGAGAAGGATTACCCTCGCTGACTCGGATCGTTGTTGCAAGTATCGTGGACTGCCGAAGCAAGTCCTGTTGGAATTCCTTGCAAACTCGTTAGAGGTTAGCAAACAAAGACCTTTTAAAGTGAAAATGGATGATGTCACTACAGGGGGACGCCCCTGAGGTTCGCGCCCTTGCTAGTACAAAGTCTGGAGCGCGCGTGCCCTTAAGTCACCAGGAACATGGCAGATCCTTAGCGTCAAGCCAGCCCGGGGACACCAGGACCAAGAGGCAAGGAGAAGCCATGGCTGCATCTGTCCGTCAGAACCGAAGGGAGTCGCTCCCAAGGTAGAGAGGGTGGAGCGAGAGCGAAAAGAGGCACGAACGCAACACTTAGAGTCATGAGCCCAATTCAAAAGCTTCCTCCTGAAAGACAGGGGAACCACAGTCTTCCCTACAGGAACTGAATGGGTAACGGCCAGCATTAACTTCTCAGGGTCAATGATGTGATGTGACTCATCAGGGACATCATCCAGAATGAAGGACCAGGAGAGGGCTTCTGCCTGAACATTCTTCTCAGGAGAATGGTATTTGAGCAGGAAGTTGAATCTGTTGAAAAACAGTGACCATCTAAGCTTGGCGATGATTAAGCCTCTGAGCGTGCCTAAGATATTCCTGATTCTTGTGGTCAGAGAACACTGTTATCTGGTGTTAAGAACATAAGAAATTGCCATGCTGGGTCAGACCAAGGGTCCATCAAGCCCAGCAACCTGTTTTCAACAGAGGCCAAACCAGGCCACAAGAACCTGGCAATTACCCAAACACTAAGAAGAACCCATGCTACTATTGAAATTAATAGCAGTGGCTATTCCCTAAGTAAACTTGATTAATAGCCATTAATGGACTTCTCCTCCAAGAACTTATCCAAACCTTTTTTGAACCCAGCTACACTAACTGCACTAACCACATCCTCTGGCAACAAATTCCAGAGCTTTATTGTGCGTTGAGTGAAAAAGAATTTTCTTCGATTAGTTTTAAATGTGCTACATGGTAACTTCATGGAGTGCCCCCTAGTCCTTCTATTATTTGAAAGTGTAAATAACCTTCTAACCAGGGACGCCACTCTTCAAATGCTAGCTTGAAAGCAAGCAGTTCCTTATCGCTGATGCCGTAGTTCCTCTCCACTGGTGTGCAGCGTCTCGAAAAGAATGAGCAGGGGTGTAGAACGAGTAAATTGCTGTAGTGGCTAAGGACAGCCCCTACGCTTACGTCTGAGGCATCTACCTTGACAATGAACGGCTTGTGAGGATTAGGGTGGCGTAAACATGGTTTCTGAAGAAAGGCCTTCTTTAGTAGTTGGAAAGCGGAGATGGCCTCTGGAGACCAATTCGAGGGGTTAGTTCCTTTCTTTGTCATAGCTGACGTCATGCGGTGGGGACGCTCCTGAGGTTCCCGCCATGATGTGGTTAAAAAGGGGGCAGGCACACGCATGCCTAGGTAACCCCGGCTGAAAGATGGCTGCAGGGAGCGCCCACGCTGAGGAGATGATACAAAATCATGTGGCGACACATCGGGGCCTTCCCCAGTTCCCTCCCAGTCCACTCCAATTAAGCAGCCGACTGGAAGGAAACTTCTCAACCCCCTACCCTAACCTCCCTTCCCCTTCCTCTATCCTACCCTCCCCCTATCCCTATCCTAACTACCCCTATTTTTTAAATTTTACCTTTTGTTCCTGCAAAGGAGCAGGAGCAAGTTGCGTGTGCCGGCAGAGCGGCAAATGGCCGCTGTACCGGGCGCCTCTAGTTCTGTCCCACCCCCCAGACCACCCCCTTTTAAAGCCATGGCACTTATACGCGTCCCGGGGTTTACGAGCATGGCTGGGCCCATTTGAAAATTGGCCTGGCGTGTGTAAGGCCAGGTTTTCAAGTCTACCCTTTAGTCTCTTCCATGATGCTTAACCTGTTGGATTCTGTGTAGAAGGTTAAAGGTAAGTATGATAAAGTATGGCTCAAAGACAAGGATTTATATCAAGAAAGAAAGGCAGAGGAGATAAAGGACAGGAGAACAGAGAACGTCTGCCTCTGTGATGGGGACACCAACTCAATATCTTCTTATTTTTCACCTATAAGATCTTCACACCGTCCCTCTGTGAATTCTCTTCTATATTCTGTAATGGAGTAACTTAAGGCCAACAAGATGCAGGGCAGCAGGGAGTCTGAAATATGTATGTGAGGGACCCCAATGTATGCATGGCAGGAGGCCTGAAAAATGCAGGAAGGGGAGTGCGGCAGAGATTTCCAGCTCTGCCCCTCACTTCATT
Organism: Rhinatrema bivittatum; assembly: GCF_901001135.1. NCBI lineage: Eukaryota > Metazoa > Chordata > Amphibia > Gymnophiona > Rhinatrematidae > Rhinatrema > Rhinatrema bivittatum. The sequence continues at coordinate 3,597,817 of NC_042620.1, read as the reverse complement.
GTCCTTAAATGGGAGCTCAGTCTGTGTCTGCTCAAGTGTTTCTTAGCATCACTTGTGCATTTCTTGGACCCATCTTGTCAGCAGGCTCACCCGATATTTGGTGTGGTTTTGTTCAGTTAGAAATTGTCTAATTCTGAAACATTCAATTAACGGTTTGCTTCTGACATTAATGCCCCTTCAGTAGCTCGATTCCTCGAGCACTCACCACACTGCAGCAGCAGGTCTAAGCAGAACGTGTAGTACCAGGCACTGATGATGATCATATTGTGTCTGTTCTTCAGTTTTTCCAGCCAGCGAATCACGATCACGCACTCACTGTACCTGACGAGGAGGGAGAGAAGACGCTGTTAGTGCCCTCAGAGAGCCCAGGGAGGAGTGTTGTCTGCAGAGTCCATTAGTGTTTTACCAGGAGTATCTGTTAATGGGTTACATATGGGGATAGGCTGAAAGGAAACTCGAGGTCCACCATACCCACTTGGAGTATGGTTGTAGTAGTGCCTGCTATGAGGATGTGTACCAAATATACTCATTATTGTTCGTCCAAACCATGAAATGTAATGTAATTTATCTGGTTTGTTCTTTTCTTTTCTTTCCTACGCCAAGTTCTATTATCCCTGTTAAATGTAACTGCTTTTTCCGCACTATTGTTTTAAGTTAAGTTTAATTTGCACTCCTGTTCTATGTGAACCAGCATGATGGGACTACCAGTCTTGAATGCCGGTATATAAAAAACTTACTTAAAATAAATAAATATAAATAAATGTTCCATTTTCCAGACCTAAAAGAAAAGGAGGGGACCTCCTAATAATTTGCAAAAAAAAGAACTTGAACTCAAACCATACAAAACTGAAATAAAGCCACCACATGAGGTGGCAATAGTTAAATCACAAAAAAATAGATATTGGTCTCATATACAGCCCACCAGGAACACTCCTAAAAGATTGAAATCTTCACAAAATCATTCCCAAACCCAGAAACAACCATAATTGCAGGATACTTCAACCTACATATAGATAAGTCACCTAAATCCAACTCGTAAAATATTGCTAGACAGGATCTATTTATTTATTAATTATTTATTTATTTAAAGTTTTTGTATACCGACATTCATTAGGAGATACATCACATCGGTTTCCATGGAACAAAAAAATGGCCAACGGGGCTTTACATTGAACTGATAAGAGAACTGGGTAGGGGAGGGGGGGGGGGGAAACAAAGGTAATGCAGTACAACAAAGATAAATGCTATAAAATGGTTGTATAAATGCAATAAAAATAATTATATACAAGTGTATTATTTACAATAAAATGTTAGGAGGAGAGAGATAATGAGGGAGGGAAATCGGTCTTATGGCGGGGGGGGGGGGGGGGAGTGGAGGGGCGGGAGGGGAGGGGTGTGGGAGAAAGTAGAGAGATGAAAGGGGGTTCATGTGTAGTCTCGTGTAAAGAGCCAGGTCTTGAGATTTTGTCTGAATTTTTTGGCGCAGGTCTCATGGCGTAGGTGGGTGGGGATAGAGTTCCATAGGGAAGGTCCAGCTAGGGATAGCGCACGTTGTTTGGTGGTTGTTAGGTGGTAGAGTTTGGGAGAAGGAGTGTGAATGTTTGCTGTGTAGGGCGTTCTGGTGGGTCTGGAGGAGAAACGGATGTGTAAACTGTCTGAGAACCAGAGCATGTCAGGGTTGTGGACGGCTTTATGTATGAGGGTGAGAGTTTTAAACTGGATTCTGGCTGTGATGGGGAGCCAGTGAAGTTGTTTGAGAACAGGTGTGATGTGTTCTTTTCTACGGGAGCCGGTTAATACACGTGCGGCTGCATTTTGAAGCAGCTGAAGGGGGGCAAGGCTGTTCTTCGAGAGACCTACTAGTAAAGCGTTGGAGTAGTCTATTTTGGATAATATTAGGGCTTGTAGGGCAGTTCTAAAGTCGTTAAGATGCAGGAGGGGTTTGAGTTTTTTGAGAGTGTGTAGTTTGTAGTAACAGTCTTTGATGGTGGAGGAGATAAATTTCTGTTGGCTGAATTGTGGGTCACGGGCGAAAGCCATAGGATGGACCCAATTTGTAACTAAACCAACAAACAAAGCAGGACATATCTTTGACTTTATTTTTACCAATCAAAATAACTGCCAAATCAATCTTCCCCAAAAAATTGTTCCATGGTCAGACCATCAACTAATTGAAGCAAATATTACACTCCAAATCTCACAAAAAATAAAAACTAAATATAAACAAACTATCAAATACAGAAAAAAGTAGAACCTGAAATTCTAGAAGAACATATCAAACATAAATGTTTGGATTCAAATATAAACAATATTTCATCACCCTTTGATCTGTGGCAAAAAAAAATCAATGAAATAGCCAATGATCTATGTCGTGAACAAGAAAAAACCTCCACCTTTCTTAATGTGTGGAATACATCTAGACTGTGCTTCTAGGATGGTATTTTTTAACAATGACCACTAGGGATGTGAATCGTTTTTGAACGATTAAAATTATCGTCAGATAATTTTAAAATCGTCCAAAATCGTTAGAGTGCACGATACAATACAAATGCCCACGATTTATCGTCAGGGGCATTTGTATTGTATCGTTAAATAGGGCACACCAAAAAAGCCCCTAAACCCACCCTGACCCTTTAAATCGACCCGACCCGACCCATCGCTATTTTTTTTTTTACGGAGGCCCGCGCCGCAAAAAAAAAAAACCAAAAACCCATCTGACCCTTTAAATCGACCCCCCCCCCCTCCCCGACCCATCGCTAATTATTTTTTTACGGAGGCCCGCGCCGCAAAACCCCCCCAAAAAACCCATCTGACCCCTTAAATCGACCCCCCCCTCCCGACCCGACCCAACCCATCACTATTTTTTTTTTATGGAGGCCCGCACCGCAAGAAAAAAAAAAACCCATCAGACCCTTTAAATCGACCCCCCCTCCCGACTCCCCAAAAACCTTTTAAAGTTACCTGGTGGTCCAGGGGGTCCTCGGGGGGCCTCGGGGAGAGAGCCAGGGGGGCCTCGGGGAGAGGAGAGATCCAGGGGGGCCTCGGGGAAAGATTTCCCAGGCATCAGCTGTTCTAAAAAAAAAATAAAATGGCGCCGATGCCCCTTTGCCCTTACCATGTGACAGGGTATCCGTGCCATTGGCCGGCCCCTGTCACATGGTAGGAGCACTGGATGTCCGGTGCCATCTTTACTCATCAGCCCATATTATACTATGGGCTGATGGCCGGCGCCATGTTTAAAGATGGCTGGCGCCATGTTTAAAGATGGCGCCGGCCATCCAGTGCTCCTACCATGTGACAGGGGCCGGCCAATGGCACGGATACCCTGTCACATGGTAAGGGCAAAGGGGCATCGGCGCCATTTTTTTTTTTTTTTTTTTTAGAACAGGTGATGCCTGGGAAATCTTTCCCCGAGGCCCCCCTGGATCTCTCCTCTCCCCGAGGCCCCCCTGGATCTCTCCCCGAGGTCTCCCGAGGCCCCCCTGGACCACCAGGTAACTTTAAAAGGTTTTGGGGGGTCGGGGGGGGGGTTGATTTAAATGGTCGGATGGGTTTTTTTGGTTTTTTTGCGGCGCGGGCCTCCGTAAAAAAATAATTAGCGATGGGTCGGGTCGGGGGGGGGGGGTCGATTTAAGGGGTTGGATGGTTTTTTTTGTTTTTTTTTGCGGCACGGGCCTCCGTAAAAAAATAATTAGCGATGGGTCGGGAGGGGGGGGGGGGGTCGATTTAAAGGGTCGGATGTGTTTTTTGGGTTTTTTTGTGCTGCGGGCCTTCGTAAAAAAATAATTAGCGATGGGTCAGGTCGGGAGGTCGATTTAAAGGGTTGGATGTGCTTTTTTTTTTTTTGCGGTGTGGGCCTCCTAAAAAAATGTGAATTGGAATCGGAAACGATTCCAATTCACATATCTTAACGATCAGATTCGAGCCCCCCCGCAGCCGAATCTGATCGTTAAGACGATCTGGCACACGATTCACATCTCTAATGACCACGCCTCTTGGACATTTTTTACTTTTGTAGCTGCTCCTTTCAGTTTTTTTCTAACTATTTTTCTCATTTTATCAAAGTTTCCCTTTTGAAAGTTTAGCACGAGAGCCTTGGAGTTGCACACTGTTCCTCTTCCAGTCATTAAATCAAATTTGATCATATTATGATCACTATTGCCAAGCGGCCCCACCACCGTTACCTCCCTCACCAAGTCCTGTGCTCCACTGAGAATTAGATCTAAAATTGTTCCCTCTCTCGTCAGTTCCATAAAGGTATCATTTATTCCATCTAGGCGTCATAGTGGATAACACATTGAAATCGTTGGTTCAGTGTGCTGCGGCAGTCAAAAAAGCAAACAGAATGTTCCCTGTACGTAGCAGGATCAGTGCAGACAGTAGGGTTATGTCTCCCTTCCAGCAGGTGGAGTCAGAGAGCAAAGTACTAAGCACCTCCCATATCCCAGGGGCCTCCTGCGATCCTCCAGTATTCCTCTGACTCCAGCAGGTGAAGGAAGACATCCCCTGCGGTCCTGATACTTTAGTCAGCTGAGTAAATTTACTTTTATTTGTAGTCAAGGGATTTTTTATTCCTGGCTGATCTTTGACTAGATCTTCTTGTGTTTAAAAATTTTTTTTTTATATATAATCTATTTGATGCTGTGTCTTCAAGCCTTGCCACCTGGAAGACCCTTATTATTCCCGGGCAAAGAGGGGATATACCGGTGGGCCGGTCCCCCCCCCCCCCCCTTTCTGTGCCAGAGAAGTTATTATGCCTCTGAAGGGAGCTTAATGATTTGATTTATTCCAGGGAGGTTGTTATTCCCCTAAAGAGGAAGCTCCATTAACTGTATTATAACATAGACAAAAGGCAGTTAAATTCAAGGCAAAAATATTAAAGATTTATTAAGACACAAGCAAAATTTATTTTCCCAGTTACTTCTTCAGAGCTTGTTTTTATTTTTTCACTCATGCCGCGGGGCTCTCGTTGTGCTGCCTGTGGAGAGCCGGCAGCGCGGCTCTCCAGAGACAGTCTGTGTTTTCGTTGCATTTCTGGAGGCGAAGGGCAGTCAGAACTGCCTCTTGCTAGTAGAAAACGGCCGTTGCCGAGTACGCGCGATTCAAATTTTTCACAAACTGTTCCCTTGCCTTGACCGGCCCCGTCTCTGAATCGCAGTGCAGCAGCGGCCATTTTGAATTTAACCGACGATCGCGGTGGTCCGCGGTCTGGAGGAGGGGAACTGCTTGAGGGATTATCTCCTCTTAATTTAAATCCAGAGCACTCTAATTTTATTGAAAATAATATTCTTCAGTCCCCTTTACCCCCGGGGGGGGGGGGGGGTTTGAAACAGCCATTTTCTTCACAATTTATTTTATTGATGCATAAGGCATATTTGGAGGCTGCAGCAGATGCAGAATGTACTCAACCACCGTCTGCTAAGATTCCTAAACATATGGATGAATCTATGTCACATTTACATCCTGTAAATCAGGATTCTGACTTACAAGATCCTCTCCTGAGAGCCTCGACTGATGCTGTGGATGAGGGTGTTATGGAATCAGCTCTGGTGGAGGGGGATGATCCCCAAGTATTAAGATTGTTTCACAAAGAGGAGTTAGATCCTCTTATTCCTTTTGTCTTAGAGGAGCTGGCAATTCCAGCGCCACAACCAGTGACAGATTCCACTCCCGGGGATCCTGTTCTTGCAGGGCTTAGGGCTCCGTCTAAATCTTTCCCTTTTCATCCAAAGCTTTTTCAATTACTTACTTGAGAATGGGATGTTCCGGAAGCTGGTCTTAAGGTTACTAGAACTATGGATAAACTATATCCACTCCCACAAGAATATTTAGACTTGCTGAAGGTCCCTCAAGTTGACTCTGCAGTTTCTGCCATTGCTAAACACACCACAATTCCAGTCACTGGAGGCACGGCTCTAAAGGATTTTCAGGCTAGAAAACTTGAGGTTCTCCTTAAACGTATTTTTGAGGTATCCGCCTTAGGGGTACGTACGGCGGTGTGCAGTAGTTTAATGCAGAGGGCCACCCTTCGGTGGGTTCAACAATTACTTACTTCTCAGGACTTACCATCGGCCGAACTTGAGCAAGCCAATCGTTTGGAATCGGCTGTTGCATATACGGCTGATGCATTATATGACCTCTTATGTACTTCTTCTCGTACAATGGCTTCTGCAGTTTCGGTGAGAAGACTTCTTTGGCTCCGCCATTGGGCAGCGGATGCAACTTCCAAATCTCGTTTAGGTTCTTTTCCTTTTAAAGGATCCTTGCTCTTCGGTAAGGAGTTGGAGCAGCTCATTAAAGATTTGGGAGAAAATAAAGTATATAAATTACCAGAGGATAAACCTCGTTCCTATCATTCTTTCAGTACCTTTAGAGGTCAGAGATGATTCCGAACTGGTAGAACTCCATTTTTTTTCTACACGACAACAGCCTTCAAGGGCACAGGTTTGGGCTCATTCCTTTCGTGGGAGACGGCCTCTCCATACTACCAGCTCCCAATCATTTCCATCCTCCAAATCTACGCAATGAAGGTGCGCTGGCCCATTCCTTGGTGCCAGAGATAGGAGGACGTCTTTCTCATTTTTACAAGGAATGGGTCAAAATTACTTCAGACCATTGGGTCCTCAATATTGTAAAAAAAGGCTACGCTTTGGATGTTGCTCGCCCATTACAGGATCTTTTCCTAGTATCTCCGAGCGATTCTCTTCAAAAACAGCAACTTGTACGTCAAACTTTACAACGTTTGCTGGATCTAGGAGCTATTGTTCCAGGCCCTCAGTCTCAATATCAGACTGGTCGTTACTCCATTTATTTCATTGTTCCCAAAAAGGAAGGAACATTTTGACCAATCTCAGACTCAAAGGCAGTAAACAAGTCACTTCGGGTTCCACATTTCTGTATGGAGACATTGAGATCAGTCATTGTGGCCATCCACAAAATCAAATTTTAGCCTCTTTAGACCTGTCAGAAGCTTATCTTCATATCCCAATTCAGGAGTCACACCAGAGATATCTTCGATTCATGGTGTTGGGCGAACACTATCAGTTTCGAGCCCTCCCTTTCGGTCTAGCAACTGCTCCTCGAGTATTTACCAAGGTGATGGTGGTAGTTGCAGCAGCACTCAGACGGGAAGGGATTTTAGTTCATCCCTATCTCGATGATTGGCTCAGAGCAAAGTCACAAACTCTTTGCGAACAAGCGATCAAGAAGGTTCTGCATCTTCTTCATATTCTTGGTTGGGTAGTCAACTTCAAGAAAAGTCATTTAATCCCGACACAAGTCTTACAGTTTCTGGGGGCTCGATTCGATACGGCTGTGGGAAAGGTTTTTCTTCCCCAGGATCGGATGCACAAATTGATGTCACAAGTTCGTCGCCTTTTGGATCTAAATTTACCCATGGTATGGAATTATTTACAGGTTCTTGGTTCTATGGCATCTACTCTGGATATGGTCCCCTGGGCTTTTGCACATCTAAGACCTTTGCAGAGGGCATTGCTTTCCAGGTGGGACCCCAAGCCAGAGAAATTTCATCTTCCTCTACCACTTCTGGAGCTGACTCGGTCCAGTTTAAAGTGGTAGTTGGTACCACGTCATCTGCAGGAGGGGATGGACCTGGAGCCTCCACAGTAGATATTAGTGACAACGGACGCCAGCCTTTTTGGTTGGGGAGCTGTATGCCAGTCACAATTGACACAAAGTCAGTGGACGGCTCCGCAAGCTAAGTGGTCCATCAATCGTTTGGAAACCAGAGCGGTACAACTAGCACTCCGCAGATTTCTACCACTTATTCAACATCAGTCGGTGAGGGTTCTCTCCGACAATGCCACGATGGTAGCATTGGCAAGGCAGCACAAAAAAGTCACTCAGTCGCCATAGAAGCAGACATGCTAATGACCTGGGCAGAATCTCATCTGTGCCATCTAGCGGCATCGCACATAGCAGGCGTAGACAATGTTCAGGCGGACTTTCTCAGTCGCCAGTATCTAGATCCCAGAGAATGGGAACTTTCCTGGGAGGCAATGAGCATACTCACCCGAAGGTGGTGAACACCCAGGTTAGATCTAATGGCTACCCGTGTCAATGCGAAAGCAGCTCAGTTCTACAGTCGAAGGAGAGAACACGGATCAGAAGGGGTGGATGCCTTGGTTCTCCCTTGGCCAAAAGACATTCTTCTCTATGTGTTTTCACCATGGCCACTAATAAGGAAAGTGCTGAGACATGTAGAATCTCACGAAGGTCCAGTGATTCTTGTGGCTCTGGAATGGCCTCGCAGACCATGATATGCAGATCTCATCAATTTAGCGGTCGACGGTCCTGTCCATCTAGGTCATCTTCGCAACCTTCTTCGACAGGGTCCAGTATATTTCGACCAAGCAGTTCACTTTTGTCTAGCGGCCTGGCTTATGAATGGAGGCAGTTAAAAAAGAGAGGCTACCCAGACTCAGTAATCACCACTATGCTTAGTTCGAGAAAGCCTTCTACTTCTCTTACCTATGTTAGAGTATGGAAGGTATTTGATACTTGGTGTAATACGTTCGGTTTGTCACCACGCAAAGCTTCAATTGGGAACATTTTGGCTTTCTTACAAGACTATTTAAAAAAGGGTCTGGCTTATAATTCACTCCACGTCCAAGTTGCTGCAATAGGCTGTTTACGAGGTAAAGAGAATGGTGTGTCTGTCTCGATGCATCCAGATGTTGTCCGTTTTCTCAAAGGCGCCAAACATTTAAAACCACCAATTCGGGCTCTATGTCCATCATGGAATTTGAATTTGGTTCTTCGTAGTCTTTGTGCTCCTCCTTTTGAACCCCTTAAGCGAATAACTTTAAAAGACTTAACGCTCAAGGCAGTGTTTCTCGTATCAATTTGTTCTGCTAGACGCATTTCAGAGATTCAGGCGCTGTCTTGCCATGAGCCTTTCTTGAGAATTTCAGACACAGGTATATCACTGCGCACAGTACCGTCCTTTTTACCCACAGTGGTTTCCTCTTTTCATCTCAATCAGTCTGTTGAATTACCAGCCTTTCCAGATTTGGATGTCTTCTACTCAATCACGGGACTTAAAGAGGACTGATGTGCGCCGAATGCTCTTACGTTACTTAGAAGTCACTAATGTTTTTCGTCTTTCGGATCACCTTTTTATTTTATGGAGCGGCCCTAGGAAGGGCTGTTAGGCTTCAAAACCTACCATTGCATGGTGGTTGAAGGAAGCCATTGCTTCGGCATACATTTGTAATGGTCGCCCAGTTCCTGATGGTCTTAAGGTGCATTCGATACGCTCTCAGGCGGCTTCTTGGGCCGAGAGTCATTGTGTTTCACCTCAGGAAATTTGTAGAGCGGCCACTTGGAAATCTTTGCACACTTTTGCAAAACATTATCGTTTGGACGTTCGCGCTCCAGACGAAAACTCTTTCGGAAGCAGTGTTCTGAGGGCGGGACTCTCCGGATCCCACCCCATTTAGGGCAACTTGGGTACATCTCTATAGTCTGGACTGATCCTGGTATGTACAGGGAAAGGAAAATTAGTTCTTACCTGATCATTTTCGTTCCTGTAGTACCAAGGATCAGTCCAAACGCCCGCCCAGTATTTTTTCCGGAGAGTCCGCTATTGACTAATGTTTACTTCTTATCTTGATTTCCTTTTTAACTATTTTTCATATACAATAATTTAAGGAGCTCTGAGGATTGTTACGTTTTTTGTTATGGTTAGGTATTTGTTCTATTTATATATATATAGTTGATCTAGTCATTGATTATCCTTCTTCATTAGTCTCTGCTTTGTTATTCAAAATACTGGAGGATTGCAGGAGGCACCCTGGGATATGGGAGGTGCTTAGAACTTTGACTTCTGACTCCACCTGCTGGAAGGGAGACATAACCCTACAGTCTGGACTGATCCTTGGTACTACAGGAACGAAAATTATCAGGTAAGAACTAAAAAATGGAATTCTCTACCACCTTATTTAAGAACTCAATCTAACATCAAAAAGTTCAAGAAGGACCTAAAAACTTTCCTCTTTCATACAGTCTACATCAATGATCATCTTTAACAACAATCCTTCTACAATCAATTCAACCATTCAAACCCAAACAAGAAAAAACAGTAACTACAACTGGCATCAACCTTAAGTATTACAATTTCAGAAATTTAATATGAAGCCCTCTTTTAAGATGAATTAATACTATTTTTGTTACTTTCCTTTTTTACATCTTTCCCTTCTCCCCCTCTTTCACCCCACCATCCCCCTCTACCAATCATTTCACTATTGTTATTGTTTTCTTCTTTTGCAATTATGTATAATTTATCTGATTGTTGTTTTGATTCTGTAAACCGTTGTGATGGCTAAACCGAATGACGGTATATAAAAACGAATAAATAAAATAAATAGATAAATAAATAATTTTCCTTTGGGAATTATTAGAAAGGGAATGGGGAGAAAAACGGAAAATGTCAGGTACAGAGAAGGGCTACCAAAATGATAATGGGAATGGAACAGCTCCCCTATGAGGAAAGACTAAGAGGTTAGGACTTTTCAGCTTGGAGAAGAGACGGCTGAGGGGGAATATGATAGAGGTGTTTAAAATCATGAGAGGTCTAGAATGCGTAGATGTGAATCAGTTATTTACTCTTTTGGATAATAGAAAGACTAGGGGGCACTCCATGAAGTTAGCATGTGGCACATTTAAAACTAATCGGAGAAAGTTCTTTTTTACTCAACGCACAATTAAACTCTGGAATTTGTTGCCAGAGGATGTGGTTAGTGCAGTTAGTATAGCTGTGTTTAAAAAAGGATTGGATAAGTTCTTGGAGGAAAGGTCCATTGCCTGCTATTAATTAAGTTGACTTAGAAAATAGATGCTGCTATTACTAGCAACGGTAACCTGGAATAGACTTAGTTTTTGGGTACTTGCCAGGTTCTTATGGCCTGGATTGGCCACTGCTGGAAACAGGATGCTGGGCTTGATGGACCCTTGGTCTGACCCAGTATGGCATGTTCTTATGTAATAAAATAAAAAGATTTTAGGGCAAACATAGGAGATATATTGCATTCTTACATTTAAGGTTTGGGGTTTTTTTGTGGTGACAGGGAGTCAACTAGTAGATAATATGAAAACTCCTTTAGAACTGGTGTTGGAAACCAACCCTCTTAATGTTAAACAGATTAGACTTTTTATGAGAGGTGGTATAAGCAGTCAAGAAAACAGTCTAAGGACAGTCGTCAGAAATGTTTCTCAATATTTGTCATTATAGTGATTTGTATGTTAGAGAACAGAGTAAAGGAGCAGAGTATTTAACTAAACTCCAAACTAAATTATGTTCTATGCAGATGGAGGAGTTGAGTAAGCGAAAAGAGGAAGAGAAAAGTAAAGTTTCTCTAGATAAAAAAGTTGCTGAGAAAGTATCTGGGATAACCAGGGTTATGGTGGTTTCAGATGATGTCAAATATGGAACCAATGGGTGTGATGCTTGGTATCCCCAGAATCAATTAATGGGTGGAGTAATTATACCTAGAGGGAATATTGCATGTGGAAGAGGGATGGTAAGAGGTAGAAGGGGAATAAATGGCAGAGGTGTGTATGGTAGCCCTTCACAAGGAGCTGGTTTTGGATCTGATAGGAGAACAGGTATAGAATGCTGGTATTGTGGGAAATGTGGACATTTTGCAAATGAATGTAGAGCAGATCCTGAAAGAAATTCCTCATATAACAGACCTAGTGGTAGAGGCAAACAAGGAGGATTTCCCCATTGGGATCCTGTGTTGCGAGCGTGGAGACACGGTCGCTTCTGACGGGAGATGTTAGCCCTTGGATCGCCACGCCACTCAGGGAGGAGCCCCAAGAGTGCAGCGAGAGGTGAGCCGATGTAAGCACAGGCAGACAAGGAACAGAACAAGGCTGGAGCGAAGACAAGAAGACTGAAAGTCTGACCCTCTACCAGACCTGCATGCCCCAAGATGACCAGCAACGCAATGTTGGTCAATGAACAGTCCTCCGACCGTTCCAAGCCCTTTCGAACCTGCCGCTGGGTAACGGCAATAGGCGACAGGCCAGACAGTGGACGAGGGCATACGGAGGCCTAGGAACACGGAAGACTCTTGGATGTAGATATAGGCAAAGACTATTGGACGTAGACATAGGCAAAGACTCTTGGATGAAGACATAGGTGAAGACTCTTGGACGAAGACATAGTCAGAGGATTCCCCATTAAATTTAAACCAAACCTGTCAGAGGAACTCTCCCAATTTAGAGATGATCAGGACCGCAGGTTATGCTCTCTCAATCTGCTGGAGACAGAGAAATACTGGGGGATCGCAGGTGGCACACGAGGGTATATGGGAGGTGCCTTTTCAGTTTTTCTCTGACTCCATTTGCTGGAAGGGAGGCATAACCCAGCAGTCTGGACTGATCCTGGTACATACAGGGAAAGACTGGTTAGAGAGGCCTATAAACAAACCCTCCACACACCACACACCAAATCTACCATGCACTTCCACACTAACAAACGGGCCTTCTCCATAGCTGGACCATCTCAGTGGAATGACATGACCCCCAACCTCTGCCAGGAAAGCTGCCCACTGACCTTCAAGAAAAAACTTAAGACCTGGCTGTTCACACAAGCCTTTCCCTAAACACAAGCCTTTACCTAACATCACAAATGTCATTAGATTCCCAACCTTATTTATAGCTAATTGATTCCCCGCAAATGTCAATGGAAACCCTACTATGTTATGTTATGTTATTCGGCAGGCAATATAGCGAATGCTAATGTATCGTGTTGAATTTTTCAATTTTTTGTATTTCTAACCTAGTTATAACCTCCACATTCTAAGTTCTTCATCTTTAACTGATTAGTTTTTGGTTAATCCACTCTGTTTGATGTAAACTACCTCATTAGATGTAAAACTTCGTTTGATGTAAACCGATGTGATATGACTTGTGCCATGAATGTCAGGATAGAAAATAATTTAAATAAATAAATAAATCAAATTTACTTAGGGAATAGATTAGCCACTGCTATTAATTGCATCAGTGGCATGGAATCTTCTTAGTGTTTGGGTAATTGCCAGGTTCTTGTGGCCTGGTTTGGCCTCTGTTGGAAACAGGATGCTGGGCTTGATGGACCCTTGGTCTGACCCAGCATAGCAATTTCTTATGTTCTTAGTTAGAGTGTATAGCAGCAAATGATGAGATTGACATAACTGGCATCTCAGAGACCTGGTGGAAGGAGGATAACCAATGGGCATTGCTATATAAGGGTATAAATTATATTGCAATGATACGGAGGATCAACTTAGAGGGGGTGTGGCACTTTATGTCCGGGAGGGTATAGAGACCAACAGGGTAAAGATCATACAAGAGACTAAATGTTCAGTAGAATCTATATGGGTAGAAATCCCATGTGTGTTGGGTAAGAGTATAGTGATAGAAGTGTACTACCATCCACCTGGACGAAATGGACAGACAGATGATGAAATGCTAAGAGAAATCAGGCAAGCTAACCAATTTGGCACTGCAGTAATAATGGGAGATTTCAATTACCCCAATATTGACTGGGTAAATGTAACATCAGGACATGCTAGAGACAAAGTTCCTGGATGGAATAAATGACTGCTTCATGGAGCAACTGGTTCAGGAACCAATGAGAGAGGGAGCTATTTTTAGATTTAATTCTTAGAGGAATGCAGGATTTGGTGAGAGAGATAACTGTGGTGGGGCAACTTGGCAATAGTGATCATAACATGATCAAATTTAAACTAATAACGGGAAGGGGACAATTAGTAAATCTACAGCTCTAACACTAAATTTTCAAAAGGGAAACTTTGATAAAATGAGGAAAATAGAAAAAAACTGAAAGGTGCAGCTGCAAAGGTTAAAAGTATACAACAGGTGCAGACATTGTTTAAAAATACAATCTTAGAAGCACAGTCCAGATATATTCCAAGCATTAAGAAAGGTGGAAGGAAGGCAACATGATTACTGGCATGGTTAAAAAGTGAGGTGAAAGAGGCTATTTTAGCCCAGAAAAATCCTTTAAAAATTTGAAGAAAGATCCATCTGAAGAAAATAGGAAAAAGCATAAGTATAAAACATTGATAAGGTAGGCCAAGAGAAAATTTGAAATGAAGTTGGCTATAGAGCAAAAACTCATAATAAAAACTAAAAAATATATCCAAAGCAAGAAACCTGTGAGGGAGTCGGTTGGACCGTTAGATGACCAAGGGGTTAAAAGGGCTCTTAGGGAAAATAATGCCATTGCTGAAAGACTAACTTAATTCTTGCTTCTGTGTTTACTAATGAGGATGTTGGGGAGATATTGGTTCCAGAGATGGTTTTCAAGGGTGATGAGTCAGATGAACTGATAAAAAAAAACCGTGAACCGGGAAGTTGTAGTTGGCCAGATGGACAAACTAAAGAGTAGCAAATCATCTGGACCAGATGGTATGCACCCCAGGGTTCTTAAGGAGCTCAAAAATGAAATTTCAGATCTATTAGTTAAAATTTGTAACCTATCATTAAAATCATCAATTGGTCCTGAAGACTGGAGGGTGGCCAATGTAACTCCAATATTTAAAAAGGGCTCCAGGAGTGATCAAGGAAACTATAGACCAGTGAGTCTGACTTCAGTGCCGGAATAAATCATGGAAACTATTCTAAAGATCAAAATCACAGAGCATATAGAAAGCCATGGTTTAATGGAACACAGTCAACATGGATTTATCCAAGGGAAGTCTTGCCTCACAAATCGGCATCACTGGCACTGTGTTATACTGGATCCAATCTTTCCTGAAAGACAGGACATATAGTGTCAAGTTAGGAGCCCAAATATCTAAACCCAGAAATCTTCTACAAGGTGTTCCACAAGGTTCTTCGCTTTCATCAACTCTGTTCAACATCTACCTATCACCGCTCTGTCGACTCCTAGCAAAACTGAATCTCCGTCATTTCATATATGCTGATGACGTTCAGATTCTCATTCCTATCAACGATTCACTCTCTAATGCACTGAAAACTTGGGAATCAGCCCTGGCTGAAATAAAAAAGCTTCTCACAGAAAACTTCCTAGCAATAAACACGTCCAAAACTGAACTCATTGTCATCACGCCACACAATAACATCTCCTCTAACTCCTCCCATCTTACAACTTCAGTCCTTCCCAAACTACAGCATGTCCGCAGCCTTGGCGTCATAATTGACAACCATTTTTCCCTAAAGAAATTCATCTCGGCCACTATCAAAAATGGTTTTTTCAAACTTCACACACTAAAAAGAATTAAACCTCTCCTACATCCACAAGACTTCCGGACTGTGTTACAAGCTACCATACTGCAGAAACTTGACTATTGTAACGCTTTACTTTTAGGTCTCCCTAAAAACTCTGTTCAACCATTACAGATGCTACAGAACGCTGCAGCACGATTAATTACTAATACCCGCTACCATGATCACATTACACCTGCTCTCATGTTCCTGCATTGGCTTCCTGTAGCATCTAGGATTATCTTTAAAGTACTCTCCCTTATTCATAAGTCGGTCCATAACCAAGAGATGCAATGGTTCTCGGAGCATTTCGTTTTTCGTACCTCTAAGAGACCAATAAGAAATATCCATCAAGCTAAACTTGCATCTGCGCCAATGAAACATATCAAACACGTTACCACAAGAGACCGCGCTTTCTCCAAAGCTGGAATTAACTTATGGAACAAGATGCCCACGGACCTGCGTCTGGAACACTGCCATAAAAAATTCAAGCAAGGACTCAAAACGTGGTTGTTTGAACAAGCCTTCACACTATAATATCCGATTAAACCGAAATGCTATTTAATATTCTACCCCCTTTAACTCCCTGCTCCTTGTCCCTTCGACCCAATATTTTTTTTCCCCCAAATTAATCCTCTCCCGGTTCTCCCGCACTATCCCTGATTATGATCTTTCAATTAGTTTTAAAATAATAGAATATTCCTTTGTTCAATTTAGTGCCTGTGGTTACTATCAGCTCTATTATTGACTATTATGCTCTAAAGTTTTGTGTTGGTTCGTAAATGATTTTTAGTTACATCCGAAATTATTCTTGTATGTAAAACATTATATTAATTTAAGGTTTACTGTCTGTACTGCCTGTTATCTTTCATACCTGTTATCTGTAAAGCCTGTTGCTAATTATTGTTTATTGTAAACCGCGGTGATGTATCTTTTTACGTACTGCGGTATATAAAAATCCCTAAATAAATACATAAATAAATCTCCTTCATTTTTGTTTTGAAGGAGTTAATAAACATGTGGATTAAGGTGAACTGGTAGTTGTAGTGTATATGGATTTTCAGAAGGTGTTTGACAAAGTACATCATGAGAGGCTTCTAAGAAAACTAAAAAGTCATGGGATAGGAGGTGATGTCCTTTTGTGGATTACAAACTGGTTAAAAGACAGGAAACAGAGAGTAGGATTAAATGGTCAATTTTCTCAGTGGAAAAGGGTAAACAGTGGAGTGCCTCAGGGATCTGTACTTGGATAGTCCTTTTTAATGTATTTATAAATGATCTGGAAAAGGGAACAAGTGAATTAATCAAATTTGTAGATGATACTAAATTATTCCATGTTGGGGAAATCTTTCAAAAACCTTCTGAAAATACAAATGCACCTCCATGAAAACATACAAACGTAACAGCTAATGCAAGAAAACTGAAATTGAAACCAACTTACCGCATAAAAACAGCTAACAGATAAATGTCCCTGTTAGGAAAAAACACACACAGAAGGACGAGCGGACTCTCCAGTGACGGGCGGGCGTCTGGACTGATCCTTGGTACTACAGGAACGAAAATTAGCATAGGTAAGACCTAATTTTCCTTTCCCTGTACGTACCAGGATCAGTCCAGACTGCTGGGTTGTACCCAAGCTGCCTTAACTGGGGTGGGACCCGGAGAGTCCCGCTCGAATCACACTGCTCCCGAAGGAGTCTTCCGCCGAACCACGCACATCTAAGCGATAATGTCTAGCAAAAGTATGCAAGGACTTCCAATTGGCCGCCCTACAAATCTCCTGGCTAGACACACACTGGCTTTCGGCCCATGACGTCGCTTGAGAACGCAGAGAGTGAGCCTTAAGGCCATCTGGAACCGCCTTACCGCACCCAATGTACGTGGACGCGATTGCGCTCTTCAACCATCGAGCAATAGTTGTCTTAGATGCCTGAAGACCCTTCTTGGGTCCATGCCACAATACGAATAGATGATCCGATCTCCGAAATTCATTAGTAACTTCCAGATACTGTAGAAGCACTCGACGGACATCCAGACACCTCAAGTCCCGACCTTGAGATGACCTGAGTTCCTCCTCCGAAAAGGAAGGTAATTCCACTGTCTGATTAACATGAAAGACTGATCCCCCTTTAGGCAAAAAGGAAGGAACAGTGCGTAAAGACACACCCGAGTCAGATATGCGCAAAAACGGTTCCCTACATGACAGCGCTTGGAGCTCCGAAACACGACGTGCAGACGATATGGCCACTAAGAAGACCGCCTTAAGGGTTAAATCCTTCAAGGAGGCCCTCTTAAGAGGCTCAAAAGGGACCGAACAGAGCCCCCGGAGAACCAAGTTCAGATTCCAGGAAGGACACGGGGTCCGAAGAGGAGGTTTCAAGTTCCGAACCCCACGCAAGAAAAGCGCGACATCCGGATGACACGCAAGCGAATAACCTTCAACCGTACCTCGCAGACAACCCAGAGCCGCCACTTGAACCCTGAGAGAGTTGTAGGCCAAGCCTTTCTTCAAACCATCCTGCAAAAAAGAAAGAATATGACCCACCGAAGTCTGCCGAGGTGAAACCCGTAAGCCAGAGCACCAGGAGTCAAAAACCTTCCATACTCTAGCATAAGCCAGGGTAGTCGAGGATCTGCGCGCCCTAAGGAGAGTAGAAATAACCGCCTCTGGATAACCTTTCCTCCTCAACTGCCGCCGCTCAAAAGCCAGGCCGCCAGACAAAAGCAATCCGCCTGTTCGAAAAATACTGGACCCCGGCGAAGCAGATTCGGGAGATGACCGAGAAGCAAAGGCCCGTCCACCGCCAGATTGACGAGATCCGCGAACCATGGGCGTCTTGGCCACTCCAGGGCCACCAGAATCACCAGACCTCGATGGGACTCTATGCATCTTAACACCTTTCCCACAAGAGGCCATGGTGGGAACACGTAAAGGAGAACGTGCGGCCACGGGAGCACTAGAGCATCCACTCCTTCCGACCCGTGGTCTCGCTGGAGAAACGCGCCGCCTTTGCATTTAGATGAGTTGCCATCAAGTCCAGATGCGGCAACCCCCACCGCTGGGTTATGAGACCCATCGCTGCGGCCGACAGTTCCCACACTCCGGGATCGAGATGCTGTCGACTGAGATAATCTGCTTGAATGTTGTCCACTCCTGCAATATGAGTGGCCGCGATGCGGGACAAATGACGCTCCGCCCAGGCCATCAACAACGACGCCTCTGCCGCGACCGGCTGACTTCTTATTCCTCCTTGGCGATTTATATATGCCACCGTGGTTGCGTTGTCCGACAGAACACGCACCGCCCTGTCGCGTACCAACGGAAGGAGCTGACGTAACGCCAGACGGACCGCTCTGGTTTCCAGCCGATTGATGGACCAAGAGGCTTGACGTGGAGACCACGTCCCTTGGAGTGCTCGGGACTGACACACAGCCCCCCATCCGGAAAGACGGGCATCCGTCGTCACTGTTATCCAAGATGGCGGTTCTAAGTCCATTTCCTGGAGAAGGTGGACCGGATTCAGCCACCAATCAAGGCTGGACTGGGCTGGTTCGAGCAAGGGCAACTCCATGTCGTAAAACTCCGACCTGTGATCCCAGCGAGACAGAAGTGCTTTTTGTAAAGGCCGCATATGCGCAAACGCCCACGGCACCATCTCTAGCGTAGAAGCCATATGCCCAATGACTTGCAAATAATCCCAGGCCGTGGGTAATGGTAGATCCATAAGGTTCCGCACCTGTGACATCAAGTTGACCATCCGCTGATGGGGCAGAAATACTTTCCCCATCTGAGTATCGAAGCGAGCTCCCAAGAACTCCAAGTGTTGGTCGGTTCCAGTCTGCTCTTCGCGAAGTTGACTACCCAACCCAGTGCCTGCAGTTGGTCCACCACCAACCGAACCGCTCACTTGCACAAAGCCTCTGACTTTGCCCGGATGAGCCAATCATCGAGATAGGGATGAACCAGTATTCCTTGCCTTCTCAGAAATGCTGCTACAACCACCAGGATCTTGGTGAATACCCTGGGGGCCGTTGCTAACCCGAAAGGGAGGGCACAAAACTGAAAATGGTCCCCTAGCACCATGAACCTCAGGTACCTCTGATGATGCCTCCGGATTCCAATGTGGAGATACACCTCGGTTAGATCCAAAGAAGCCAAAAATTCTCCCTTGTGGACGGCCGCAATAACAGACCGCAAAGTCTCCATACGGAAACGAGGAACGTGTAAGGACTTGTTTACCCGCTTCAAATCCAAAATCGGTCTGAACGTTCCCTCCTTCTTTGGAACCACGAAGTATATGGAATACCGCCCCGTCCTGCGCTCGGCCGGGGGAACTGGAATCACCGCCCCCAGGGCTTGCAACCGGTCCAAAGTTTGGGCGATAACCATCTGTTTTTCCGGAGGACCGCAAGGAGATGTCAGGAAAAGATCTCGAGCGGCCGCGCAAAATCCAATTCGTAACCGTAACGGACGATGTCGAGGACCCACTGGTCCGAGGTGAACTTGACCCATTCCTCCCAATACAGGGACAAGCGACCCCCGACGTGCGGGATGGAGGAATGGGCCTGCGCGCCTTCATTGAGTAGCCTTGGTAGGGGCAAACCCCTGCGAGGATCCCAACCGCTGAGTCCGACGGCCCCAAAAGGAAGGAGACCAAGATTGAGCCCGCGACGCTTGCTGCCACTGGGGAAAATAAACACCTCTTCCCATCCGGAACCGTCGCTGACCCCGCAGATGACAGAATACAAGTAGAATTTTTTTTTTTTTTTTTTTTTTATAAACAAAAGAAATGAGATAAAACTAATTGATCTAGTCAGGGAAAGATTAAGCAAGGGAAAAAAAACCTGGAAAACCAGAAGAATTTGGATAAGACCAGGACTGCAGGTAATGCCTCTCGATCTGCTGGAGTCAGAGAAAATACTGGGGGATGGCAGGTGGCACCCCGGTATATCTAGGGGGTGCTTTCAGTTTTCTCTCTGACTCCATCTGCTGGAGGGGAGGCATAACCCAGCAGTCTGGACTGATCCTGCTACGTACAGGGAATGGGTGTTTTGTGCCATTCTATAATAGCTCTTAAGTGAGCTGCAGCTGGTACTATTGCAGGTTAGGAACCCCTAAGGCACCTTGTAATTTAGTTAAATACAGAATTCTTTTTGATATTCGTGGAGGTTTACCTCTCCAGATAAATCAGAGCAGCCGCCGTTGCCAGTGGTCTAACATTGCCGCAGGTACTGTGATAAGGAGAGTTTGAAATAAATAAATGAGGCACGGCAGAACGTTCATCTTTAGCGCGGCAATCCTGCCCAACCATGATACGAGATACCTGTCCCACTCTTCCATCTCTTTATACATTTTTGTTAGTAGTGGTGTATAATTCAGGTGAAACGGATCCTGGAGAGGGCCTAGATATATCCCTAGCTATGTGTCCATTTGAAAGGGTATGCTAGTTTCTAAAGGAGGAACGGAGATATTAAGGATTTCCGATTTATCCCAATTCATTTTGAAACCAGAGACTGTGCTAAACCGAGATATCTCTGCTACAGTCTCTGGTAGGGATGCAGTTGGTTCTGAAACTGAAAACAGTATGTCATCAGCAAAGAGCGCAAGTTTCGTAGAAAATTCTCCCACTTCAATGCCCCTAATCAGAGGGTTATTGCAGATTCGAATGGTGAGAGGTTCTAAAAAGATTGCAAATAGAAGAGGGGATAACAGGCATCCCTGCCGCGTGCCTCTTTGAACCTTAAATGAGTCAGAATATCCCCTATTGATTTTAAGACAAGCTATGGGAGAATCACATAATTTAGTAATCCATTTAAAAAAAAAAAAAAAAAAGGATCCAAACCTCATTTTTTCTAGTAGTTTAAATAAGTAGGGCCAGTGAATAAATCAAATGCTTTTTCAGCGTCTATTGTTAAGAATAGTGAGGGGATACCCTGGTGATGGGTCCGCCAAATAAAATCTACAGCTTTCCTAACATTGTCAGACGCCATTCAACCAGGTATAAACCCCGATTGATCCAGGAAAATAAGTTCCCCTACTACCCCCTTCAGTCTATCAGCTAATATTTTTGCCAGTAATTTTAGGTCAATATTTATGAGTGATATCGGGTGGTATAAGCCGCAAAGGGAGAGATCCCGGCCTGGTTTGGCAATAATTGTTATCTCAGCCTTATAAGATGACTGTGGTAGAGTAGAAGACTCCCATAGGGAATTAAACATGGTGGTAATAGGTTTAATCAATGTCGTGGTAAATGTTTGATGAAATCTAGCAGTAAAGCCATCTGACCCTGGTGATTTTCCCTGCTTTAATTGTTGAATAGCTGTTTGTACTTCCAGCTATGTTATTTCCTTATCTAGACATCTGCTGCTGGTCCCATCTAGTACCGGTAACGGTGTATCTGAGAGGACATAAGAACATAAGAGTATACCATACTGGGTCAGAACAAGGGTCCATCAAGCCCAGCATCCTGTTTCCAACAATGGCCAACCCAGGCCATAAGAACCTGGCAAATACCCAAAAACTAAGTCTATTCCATGTTACCATTGCTAATGGCGGTGGCTATTCTCTAAGTGAACTTAATAGCAGGTAATGGACTTCTCCTCCAAGAACTTATCCAATCCTTTTTTAAACACAGCTATACTAACTGCACTAACCACATCCTCTGGCAACAAATTCCAGAGTTTAATTGTACGTTGAGTGAAAAAGAACTTTCTCCGATTAGTTTTAAATGTGCCACAGGGAATGCCCCCTAGTCTTTCTATTATCTGAAAGAGTAAATAACCGATTCACATCTACCTGTTCTAGACCTCTCATGATTTTAAACACCTCTATCATATCCCCCCTCTTCTCCAAGCTGAAAAGTCCTAACCTCTTCAGCCTTTCCTCATAGGGGAGCTGTTCCATCCCCTTTATCATTTTGGTCGCCCTTCTCTGTACCTTTTCCATTGCAACTATATCTTTTTTGTGATGCGGTGACCAGAATTGTACACAGTATTCAAGGTGCGGTCTCACCATGGAGCTATACAGAGGCATTATGACATTTTCTGTTTTATTCACCATTCCCTTTCTAATAATTCCCAACATTCTGTTTGCTTTTTTGACTGCCGCAGCACACTGAGCCGACGATTTCAATGTGTTATCCACTATGACACCTAGATCTTTCTTGGGTGCTAGCTCCTAAAATGGAACCTAACATTGTGTAATTATAGCATGGGTTATTTTTCCCTATATGCATAAATTTGCACTTATCCACATTAAATTTCATCTGCCATTTGGATGCCCAATTTTCCAGTCTCACAAGGTCCTCCTGCAATTTATCACAATCTGCTTGTGATTTAACTATGTTGTGCTCGGGGGTGGACCCTTGTCCTGGGACAGTGAAGGAACGCCTCCTGAAAGGGAATAGGAGGTAACTGCCCCCAGGGGGCGGAGCACTGGAGGAGACAGAGGCTGTGAAGAGCTTCACCACTGGAAGCCCGAGGTCCCCCTGGGAGGAGCAGGTAGGGACCCGGGCCGCTTGAACTTAGGTGGGCCTCGCAGACTCTCCTGAGAGAATGGATGTCCGGCGTGCCCAAGGACACAGGGGGAGCGCGATCGGGTTCGAAGTTGGAGGCTGGTTGGAACAAGAAGAACCAGAACAGAGTTGGTGATGACAAGGCGAGGAACAGAGCCAGAATCTGGAGACAAGGTCAGGCAGGCAAAGGTCAAGATCCAGAGGTCAGTCCGAGGAATGGTCATTAAAGCAGGGGTCAGGTACCGGAGGTCAGACGAGGTCAAAGGCAGGCTGAGGACTTGAGGCAGGTGGCAGGCAGGTCAGGAACAAGCTGAGGTCAGTATTAGTAAGACAGTCCGAGGGTACTACCTGGGTAGACAGACAGACGGACACAGGAACAAGCAAGACACAGGAACTAGGATGCAGGAACAAGCCAGGAACAGAAGGATCCTGGAACGAGTCTAGGAACAGGCAAGAGCAGGAACAAATGCAGAGGTAATCTTAGAACAAACTGACCCGATTGCTAAGGCAAGGAAGCATAGACAGGAACTTCCTTATATCGAAGGATCAAGCAGGGCGCGCCGTGGAGCTAAGACCCGCTCTTGGCCCTACATGAGTCGGGGTGGTCCGCACGCGCATGCGTAGGGGCGTGGCTAACATGGCAGAGGATGCCAAGCCTCGGCGTGAGGTTTGACGCGTAGTGGAAGGCCTGGCGACTGCAGCCGCGGGATGCCGGGGCCTGGCAGGGTTGGCAACTACTGCGAGGGAGATTGTCCTAGGACCCGCTGTGGAACCATGAAGGTGAGCAGACCCATGCGCGGGACGGCCGCGGGCGGGGTGCACAACAAACTACTCTGAACAATTTTGTATCATCTGCAAATTTAATTACCTCACTCGTCGTATTTCTTTCCATATCATTTATAAATATATTGAAAAGTAAGGGTCCCAATACAGATCCCTGAGGCACTCCACTGCCCACTCCCTTCCACTGAGAAAATTGTCCATTTAATCCTACTCTCTGTTTCCTGTCTTTTAACCAGTTTGTAATCCACGAAAGGACATCACCTCCTATCCCATGACTTTTTACTTTTCCTAGAAGCCTCTGATGAGGAACTTTGTCAAACACCTTCTGAAAATCCAAGAATACTATATCTACCGGTTCACCTTTATCCACATGTTTATTAACTCCTTCAAAAAAGTGAAGCAGATTTGTAAGGTAAGACTTGCCTTGGGTAAAGCCATGCTGACTTTGTTCCATTAAACCATGTCTTTCTATATGTTCTTACTGTCCCCTTTCCAGTCATTGATTCTAATTTGATCATATTATGATCACTATTGCCAAGCAGCCCCACCACCGTTACCTCTTTCACCAAATCCTGTGCTCCACTGAGAATTAGATCTAAAATTATTCCCTCTTGTCAGCTCCTGAACCAATTGCTCCATAAAAATGTCATTTATTCCATCCAGGAACTTTATATCTCTAGCTTATACCGATGATATATTTACCCAGTCAATATTGGGGTAATTGAAATCTCCCATTATTACCGCACTACCAATTTGGTTAGCTTCCCTAATTTAAGAACATAAGAAAATGCCATACTGGGTCAGACCAAGGGTCCATCAAGCCCAGCATCCTGTTTCCAACAGTGGCCAATCCAGGCCATAAGAACCTGGCAAGTACCCAAAAACTAAGTTATTCCATGTAACCATTGCTAATGGCAGTGGCTATTCTCTAAGTGAACTTAATAGCAGGTAATGGACTTCTCCTCCAAGAACTTATCCAATCCTTTTTTAAACACAGCTACACTAACTGCACTAACCACATCCTCTGGCAACAAATTCCAGAGTTTAATTGAGCGTTGAGTAAAAAAGAACTTTCTCCGATTAGTTTTAAATGTGCCCCATGCTAACTTCATGGAGTGCCCCCTAGTCTTTCTACTATCCGAAAGAGTAAATAACCGATTCACATCTACCCGTTCTAGACCTCTCATGATTTTAAACACCTCTATCATATCCCCCCCTCAGTCGTCTCTTCTCCAAGCTGAAAAAGTCCTAACCTCTTTAGTCTTTCCTCATAGAGGAGTTGTTCCATTCCCC
Organism: Rhinatrema bivittatum; assembly: GCF_901001135.1. Taxonomy (NCBI): domain Eukaryota; kingdom Metazoa; phylum Chordata; class Amphibia; order Gymnophiona; family Rhinatrematidae; genus Rhinatrema; species Rhinatrema bivittatum. The sequence continues at coordinate 3,572,969 of NC_042620.1, read as the reverse complement.
TTATCATTTTGGTAACCCTTCTCTGTACCTTCTCCATCGCAATTATATCTTTTTTGAGATGCGGCGACCAGAATTGTACACAATATTCAAGGTGCGGTCTCACCATGGAGCGATACAGAGGCATTATGACATTTTCCGTTTTATTCACCATTCCCTCTCTAATAATTCCCAACATTCTGTTTGCTTTTTTGACTGCCGCAGCACACTGTACCGACGATTTCAATGTGTTATCCACTATGACACCTAGATCTCTTTCTTGGGTTGTAGCACCTAATATGGAACCCAACATTGTGTAATTATAGCATAGGTTATTTTTCCCTATATGCATCACCTTGCACTTATCCACATTAAATTTCATCTGCCATTTGGATGCCCAATTTTCCAGTCTCACAAGGTCTTCCTGCAATTTATCACAATCTGCTTGTGATTTAACTACTCTGAACAATTTTGTGTCATCTGCAAATTTGATTATCTCACTCGTCGTATTTCTTTCCAGATCATTTATAATATATTGAACAGTAAGGGTCCCAATACAGATCCTGAGGCACTCCACTGTCCACTCCCTTCCACTGAGAAAATTGCCCATTTAATCCTACTCTCTTTTTCCTGTCTTTTAGCCAGTTTGCAATCCACGAAAGGACATTGCCACCTATCCCATGACTTTTTACTTTTCCTAGAAGCCTCTCATGAGGAACTTTGTCAAATGCCTTCTGAAAATCCAAGTATACTATATCTACCGGTTCACCTTTATCCACATGTTTATTAACTCCTTCAAAAAAGTGAAGCAGATTTGTGAGGCAAGACTTGCCCTGGGTAAAGCCATGCTGACTTTGTTCCATTAAACCATGTCTTTCTATATGTTCTGTGATTTTGATGTTTAGAACACTTTCCACTATTTTTCCTGGCACTGAAGTCAGGCTAACCAGTGTGTAGTTTCCTGGATCGCCCCTGGAGCCCTTTTTAAATATTGGGGTTACATTTGCTATCCTCCAGTCTTCAGGTACAATGGATGATTTTAATGATAAGTTACAAATTTTTACTAATAGGTCTGAAATTTTATTTTTTAGTTCCTTCAGAACTCTGGGGTGTATACCATCTGGTCCAGGTGATTTACTACTCTTCAGTTTGTCAATCAGGTCTACCACATCTTCTAGGTTCACCGTGATTTGATTCAGTCCATCTGAATCTTTACCCATGAAAACCTTCTCCATTACGGGTACCTCCCCAACATCCTCTTCAGTAAACACCGAAGCAAAGAAATCATTTAATCTCTCCGTGATGGCCTTATCCTCTCTAAGTGCCCCTTTAACCCCTCGATCATCTAACGGTCCAACTGACTCCCTCACAGGCTTTCTGCTTCAGATATATTTTAAAAAGTTTTTACTGTGAGTTTTTGCCTCTACAGCCAACTTCTTTTCAAATTCTCTCTTAGCCTGTCTTATCAATGTCTTACATTTAACTTGCCAATGTTTATGCTTTATCCTATTTTCTTCTGTTGGATCCTTCTTCCAATTTTGAATGAAGATCTTTTGGCTAAAATAGCTTCTTTCACCTCCCCTTTTAACCATGCCGGTAATTGTTTTGCCTTCTTTCCACCTTTCTTAATGTGTGGAATACATCTGGACTGTGCTTCTAGAATGGTATTTTTGTCACTGTCTGTCTCACCATCTTGACCAGGTGGATGGTAGTGTACTCCTATCACTATAGTCTTCCCCGACACACAAGGGATTTCTACCTATAAAGATTCAATTTTGCATTTATTCTCATGCAGGATGTTTATCCCGTTGGACTATATGCCATCCCGGACATAAAGCACCACACTGCCTCCTGGGTGCTCCTCTCTGTCATTGTGATAATTTGTACCCCGGTATAGCACTGTCGCATTGGTTGTCCTCCTTCCACCATGTCTCTGAGATGCCAATTAAGTCTATGTCATCATTCACTGCTATACATTCTAATTCTCCCATCTTACTTCTTAGACTTCTGGCATTAGCATACAAACATTTCAAAGTTTGTTTTTTGTTTGTATTTTCATTCTGCTTTTTAATTGATAGGGATAAGTTAGAATTTTTTAGCTCAGGTGAGTTTTTAGTTACAGGCACTTGGACTACTTTTCTTATTATTGGAACCTCACTGTCGGGATGCCCTAATTCTAATGCATCATTAGTATCCTTTGAAGTTACCTCTCTCCGAAGCTTGCGCTGCTGAGCGACTGTCAGCTTTCCCCTTTGCTCTAGTTTAAAAGCTGCTCTATCTCCTTTTTAAAGGTTAGCGCCAGCAGTCTGGTTCCACCCTGGTTAAGGTGGAGCCCATCCCTTCGGAAGAGACTCCCCCTTCCCCAAAAGGTTCCCCAGTTCCTAACAAAATTGAATCCCTCTTCCTTGCACCATCGTCTCATCCACGCATTGAGACTCCGGAGCTCTGCCTGCCTCTGGTGACCTGCGCGTGAAACAGGGAGCATTTCAGAGAATGCTATCCTGGAGGTTATGGATTTAAGCTTGCTACTTAAGAGCCTAAATTTGGCTTCGAAAACCTCCCTCCCGCATTTTCCTATGTCTTTGGTGACCACATGTACCACGAGAGCCGGCTTCTCACCAGCACTGTCTAAAATCCTATCCAGGTGACGCATGAGGTCTGCCACCTTCACACCAGGTAGGCATGTTACCAGGTGATCCTGACGCCCACCAGCCACCCAGCTATCTACATTCCTAATAATCGAATCACCAACTATGACGGTCGACCTAACCCTTCCCTCCTGGGCAGTAGGCCTTGGGGAGATATCCTCAGTGTGAAAGGACAATGCATCACCTGGAGAGCAGGTCCTTGCTACAGGATCCTTTCCTGCTACACCTGGTTGATGCTCTCCGATCATGAGACCTTCTTCCTCCAAGGCAGCACCAGGGCTGCCAGTCTGAAGTTGGGACTTGGCTACTATGTCCTTGAAGGTCTCATCTATATACCTCTCTGTCTGCCTCAGCTCCTCCAGGTCTGCCACGCTAGCCTCCAGAGATTGGACTCATTCTCTGAGAGCCAGGAGCTTTTTGCATCGCATGCACATGTACAACTTCTCACCGGTGGGTAAAAAATCATACATGTGACACTCGATGCAAAAGACTGGGAAGCCCCCCTCTTGCAGCTGGACCGCTGCTTTCATCTCAGATTTGTTCAGTTCCTAGTTAAGTTTTAGGCTGCTAAGGGAGTAAGAATGTGTCTATTTAATATCCTTTAAATGTATTAGTGAATTCACTATATGTCTAGTAGGGGCCTACAGGGGAATGGTCAAACTCTCAATAAGGGTTTTTTGTTGGGGTTTTTTTGTAAAAGTGGCACCTGCCTATAAATTAAAGGATGAGCTAGGGGTGGGTGGGTGAGTGGCAGGAGGGTTGGGAAAAACAAACAGTCTAACTTCAGTTAGTCAGCCAGAAGTGACTCACTGCTCTCTTGATTAACAGATGTTGGACCCTATTCAAACCAAATCACATTACCTCAACACCTTTCCAAGATGAGTAACTGAACGGACATTTCAACCTTTTTACTTAGCTATACACTGCTCCTAGCTTATTTCTAGCTTCTGGGTACTTTTTTTTTTGGGGGGGGGGGGGGGTGTGGATTTTTTTTTTTTTTTTAAATACAAACACTCAGTACTGCTTACTAGCTGCCTTACAGACGTTTAAAAACAAACACACTACCTACTGCTTACTAGCTGCCTTATTGACTATTTAAAAATACAAACAGTCTAACTTGTTTATTCACTGCCTTACTGACTATTAAAAACACAAACACACTAAATAATATTCCCAAATAGTTAACTTTGCCCCAATACGTTTAAAAAAGACAAAGTCCCAAGCAAAAACTTACTGATTCCTTTCAGCCACCAGCAAGGTGATCCTCTCCTCTCAGTGCTCCCACTGGATTGAAGAATCCTTTTATGTCTGTTTCTTTAATATGGGCATTGGCACAAATTAAGAAACCTCTGCCTTTTATCTTTATTAGGGGTTAGCAACCTTCCCTCCTCATCCTTAATTTGGATCACATTGTTTTGGGTCCATATCGTTTTTAGCTTTTACGCGAGAATTTTGCCCGCCTTGTTTCATCCTTCAAAGAATTTTTGGTGAGTTATGTCTAGTTGGTGGGCGATTAATTCTGCATCTATATTAGCCAATCTGTCCCTGATAACTTGGAGATTGCGCCAATTTCGTTTAGTTGGCGCTTTTTTATGTATAGATTCTGCACTACCTAACTGTTTTAGAAGGTTTTCCTTTCTTTATTCTTAGATTTTTTAACGTATGATGCTCTTGCTATCAGGTGACCTCTTATCACTGCTTTTAGTCCTTCCCAATTATTCAACGTCATAACTTTAAACTCAGCCATTTCCCATATCTATGTTTAAAGCAGTGTATTTATTTTCTAAAGGGACCAGTAATATAGGTACATTCATTCATTCATTTATTTAAAGTATTTTGTATACCGTCATTTGGTTGCGCCATCAGAACGGTTTACAGAAAACAATCAATAGTTGTATAACTATCGTCACATTATCTTATCGTGTAATTGTTGTCATAGTATACATATGTAGTCTGAGTTCATTACAAATAACAGCTCTTACTTATACGGCTCATTATATGCAGCTAGGTTATTGCAGTTCTTACTTGTATGGCACATTTTATACAGCTAAGTTAATTGCAGGAGAATAACAATATAAATTAACAATATAAAGAATCATTATATGAGTTAATATATATAATCTGAGATCGGTGGGGTGATCCATTTTTAAGGGTTCTTTGGGTGATCCATTTTTAAAGGTTCTTTGGTAGAACTGTGGTTGTAGATTTCTTCCTGTTGTTGGGTCGTGTGTGTGCTTGATAGGCTGCTTGGTTGAGAGAATTTGAGTAGGCTCTGGTGAAAAGCCAGGTTTTCAACTCTTTTCTGAATGTTTTAACACTTGGTTGAGTTCTTATTTCGATTGGTAATGAGTTCCATAGTGTGGGACTGGCAATGGATATGGTTCTCTCTCGTGTTGTGTTTAGTCAAGTGATTCTTGCGTGAGGGATTTTGAGGAGGCCTTTATTCTTTGAGCATAGGTTCCCTTTTGGAGTGTGTGTTCTGATGGATTTGCTTAGCCAATTGCTTTGTTGTCCTATGATTATTTTATGCAGGATTGTTAGTACTTTGTATTCTATTCGGTCTTTTATTGGGAGCCAGTGTAATGCAATTAGTATTGGTGTGATGTGTTCATGTTTTTTTGATCCTGTCAGAATTCTGGCAGCTGTGTTCTGTAGGATTTGTAGCGGATGGATTGTGGTGAAAAGTAGTGCAAGAAGTAGGGCATTGCAGTAGTCTAGGTTGGAGAATATGAGTAGTTGGAGGACTGTTCTGAAATCATCTTGTGTGAGGAAAGGTTTAAGACATCTGAGTGTCAGTAGTTTATGATATCCTTCCTTTATCTTGTTGGTTATATGGGTTTTGAAAGTCCTTTGTCAATGGTGATTCCTAGATTTTGTGTATGGGTGACAGGTGAGATTACTGTTTTGGGGTTTTCAGTTAAGAGTGGCTTCGTGAGGTCAAAGTTGTTTTTTCTGTCTAGGATGATTAATTCAGTTTTATCAATGTTTATTATGAGTTTAAGTTCATTTAGTTGCTTTTTTATTTCCGAAAGATAGATAGCAGTTCTCTCGTAAGTATCTTCTACAGTATTCTGTATAGGGACCAGTATTTGTATATCGGCAGCGTATATGAAATGGATTAGACCGAGGTGTTCTAGTGTATAACATATTGGTAGAAGGTAAATGTTGAAGAGAGTAGCTGATAGTGCGGATCCTTGTGGTGCTCCAGTGTTGAGGTTTACTTTATTCGAGATGGTTGTTGTTGAACATTACTTTGAAGTTTCTATGTTTTATGTATGAAGAGAACCATTTTAAAGTATTACCCATGATTTCTATTTCTGATAGCATGTCAATTAGGATGGAGTGGTTGACAGTGTCGAAGGCAGCTGATAGATCCAGGAGAATTAAAGGAAGCTTTCTCCTTTGTCAAATCCTTTGAGCACTGTGTCATTTAGCGAGAGCAGGAGAGATTCTGTATTTAGATTTTTCCTGAAACCGAATTGAGAGGGGTGAAAAATGTTGTTTGTGTTGAGGTAGTCGGAGAGTTGGGATTGGACGATTTTTTCTAAGACTTTTGCTATGAACGGTAAGTTTGAAATAGGTCTTTAGTTTTTAATGTTCCCCGGGTCTAGGTTGTTCTTTTTTATTAATGGTTTAATGATTGCTGATTTCAAGCATTCAGGGTAGTTCCCTTTGGAGAGGGAAAGGTTGACTATGTCTGTTATTGTTTTGCTTATTGATTCTACGATTAGTTTGAAAGACTGAATGGGTATACTGTCGATGGGATGGTTTGCTGGATTCATTTTTTTGATTATATTTTGGATTTCCAGTGAGGATGCTGTGTCGAAGTTAGTCCAGGTTGAAGTAATTTTCTGATGCAGTTTTGGGGTTTGGGTGAGTGTGTTGTTGTTGGTGATGGAGTTGTTTATTAAGTTTTTTTATTTTATCGGTGAAATATTCTGCAAAATCATTGCTGGTGTTTGTGCTGGCTAGTGTTTTTAGTTCATTTGGTATTTTGGTGAGGATTTGTATGATGTTGAATAACATACTTGGTTATGTTGGTATTTATTTATTTTTTTCGTATCGTAATCTTTTTTTGCATTATGTATCAGTTTTTTATAGTTTGCTAAGTGATTTCGGAAGGCATTGAGTAGTGGGTCCATTTTGTTCTTGCGCTGGGATCTTTATTTTTTTCTGAGTTCTCGTTTAGCTGATCTTATGCTATCGTTGTACCATCTATTTTGGTGTTTTGGTCATTGAGATCTTCCCCTAGCTTTTTTTGCTGCAGATTTCACCAAATGAAAAAGATGACTTGAGCAACATTAGTTCCCCACTGTCAAGTTAATTTCTCCCCCCCTCCCCCCCTCCCCTCCAACCCCTCTACCCTCCAAGAAGTCATCCCCTACAGGCTGACCGCAAGTTCCCATGAGAGGACTAGTCAACGGGGGTTCTGGGACTCCCTCACTTGGCGAGGGAACATCTTGTTAAACTAGACAGTACAAACTCATGGCATTAACAGCAGCCTTGCCCTAGCAAGGTAAAAAACTTTCTTTTTAACCACAAACCTTAGGCTAGGCATTATAAATTGTCTACTATAACCCAGCCTGCATTTAACATGTATTCTGACCAGTTCTGTCCAGAGATGAAAACTCAAGTATTGTCTTTAGAGGCTGTTGGGCTCAGGGAATTTCTTCTAAGACGCCTTCCCCCTCTCTCAACTCCTTGCCATCACGGATGATGATTTTTCCATGTAGATGGAGTTGGGGTGGAGTTCTTAACTTCCTGATCTGAATATCCTGCCTCTAGTAGAACTTTGGTTGCCTCATGTAGGTTTTTAATTCGAAATGACTTCCCTTGCTTGGAGAATTGCAGTTCGAATGGATAAAGCAATTTCCTCAAAAAATCGGTGCAATGAGCTTGCACAATTTTTTAAAAACAAGGTATCCTTCATCACAGCACAATTCTCTCGCAACAGCTTCAAAATCTGTCTCCCCTCTATAAACTCACCAATCTCCCTTTCCACTTTTGATTCCTCTTCCTCCCTGGAAGTTGAGAACATCCTAAAAAAAATGAAACCCTCTTCACATCCCTCTGAAACTATTCCTTCTAAACTCTTACTATCTATACCCAAAGTGATCGCCAAACCTTTATCGAATATTCTTAACTGTTCCTTAGAGCATGGCACAGTCCCTAATTTTCTCAAGCAAGCAGTAGTGAAACCGCTACTCAAAAAACCCAATCTTGACCCTGCCACCCTATCTAATTACAGACCCGTCTCCAATCTACCCCTCCTAGCTAAAGTCCTGGAAAAACTAGTTAATTCACGCCTATCTGATCACCTAGAACAGAACAATATTCTCCCATCCACCCAACACGGTTTCAGGAAGCATTTAAGTACTGAACCCTACTGCTCTCCCTACATGATACCCTCATCAGAGGAATCGACTCAGGATCCTCTTACCTGATTGCAATGCTTGACATTTCTGCTGCATTTGATACAGTCAATCACGATGTCCTCCTCAATATCTTGAAGAGTATCGGGATTACTGGCAATGCCCTCACCTGGATTCAATCGTACCTCCAAAATCGCTTCTTTACTGTTTTAGTGGACAACAATGAATCTGACCCCATCAGTCTCCCTCAAGGTGTGCCCCAAGGATCCTCTCTCTCTTCTACCCTCTTTAATATATACATGCTTCCCCTTACCACGCTTCTCACTAACCTTCACATCAAGCATTTCATATATGCTGACGATGTGCAACTCATTTTCCCATTCTCTGACTCTCTACAAACTGCGCTACAGAACTGGGAATCCTGTCTCTCCTCTATCAACCAACTCCTCAATGACATGCAGCTAGCTCTAAATCCCAACAAAACTGAACTATTAATCATATCTAACAGGCATCCGCTCCCAGACATTCCTTTTGCATACTCATCTACCACTTTCCCCCCGCACACTCGCAACCTAGGTGTCCTTATTGACAATCATCTCACCTTTAAACCATTCATTAAATCCATCCTAAAGGAATGCTACTTTAAGCTCCAAACGATAAAAAAACTCAGACCCCTGCTTCATTTCTCCGACTTCCGCACAGTTCTCCAGTCTATCATTTTGTCTAAAATAGACTATTGTAACGCTCTCTTCCTCGGCATCCCTGCAATACATACCAAGCCTTTACAACTTTTGCAAAACGCCGCCGCTAGGATTCTGTCAAACACAAGAAAAAGAGACCATATTACCCCCACACTCATAGAACTACATTGGCTCCCAATAAAATCACGAATTCTTTATAAAGCACTCTCCATCATTCATAAAAGTCTGTTAAACTCCAACCTCAATTGGATCAACCCCCCCCCTCCTCCCCCGCACCTCCAACAGACCCACCCGCACAGCCCTTCAAGGGACCCTTCGTGCCCAACCCATCAAAACTTTCAAACTCTCCTCCACTATTAGCAGAGCTTTCTCCCTCGCCAGCCCCACCTTATGGAACTCCCTACCCCATGATATACGCCTAGAGACACATACACCCAAATTCAAAAAAAAACTGAAAACCTGGCTTTTCCAGCAAGCCTACTCCATATCCCCCCCCCACCACTTAGAATTTCCCCTTTAGAGAATTCCTCTATAATATATACTCTTCGAGCTATGACTATGAATGCCTTCGAGTTAAGACTAAGAATTTGCCTGCTGTTTTTTGTACTTTGAACTCTCCTATCTGTGTATATAGTTGGTTTACTCATATTGATTTATATTTATATCTAGTTTTCACCCCCCTGTTTAATGTACTCTATTGGTTATATGTAAGGGCCCCGCCCAAAAGTTAATCTTGTTCCGCTGTTATATGTAAGGGCTCTGCCCAAATGTTTTTGTTTTTTGTAAACCGATGCGATGTGTCAACGGATGTCGGTATAAAAGAGACCTTAAATAAATAAAATAAATAAATAAAGCCTACGGTATTTCACGTTTTCGCAACGAAGTAGGGTAGTCACGTCCCAAAATTCTTGGTGCTTACGAAGAGTGATGGCCACGAGATCAGAGAAAATGGTGATATCATTTCCTTTCCATTTCACTGTAGCTCGCTGATGGGCAAGTCTATAAACTGCCTCTTTATCCTGGAAATTATGGAAAGAGACAAATGTCCCTTGGTTGGTTTGTTTGCCTTAGTCCGGTCGCTCTATGGTCCCTGTCAATTTTGATTGTTCTCAGTTCATGGGTTTCTGATAGAAAGGCCTCTCTTAAAATGCTCTCACAGAGCTGTTGAATGATCTCTGTGCAATTCAAGTATTCAGGTGTTTCGGGTATCTCCCGAAAGCAGAGATTATTCCGACGAGACCTATTTTCTATGTCTTCCAATTTTAAGGAAAGTTCTTCGCAATTCTGTTGCATTCTCTTAAGATCAGACTCTAATAGTTTGATTTCTTCTGCTTACGAGTCCATTCTGTTTTTTGAGTCTATGCTCGATATCCGCCATTTCCTCTTTGACATTGCCGATGGCGCTCATAATTTCTTTCTTATAGCTTTTAATATCTTGGCGCAGTTCGCAGAACCACTCTCTAAATTCTGCTCTCGCGGGTATTTCTGAAGTGGAGGATTGTATTTTGTTTTCTGGCTCTTGTTCTGCTGTACCATCCGTCTCCTCAATGGACTCCACTATTTTATCCAACGTGATGTCTCGGGCCAAGTCAGCTTTCTGATACGAGAACATCTTAAAGTCCATTGATTTTCATTTGGTAGAGATCGGCGACTAATCTCCTACTGTTCTCCTCACTTTTAAAAAGGAAAATTAGTTTCTTACCTGATAATTTTCGTTCCTGTACTACCATGGATCAGTCCAGACTCCTGGGTTTTGCCCCTCCTCTAGCAGATGGAGACAGAAGTTTTGCAATAAAACTCCGCCTTATCTAGGATGGTGCCACCTACAGTCTGGCAGTATTACTTAATGTCAAAGCAGAATGGATTCCCAAAAACACAAACTAACTATATACAGTAACCTAACAACAGTAAACCAGCTCATGAAACCCCCAAATGGGATCAGCACCCGAGGTATTCGGAATAACTCAACTGATCTGTAAGAAAAAGAACAACTCATGAAAACAATAGTGTGGACTCTCCAATTTCTATAAAGACCCAAAATAGGGCGGGACTCTGGACTAATCCATGGTATTACAGGAACGAAAATTATCAGGTAAGAAACTAATTTTCCTTTCCCTGTACGTACCCAGATCAGTCCAGACTCCTGGGATGTACCACAGCTTCACTTACTTGGGATGGGATTCGGAGAGGCCCGCACGCAGTACCCCTGCTCCGAATGCCCCTGTCCCTGATGCCTGAACATCCAGACGGTAATGTCTGGCAAAGGTGTGGAGCGACTTCCACATACCCGCTCTACAAATCTCCTCTGGTGAAACCTGATGACTTTCCGCCCAGGAAGCGGCTTGAGATCGATTGGAGTGAGCCGGAAGGCCCACGGGTAATGGCCGACCGCTCAACAAATAAGCAGAATTTATGGCCTCCTTCAACCAACAAGCTATCGTAGTCTTAGAAGCCATATGCCCTCGATGAGGTCCACTCCAGAGAACAAAGAGATGGTCTGACACCCTGAACTCATTAGTAAATTCCAGGTAGCACAGCAAAGCTCGGCGAACATCCAACTTCCTCAAATCCTTATAATCGGTGTCCAACCGATCTCAATCAGAGAAAGCCGGAAGCTCCACTGATTGATTCAAATGGAAAGAAGACACCACCTTTGGAAGAAAGGATGGAACTGTATGCAGAGAAATGCCCGAATCAGAAATCCTCAAAAAGGGTTCCCTACATGACAACGCTTGAATCTCCAGCAGTTGGTGCGCCGAGGCAATTGCCCCCAAAAACACCACCTTCAAGGTGAGGTCTTTCAAAGTCGCGCTACGCAAAGGTTCAAAGGGCGCCGCACACAAGGCTTTAAGAACCAAGTTCAAATTCCAAGACGGACACGGTTCTCGCACCGGCAGTCTCAAATGCTTCACTCCCAGCAAAAATCAAGAGACATCAGGATGAGCCACTAGGCCCACCCCTTGTATGTTAGCACGCAAAGAACCGATCGCCGCTACCTGCACCCGCAAGGAACTCCAGGACAAGCCCTTTGACAGTCCATCCTGAAGGAAGCTCAAGATGTCCGAGACTCCCGCCCAGGTAGCTACCACACCCCTGGCGAGACACCATGCATCAAAAATCTTCCAGACCCGGACATAAGATAAGGAAGTGGAGACTTACGGGACTGTAACAACGTAGTTACCACAGTATCCAAATACCCCTGGGATTTGAAAGCCAAGCCGCTAGACAAAAGCGTTCGACCTGGTCGAAATAAACCAATCCCTGATGGAGTAGATCCAGTAGCTCCTGAAACCTCAGAGGAACGTCGATGGCCAGATTGATCAAATCCACAAACCACGGGCATCGCGGCCACTCGGAAGCGATGAGAATCACCTCCGCCGGATGCAATTCTATTCTGTGAAGAGTTCGACCGATGAGCGGCCAAGGAGGAAACACATAAAGCAGGACATCTACCAGCCAGGGGAGAACCAGAGCATCCATGCCCTCCATGCACGGTTCCCTGCAGCGGGCAAAGAAGCATGGAGCCTTGGTGTTTCTGAACGTCGCCATCAGATCCATACATGGTGTTCCCCAATGGGCACAAATGCAATGAAAGGCTTCGTCCGCGAGCTCCCATTCCCCGGGATCTAGACAATGTCAACTGAGAAAGTCTGCGTGAACGTTTTCGACCCCGGCAATGTGGGAGGCCCGTATGCTGACCAAATTCCATTCTGCCCAAGTGATCAGCAGAAAAGCTTCCAACGCTACTGGTTGACTCCTTGTTCCTCCCTGACGGTTGATATAAGCCACCGTGGTTGCATTGTCGGATAGAACCCTCACCGACTTGCCTCGGAGAATCGGAAGAAACGCTTGCAGAGCCAACCTCACCACTCTGGTCTCCAAGCGATTGATGGACCACCGAGCCTCCTCTGAGGACCACCTGTCCTGCACCAACTTACACTGACAACCTGCCCCCCAGCCATAAAGGCTGGCATCCGTCATGACCACCGTCCAATCCGGAATCACCAAAGGCACTCCCCGCCTTAAGTTGTCTGGGTTGAGCCACCAGACTAGGATGGAACGAGCGCATTCCGTCAGAGGCAAAGGAATATGAAACTGTTCTGAGACCGGGTTCCAGCGGGAGAGTAACGCTGATTGCAAAGGCCTCATATGAGCGAAAGACCAAGGAAGCAATTCCAGAGTCGATGTCATGGAACCCAGCACCTGTAAGTAATCTCAAACTATTGGAGAAGACCTGGCTAGCAAGGCCCAAAACTGACCTTGAAGCTTGATTTCACACTCTTCGTTAGGGATACCACCACAGATCATTAACTCCGCCTACGGAGTATTACAATTGTTAACTCTTCCCCATGGCAGGGTGATCCATAATCGATTGCTAACTCCCTGGCGGACTTATAACAGATTGCTATCCATAGCAGCAGGGACTGATAACAGATTGTTAACTTCTCTCTCTCCAGGAGGAGATCCATATCAGACTGCTAACTACTCCCCCTACAGGAGGAGCTCGATAATAGATAGCTAACTCCGAGCAGCAGAATTATAATAGATTGCTAACTCCTCCTCTCTGGAGAAGCAGATCTACAACAGATTGCTAACTCTTCAGTCTAATCCACAACAGAGTGCTAACTCCTCCCTTCTTGAGGAGCCAAGCCTAACAGATTGCTAACTCCATGAATCCAGCTAAAGTATTGGAGAAGAATTGGAGAAACACTATCTCCAGTGAATCTGGCTAAAAGTATTTGAGAAGAATTGGAGAAACAGTATCTACAGCGAATTCAGCTTTCATGAAAAGAATTTGGAGAAGCAGTACTCCTGGGGATTCAGCAAAAGGTATTTGATGTCTGTAGCCCATGGGCTAGGCTCACCTTTCTGCCTTGCAGGCTATTCTGGGCCCTGCTCAATGCCTCTCAGAACATCAAGAAACCTTGGAGAAACTTACTGCAGCTTTCCACCAATTTCACGCACAGAAGGCACAAGGCACAGCTTCTGTACAAGAAGGTCAGTTACAGGAGGTAACTTTAAAATCAGCTGTTCCACTGGTGACGCCTATTCGATTCTCTGGAGAACTCCAAAGGACTCGAGGCTTCTTGAACCAGTGCAGCTTACATTTCACCTTACAACCTTCATTGTTTCCCACAGGCCTCTCTAAGACCAGCTACATTCTGTCATACTTGGATGGGAGAGCCTCATCGTGGGCATTTACCTTGTGGGAACGCAAGGACCCTATCTTGCAGGGCATAGATGGATTTTTGGACTTGTTTAAATCTGTTTTTGATGACCCTGCTTGTATGTCTGTTGCTGGATTTGCTTTGGTGGACCTGAAGCAGGGCAACAGATCTCTGGCGGAATTTGCCATCGTATTTAAAACTCTTGCAGCGGAACTTCGCTGGGACCCCAGATGTCTGAAGACACTCTTTTGCAGAGGCCTGAACACCCACGTAAAGGACGAGCTGGCTGCTCGTCAGACACCCGAATTGCTGGAAGAATTAATAGCCTTAGCTACTCAGATTGACTGGCAGCTCCGAGACAAGGTGAAGGAACTACGGCCTAAGCTTCTACCTGGGTTGCAGCAAACCAGTGCTCCTGCACTGCGAGGGGGTACAGCACCTCCTGCTGTGAAGAAGATGGAACCGAAGGAACCTGGTCACGGTCACCTGACTTCTAAAGAGAGAAGATTTAGGAGGAAGAACGGCCTGTGCATGTACTGTGGTTAGCCAGGCCATGATGTTTCTGTTTGCCCTATTCGTCCGGGAAACGGACAAGCCTGAGTCCCGTGGGAGGACTCAGACTTGTCTTGGGCTATACAACAATATCTCCTCCACTCTCTCGTCCAGTCTCTGTGATTCCTGAACCATAAGAACATAAGAAAATGCCATACTGGGTCAGACCAAGGGTCCATCAAGCCCAGCATCCTGTTTCCAACAGTGGCCAATCCAGGCCATAAGAACCTGGCAAGTACCCAAAAACTAAGTCTATTCCATGTAACCATTGCTAATGGCAGTGGCTATTCTCTAAGTGAACTTAATAGCAGGTAATGGACTTCTCCTCCAAGAACTTATCCAATCCTTTTTTAAACACAGCTATACTAACTGCACTAACCACATCCTCTGGCAACAAATTCCAGAGTTTAATTGTGCGTTGAGTGAAAAAGAACTTTCTCTGATTAGTTTTAAATGTGCCCCATGCTAACTTCATGGAGTGCCCCCTAGTCCTTCTATTATCCGAAAGAGTAAATAACCGATTCACATCTACTCGTTCTAGACCTCTCATGATTTTAAACACCTCTATCATATCCCCCCTCAGCCGTCTCTTCTCCAAGCTGAAAAGTCCTAACTTCTTTAGTCTTTCCTCATAGGGGAGTTGTTCTATTCCCCTTATCTTTTTGGTAGTGTTAGTTCAAACCTCTGCCCTGAAGGACTCAGGGGCAAGAGGCAACTTTATTCACAGTCATCTTGTGGAAGACCTGAGGAGTCCATTCAGCAAATTTAAAGATCCATTATTGTATCACAATTTGAAGTGGGCCTTGGACAATTGTTTTTACCACCACTTTTTTTGAGGATCTTTTCAACATCACCAGCAGTTTTTCTTTTTCTGCTGTTTTCATAGCGGTTGCTAAGTGCACCATAGTTAGGTGGCTCACTATTTATTTATTTTATTTATTTATTTAGGTTTTTTATATACCGGCATTCATGATACAATCACATCATGCTGGTTTACAGTATAACAGGGGTGCAAAAAACTTCTAACTGTATCTAAGGTGCGGAGAAATGCAGTTACAAATAACAAGGGTGATTGAACTGGGTGAAGAGAGAAATAGCAGGAAAGGATAACGTCAGTAAGATAATTACAGATTTCAGCAACTAGACAATATGTTGACAATGTGACAATATGTTGACAAAGTAAGGGGTTTATTACAAATTCCTGAGACTAGTGAGATTGAGGGAAATATGTTGACAATGTGAGAGATTAATTAGGGTCCGGGAATGCTTGCTTAAACAACCAAGTCTTAAGTCTTTTCCTGAAGGTTCGGAGGCAAGGTTCTTGTCTCAGATCGGGGGGGAAGAGTTCCATAAAGGGGGGCCGGCTGTGGAGAGAGCCCGATCCCTTAGAGTATTTTGTCTGGTGGTTTTGGTGGAAGGTACCTGGAGTGATCCTCTGTATGCATCTCTAGTCGGTCTTGAAGAGTTGTGTAATCGGAGGGGGATTTGTAGGTCAATTGGAGCATGTTGGTGGATGTTTTTGTATATGATGGAGATGGACTTGTAGATGATTCTAAAGTGAATTGGCAACCAGTGGAGGTTTTTTAGGATTGGGGTAATGTGGTCTCTCCTCCTGGTGTTGGTTAGCAATAGTGCTGCTGCATTTTGTACCATCTGAAGCGGTTTAGTGTAAGAGGAAGGGAGACCTAGAAAGATTGAATTGCAATAATCTATCTTTGAGAAGATGATTGCTTGTAGAATTGTTCTGAAGTCTTGAGTATGAAAGAGGGATCTTATCCGTTTTAGCACTTGTAGTTTGTGAAAACAGTCTTTGGTAGTTCTGTTGATGGAAGCTTTCAAGTTCATGCGATTGTCAATAATCACTCCTAGGTCTCTCACTTGGGTGGTTGGTGGAGTGGCCGGATGAGTAGTGGTGATGCAGCTGTTCTCAGGAAAGATGAGTAGGAGTTCGGTCTTGGAGGAGTTTAGTACTAGGTTTAGGCTGGAGAGGAGGTGTTTTATTTCTTGGAAGCAGTTTTCCCAGTGGTCAAGTGTTTTCGAGTAGGTGTCTTTGATGGGGATCAAGATCTGGATATCATCCACGTACAGGAAATGTTTTAGATTGAGGTTGGTGAGAAGCTGGCAGAGCGGTAAGAGGTAGATGTTAAAGAGTGTTGGGGACAAAGAGGAACCCTGAGGGACTCCTACGTGTGAGTCATAGCGTGATGATTCTTTATTCTGGACCTTAACCTTATAGCCTCTGTTACTAAGAAAAGATTTAAACCATGTGAGAGCGGTGCCTGAAATGCCTATGGAAGCCAACAGGTTTATGAGGGTGGAGTGGTTAACCGTATCGAAAGCTGCCGAGAGGTCCAGAAGGATCAATAAGAAGGATTGACCTTTGTCGAGACCCATGATGATGTAGTCAGTTAGGGAAATGAGGAGGGATTCCGTGTTCAATGCTTTGCGGAACCCATATTGGGCGGGGAATAGCAATTTGTTGTCTTCAATGTAATCTGAGATTTGCATATTCACTAATTTCTCCATGATCTTAGCTATGAAGGGAAGGTTAGCAATCGGGCGGAAATTGTTGGGGTCTTTAGGGTCCAAATTTGGTTTCTTTAGGTGAGGTTTGAGGGAGGCTAATTTGAGGTCATCTGGGTAGGATCCTTGGGATAGAGAGCAGTTTATGATGTCCGCCAGTGATTTGGAGATGGAGTCAGGAATTGTCAAGAGATGTTTGGTAGGAATATGATCCGCAGGGTGGGAGGAGGGTTTCATTCTCCTTAGAACGACTTGTATCTCAGAGGTGGAGATGGGTTCAAAAGCTTCAAAACAAGTGTGTTTGTGGGAGTGAAGATGTGGAGTCGAGAGGGATGGGGTAATGGAAGGCAGTTGATTCAGAAGGTTACTGATTTTGGTTTGGAAATAGTGAGCGAGTTCTTCAGCTTTAGATTGTGCTAAATTAATGGGGATCTCCAGGGGGTTGATTTGTGTAAGATTAGATACATAGGCAAATAGTGCTTTTGCGTCGAAGACCAGGTCATGGATCTTGGAGGCATAGAAATCCCTTTTGGATCTCGTTGTGGAGGCCTTATATTGATGTAGGGTGGCTCTATAGGAGGCCAAAGTGCTGGCACACGGGGCTTTACACCATTTGCTCTCTTTGTGTCTTAAGTTTTGTTTTAGTTTCCTAAGTTCCTTATTGAACCATGGTTGTCTTTTGGAAGAATTGGAGTGCGATTTCTTTATTACTAGTGGACATAGCTTGTTGGCAGTGGTTTATGTGATATTTTTCCAGGAGCGGAAAGCCGTATTCGGATCAGTGAGGTCAATGAGATGAAGTTGGGATGCCAAATGATTGCTGTGGTCTTTAGAAGAACATGATCTTCTGTAAGGAAAGGAAGTTGAGGGTATGTGTGGGGTGATGGTTTCTTTCAGCGAGAATGTGGTTGAAATAAGAGTATGATCGGACCATGGGACTTTTTTACAACTCAGGTGAAAAGTATGCTTGATGCCTGTGTTGACGAAGATAAGATCCAGCGTGTGACCAGCCCTGTGTGTGGGCTTCTTAACTATCTGGTTGAATCCCATGGCTGAGAAGGCAGTGAGAACGGCTTCGCAGCTGGGAGAAAGTGTGGGGTTGTCCACGTGCAGGTTAAAATCACCCACAATTATTGCAGGAGCGTCTAAATTGAGGAGAGTTGTGGTTATTTCAACAAGAGCGGAGGCGTCAGTTTCCAGGAGGCCCGGGGGGGCGTAGACGAGAAGGACTTGGAGTTGGGTAAGAACATAAGAACTTAAGAAAATGCCATACTGGGTCAGACCAAGGGTCCATCAAGCCCAGCATCCTGTTTCCAACAGTGGCCAATCCAGGCCATAAGAACCTGGCAAGTACCCAAAAACTAAGTCTATTCCATGTAACCATTGCTAATGGCAGTGGCTATTCTCTAAGTGAACTTAATAGCAGGTAATGGACTTCTCCTCCAAGAACTTATCCAATCCTTTTTTAAACACAGCTATACTAACTGCACGAACCACATTCTCTGGCAACAAATTCCAGAGTTTAATTGTGCGTTGAGTAAAAAAGAACTTTCTCCAATTAGTTTTAAATGTGCCCCATGCTAACTTCATGGAGTGTCCCCTAGTCTTTCTACTATCCGAAAGAGTAAATAACCGATTCACATCTACCCGTTCTAGACCTCTCATGATTTTAAACACCTCTATCATATCCCCCCTCAGTCGTCTCTTCAAGCTGAAAAGTCCTAACCTCTTTAGTCTTTCCTCATAGGGGAGTTGTTCCATTCCCCTTATCATTTTGGTAGCCCTTCTCTGTACCTTCTCCATCGCAATTATATCTTTTTTGAGATGCGGCGACCAGAATTGTACACAGTATTCAAGGTGCGGTCTCACCATGGAGCGATACAGAGGCATTATGACATTTTCCGTTTTATTCACCATTCCCTCTCTAATAATTCCCAACATTCTGTTTGCTTTTTTGACTGCCGCAGCACACTGAACCGACGATTTCAATGTGTTATCCACTATGACACCTAGATCTCTTTCTTGGGTTGTAGCACCTAATATGGAACCCAACATCATGTAATTATAGCATGGGTTATTTTTCCCTATATACATCACCTTGCACTTATCCACATTAAATTTCATCTGCCATTTGGATGCCCAATTTTCCAGTCTCACAAGGTCTTCCTGCAATTTATCACAATCTGCTTGTGATTTAACTACTCTGAACAATTTTGTGTCTTCTGCAAATTTGATTATCTCACTCGTCGTATTTCTTTCCAGATCATTTATAAATATATTGAACAGTAAGGGTCCCAATACAGATCCCTGAGGCACTCCACTGCCCACTCCCTTCCACTGAGAAAATTGCCCATTTAATCCTACTCTCTGTTTCCTGTCAATTTCAAGTTTAGAGTCTGAACTGAATGGGTGTTGGGAGAGTCTGAGGTCTTTTTTGGCTGCTAAAAGAATTCCCCCTCCCTTTTTTTTATTCTGTCAAGGAATGGAGAAGATGTCATAGGTATGCATAGGTAATTGATTTATTATAGCACAATCAGAGGGCTTGAGCCATGTTTCTGTGATTGCGCAAAAATCTGGCTTAGCGTCACTGAGATAGTCGCTGAGGATCAGGGATTTCTTGGTTAGGGATTGTGCGTTGAATAGTGTTAATGAAAATAGGGTGAAGCCCAGTAGTTGAGTGATCGGTGCGATCAGGATTGGTGTGGTGATTTTAAGTTGCAGTATTGAGCTTGCCTGGTTGCTTTTTCTTTGGAGGGAAGGGCGTGTTGAAGGATCGGGATTGGGAAAACTGGATGCATACTGGAATGTTGAGCTGGCGAAAATAGTGAACGAGATAGGAGGAATGGCGTGGAGGCTGAAGGTAGAATGTTGGAGGTTTAAAAGGCAAGGAGGGAGGAGCTGGTGTACAGATTGGTTGGTGGCAGGGCAGCGCTGCGATGTGGCTGCCGAGGGTCTCTGGACAGAGAGGCTGATAGAGAAGTCTGAGTTGGTTTCGGTTGAGTCCTGGGTGGAGGTAGTACTCCGGAGGAGTATGGACTAAGAGGAGATGCCAGGGCAAGGGGGTCTAGCTCCAGATGGGATGATGAGCTGGAGGGAGGGGGCTCGGCGTGGTCCGTCACTGTCTGTCCATGGTCTGTCTGTCTCAGTCCGTCCGTGGGTCCGGTCCTCGTACACAGCTGGCGAAGGATGAGTCCTCGAGATGAGCTGCAGAGCGGGTGGCAAGAAATGCTTGAGGAGACGGGGAAGACTTTTTTTTTGGGGGGGGGGGGGAACGAGATGTAGGCTACTGCTGGGGGCACTTGGGGCTGCACGAAGGGGCGCACAAAGGGGCCTGCCCCTTTGTTGTGCTCCTTCGGTGCGCGACGCTCGGCGCGCAGCGCCTAACAGAGCTGGGAATTTAAAGGTCCAATCTTTTATGTCTTCCTGGATTACAATTTTGAGATATCCGCTACGATCTACCCACTCGGAAGTCGTTTTGAAGGACTACAGCACTGTTGCTTCCGAAGATGAAGATATCTCTAATTACCAGCCTGGCTGTCTGCTGGTGCTACCATCAGTTCCAATGAAGAAGAAGATATCTCTAGCTACCCGCATTCGCAATTGGTCCTTTCGGAAGTCCTGCCCTTCTATCTATTCTCTTTTTGCCTTCATTTTCAACGGTTTGCATCTAACTTGCCCTTGCTTATGATTTTCCTTGTTTTCTTCATTCGGATCCCTTTTCCATTTCTTGAAAGATGATATTTTGGCTAAAATAACCTCTCTCTTGTCACCTTTTAACCATTCCAGTAGTTGTTGAGCTTTCCTTTCATTTTTTCTAATGCATAGAATACATCTGATCTGAGCTTTCAGTATGGTATTTTTAATAACAGTCATGCCTGATGTAAACTCTTAAGCTTTGCAGCTGCTCCTTTCAGCTTTTTTTCCTATTTTCCTCATTTTTGAAAGTTAAATGCTGTTGCCATAGATTTCTTTAATGCTCTCCCTCCAGTTATTAAGTCAGATTTGACAATGTTGTGATCACTATTGCCAAATGGCTCCAACACTGTTACCTCTCCCACTAAATCCTGTGTTCCACTAAGGGCTAGGTCTAAAATAGTTTCCCCTCTCGTTGCTTCTTGTACCAGCTGCTCCATGAAGGAATCATTTATTTCAACTAGGAGCTCTACCTCTCTAGACTGTCCTGATGTAACATTCACCCAGTCAATACTGGGGTAATTGAAATCACCCATTATTACTGTGCTGCTGATTTTGTTAGGTTCTCTAATTTATTTTAGTATTTCATTGTTCACCTGTTCATTCTGGCCAGGTGGATGGTAATTCACCATTTACTTCACATGTTTATTAACCCCTTCAAAAAATGAAGTAGATTTGTAAAGCAAGACTTCCCTTGGGTAAATCCATGTTGACTGTGTCCCATTAAACCATGGCTTTCTATATGCTCTATGATTTTGTTCTTTAGAATAGTTTCCACTATTTTTCCCGGCACTGAAGTCAGACTAAGCAGTCTATAATTTTCTGGATCATCCCTGGAGCCCTTTTTAAAGATCACAGTTACATTGGCCACCCTCCAGTCTTCAGACACAGTGGACAATCCCAACAATAGATTACAATTATCGGTAACACTCCCCAACATCCTCTTCAGTAAACACCGAAGCAAAGAAATCATTTAATCTTTCCGCAATGGCCTTATCTTCCCTAAGTGCCCCTTTAACCCCTCGATCATCTAAACCGACTCCCTCACAGACTTCCTGTTTCAGATGTATTTTTAAACGTTTTATTATTAAGTTCAATGCTAGAGTTGTAGTGCTTTACAAGGCAGACTCTGCATTGCTACTAGAGGTGAGTAGCATTATCTGAAGTCATAACACTTTATATACTTATACCAGGATTGAGTGGCATCACCTAATCTTATTGGCATATTTTCAAGGTACTTGGCTGTGAGTATATGGTACTAGCTGTCAGACATTTATGGCAGTTAATGAGTTAAGCTTTGGATGGATGGCATCAATGCTGTAGAAAATTGTAAAAGACTCTCCTAAGAGCTGCAGGCTACTGCGAGGTGATGGAAGAGGAAGGAAGATGCTACCTGTTACACAGGATCAAAGCTGTAAAGAGGGCAGGAAGTATTGCACAATCCAGGCTGGGTTGATTCAGCAGTGAGGCCAAATGATGGGCACGATAGCCTGAAAAACCAAAGAGAGGATCTGTCCGTGAGCAAGTCTTAACCACGAATCCCAAGGCAAAGCAACACACAGCCCACCACTCACCAAACTTAATGGATTGCATCAGGCGGCCAGAACACAGGTGGGTGTTTGCCAGGGCATAGGCCAACCGGCAAAGGACAGAGATGCCATCTTTTGTATAGGGGAGATGAGCACTGCGCTGAATGGCCATGATCTCAAAGCGTTGATAGTGTGTCTTACTCCCCAGAATCTGACAGCACTGGAAATAATCCATGTAGGAGGAGATAATCTGGGAGGAGAACAGAGCACAGAGAAGTGAATCTTTGGTGGGAGATAAAACAGACTCACACAAATTCAGAGGCCAGCAAAAGTCCACAACATAAAGCAAAAAAGCACATCCAGCACAGGCATATGCAGTACTCTAGCATAAAACACACAGAGGCAGAGAGACAGGCAGCACTGTACATGCAGTATGCCAGTATATAACACACAGAGGCACACACAGTATTCTAGTGTATAACATACAGAGGCACACAGACAGGCAGCACAGGCCCATGCAGTATTCCAGTATATAACACACCGAAGCACAGAGGCACACTCAGTATTCTAGTGTATAACACACAGAGGCACACAGACAGGCAGCACTGTACATGCAGTATTCCAGTATATAACACACCGAAGCACAGAGGCACACGCAGTATTCTAGTGTATAACACACAGAGGCACACAGACAGGCAGCACTGTACATGCAGTATTCCAGTATATAACACACCGAAGCACAGAGGCACACGCAGTATTCTAGTGTATAACACACAGAGGCACACAGACAGGCAGCACTGTACATGCAGTATTCCAGTATATAACACACAGAGGCACAGAGGCACACACAGCATTCTAGTGAATAACATACAGAGGCACACAGACAGGCAACACAGGCCCAAGCAGTATTCCAGTATATAACACACAGAGGCACAGAGACAGGCAGCATTGTACATGCAGTACTCCAGTATTTAAAACACCGAAGCACAGAGGCACACACAGTATTCCAGTGTATAACATACAGAGTCACAGAGACAGGCAGCACCGGCACATGCAGTATTCCAGTATATAACACACAGAGGATTACAGACAGGCAGCACCGGCAAAAGCAGTATTCCAGTATATAACACACTGAAGCACAGAGGCACACACAGTATTCCAGTGTATACATACAGAGGCACAGAGACAGGCAGCACCGGCACATGCAGTATTCCAGTATATAACACACAGAGGCATAGAGACAGGCAGCACTGTATATGCAGTATTCCAGTATATAACACACCGAAGCACAGAGGCACACACAGTATTCCAGTGTATAACATACAGAGGCACAGAGACAGGCAGCACCGGCACATGCAGTATTCCAGTATATAACTCACAGAGGATCACAGACAGGCAGCACCGGCACATGCAGTATTCCAGTATATAACACACAGAGGCACAGAGACAGGCAGCACTGTACATATAGTATTCCAGTATATAGCACACAGAGGCACAGAGGCACACACAGCATTCTAGTGTATAACATACAGAGGCACACAGACAGGCAGCACAGGCCCACGCAGTATTCCAGTATATAACACACAGAGGCACACGCAGTATTCCAGTATATAACACACAGAGGCACAGAGACAGGCAGCATTGTACATGCAGTATTCCAGTATATAAAACACCGAAGCACAGAGGCACACACAGTATTCCAGTGTATAACATACAGAGGCACAGAGACAGGCAGCACAGGCACATGCAGTATTCCAGTATATAACACACAGAGGATCACAGACAGGCAGCACCGGCACACGCAGTATTCCAGTATATAACACACAGAGGCACAGAGACAGGCAGCACTGTACATGCAGTATTCCAGTATATAACACACCGAAGCACAGAGGCACACACAGTATTCCAGTGTATAACATACAGAGGCACAGAGACAGGCAGCATTGTACATGCAGTAATCCAGTATATAAAACACCGAAGCACAGAGACACACACATTATTCCAGTGTATAACATACAGAGGCACAGAGACAGGCAGCTCCGGCACACGCAGTATTCCAGTATATAACACACAGAGGCACTGAGACAGGCAGCAATGTACATGCAGTATTCTAGTATATAATACACAGAGGCAGAGAGACAGGCAGCACCGGCATTCACAGTATTCTAGTATATAACACACAGAGGCACAGAGACAGGCAGCACTGTACATGCAGTATTCCAGTATGTAACACACCGAAGCACAGAGGCACACACACAGTATTCTAGTGTATAACACACAGGCACATGCAGCACAGGCACACGCAGTATTCTAGCATATAACACACAGAGGCACAGAGACAGGCAGCACTGTACAAGCAGTATTCCAGTATATAACACACAGAGGCATAGAGGCACACACAGCATTCTAGTGTATAACACATAGAGGCACACAGACAGGCAGCACAGGCCCACGCAGTCAGTATATAACACACTGAAGTACAGAGGCACACACAGCATTCTAGTGTATAACACACAGGCACATGCAGCAGAGGCACACGCAGTATTCTGCATATAACACACAGAGGCACAGAGACAGGCAGCACTGTACATGCAGTATTCCAGTATATAACACACAGAGGCACAGAGGCACACACAGTATTCTAGTGTATAACACAGGCACATGCAGCAGAGGCACATGCAGTATTCTAGCATATAACACACAGAGGCACAGAGACAGGCAGCACCGGCCTACGCAGTATTCTAGCATATAACACACAGAGACAGGTAGCACCGGCATACGCAGTATTCTAGTATATAACACACAGAGGCACAGAGACAGGCAGCACTGTACATGCAGTATTCCAGTATATAACACACCAAAGCACAGAGGCACACAAAGTATTCTAGTGTATAACACACAGGCACATGCAGCAGAGGCAGAAGCAGGATTCTAGTATATAAAACACTGAGGCACAGAGACAGGCAGCACCGCCACACGCAGTATTCTAGTATATAACACACAGAGGCATAGAGACAGGCAGCACTGTACATGCAGTATTCCAGTATATAACACACCAAAGCACATAGGCACACACAATATTCCAGTGTATAATACACAGGCACATGCAGCAGAGGCACACGCAGTATTCTAGTATATAACACACAGAGGCACAGAGACAGGCAGCACTGTACATGCAGTATTCCAGTATATAACACACCGAAACACAGAGGCACACGCAGCATTCTAGTATAATACACACAGAGGCACAGAGACAGGCAGCACTGTACATGCAGTATTCCAGTATATAACACACCGAAGCACAGAGGCACACTCAGTATTCTAGTGTATAACACACAGAGGCACAGAGACAGGCAGCACTGTACATGCAGTATTCCAGTATATAACACACCGAAACACAGAGACAGGCAGCACTGTACATGCAGTATTCCAGTATTTAAAACACCGAAGCACAGAGGCACACACAGTATTCCAGTGTATAACAAACAGAGGCACAGAGACAGGCAGCACCGGCACATGCAGTATTCCAGTATATAACACACAGAGGATTACAGACAGGCAGCACTGGCACACGCAGTATTCCAGTATATAACACACTGAAGCACAGAGGCACACACAGTATCCCAGTGTATACATACAGAGGCACAGAGACAGGCAGCACCGGCACATGCAGTATTCCAGTATATAACACACAGAGGATCACAGACAGGCAGCACCGGCACATGCAGTATTCCAGTATGTAACACACAGAGGCACAGAGACAGGCAGCACTGTACATACAGTATTCCAGTATACAGCACACAGAGGCACAGAGGCACACACAGCATTCTAATGTATAACATACAGAGGCACACAGACAGGCAGCACAGGCCCACGCAGTATTCCAGTATATAACACACAGAGGCACAGAGACAGGCAGCATTGTACATGCAGTAATCCAGTATATAAAACACCGAAGCACAGAGACACACACATTATTCCAGTGTATAACATACAGAGGCACAGAGACAGGCAGCACCGGCACACGCAGTATTCCAGTATATAACACACAGAGGCACTGAGACAGGCAGCAATGTACATGCAGTATTCTAGTATATAATACACAGAGGCAGAGAGACAAGCAGCACCGGCATACACAGTATTCTAGTATATAACACACAGAGGCACAGAGACAGGCAGCACTGTACATGCAGTATTCCAGTATATAACACACCGAAGCACAGAGGCACACACACAGTATTCTAGTGTATAACACACAGGCACATGCAGCACAGGCACACGCAGTATTCTAGCATATAATACACAGAGGCACAGAGACAGGCAGCACTGTACAAGCAGTATTCCAGTATATAACACACAGAGGCATAGAGGCACACACAGCATTCTAGTGTATAACACATAGAGGCACACAGGCAGGCAGCACTGTACAAGCAGTATTCAAGTATATAACACACTGAAGTACAGAGGCACACACAGCATTCTAGTGTATAACACACAGGCACATGCAGCAGAGGCACACGCAGTATTCTGCATATAACACACAGAGGCACAGAGACAGGCAGCACTGTACATGCAGTATTCCAGTATATAACACACAGAGGCACACACAGTATTCTAGTGTATAACACAGGCACATGCAGCAGAGGCACATGCAGTATTCTAGCATATAACACACAGAGGCACAGAGACAGGCAGCACCAGCATACGCAGTATTTTAGTATATAACACACAGAGACAGGTAGCACCGGCATACGCAGTATTCTAGTATATAACGCACAGAGACAGGCAGCACTGTACATGCAGTATTCCAGTATATAACACACCAAAGCACAGAGGCACACAAAGTATTCTAGTGTATAACACACAGGCACATGCAGCAGAGGCAGAAGCAGGATTCTAGTATATAAAACACAGAGGCACAGAGACAGGCAGCACCGCCACACGCAGTATTCTAGTATATAACACACAGAGGCATAGAGACAGGCAGCACTGTACATGCAGTATTCCAGTATATAACACACCGAAGCACAGAGGCACACACAATATTCCAGTGTATAATACACAGGCACATGCAGCAGAGGCACACGCAGTATTCTAGTATATAACACACAGAGGCACAGAGACAGGCAGCACCGGCATACGCAGTATTCCAGTATATAACACACAGAGGCACAGAGACAGGCAGCAATGTACATGCAGTATTCTAGTATATAATACACAGAGGCAGAGAGACAGGCAGCACCGGCATTCACAGTATTCTAGTATATAACACACAGAGGCACAGAGACAGGCAGCACTGTACATGCAGTATTCCAGTATGTAACACACCGAAGCACAGAGGCACACACACAGTATTCTAGTGTATAACACACAGGCACATGCAGCACAGGCACACGCAGTATTCTAGCATATAACACACAGAGGCACAGAGACAGGCAGCACTGTACAAGCAGTATTCCAGTATATAACACACAGAGGCATAGAGGCACACACAGCATTCTAGTGTATAACACATAGAGGCACACAGACAGGCAGCACAGGCCCACGCAGTCAGTATATAACACACTGAAGTACAGAGGCACACACAGCATTCTAGTGTATAACACACAGGCACATGCAGCAGAGGCACACGCAGTATTCTGCATATAACACACAGAGGCACAGAGACAGGCAGCACTGTACATGCAGTATTCCAGTATATAACACACAGAGGCACAGAGGCACACACAGTATTCTAGTGTATAACACAGGCACATGCAGCAGAGGCACATGCAGTATTCTAGCATATAACACACAGAGGCACAGAGACAGGCAGCACCGGCCTACGCAGTATTCTAGTATATAACACACAGAGACAGGTAGCACCGGCATACGCAGTATTCTAGTATATAACACACAGAGGCACAGAGACAGGCAGCACTGTACATGCAGTATTCCAGTATATAACACACCAAAGCACAGAGGCACACAAAGTATTCTAGTGTATAACACACAGGCACATGCAGCAGAGGCAGAAGCAGGATTCTAGTATATAAAACACTGAGGCACAGAGACAGGCAGCACCGCCACACGCAGTATTCTAGTATATAACACACAGAGGCATAGAGACAGGCAGCACTGTACATGCAGTATTCCAGTATATAACACACCAAAGCACATAGGCACACACAATATTCCAGTGTATAATACACAGGCACATGCAGCAGAGGCACACGCAGTATTCTAGTATATAACACACAGAGGCACAGAGACAGGCAGCACTGTACATGCAGTATTCCAGTATATAACACACCGAAACACAGAGGCACACGCAGCATTCTAGTATAATACACACAGAGGCACAGAGACAGGCAGCACTGTACATGCAGTATTCCAGTATATAACACACCGAAGCACAGAGGCACACTCAGTATTCTAGTGTATAACACACAGAGGCACAGAGACAGGCAGCACTGTACATGCAGTATTCCAGTATATAACACACCGAAACACAGAGACAGGCAGCACTGTACATGCAGTATTCCAGTATTTAAAACACCGAAGCACAGAGGCACACACAGTATTCCAGTGTATAACAAACAGAGGCACAGAGACAGGCAGCACCGGCACATGCAGTATTCCAGTATATAACACACAGAGGATTACAGACAGGCAGCACTGGCACACGCAGTATTCCAGTATATAACACACTGAAGCACAGAGGCACACACAGTATCCCAGTGTATACATACAGAGGCACAGAGACAGGCAGCACCGGCACATGCAGTATTCCAGTATATAACACACAGAGGATCACAGACAGGCAGCACCGGCACATGCAGTATTCCAGTATGTAACACACAGAGGCACAGAGACAGGCAGCACTGTACATACAGTATTCCAGTATACAGCACACAGAGGCACAGAGGCACACACAGCATTCTAATGTATAACATACAGAGGCACACAGACAGGCAGCACAGGCCCACGCAGTATTCCAGTATATAACACACAGAGGCACAGAGACAGGCAGCATTGTACATGCAGTAATCCAGTATATAAAACACCGAAGCACAGAGACACACACATTATTCCAGTGTATAACATACAGAGGCACAGAGACAGGCAGCACCGGCACACGCAGTATTCCAGTATATAACACACAGAGGCACTGAGACAGGCAGCAATGTACATGCAGTATTCTAGTATATAATACACAGAGGCAGAGAGACAAGCAGCACCGGCATACACAGTATTCTAGTATATAACACACAGAGGCACAGAGACAGGCAGCACTGTACATGCAGTATTCCAGTATATAACACACCGAAGCACAGAGGCACACACACAGTATTCTAGTGTATAACACACAGGCACATGCAGCACAGGCACACGCAGTATTCTAGCATATAATACACAGAGGCACAGAGACAGGCAGCACTGTACAAGCAGTATTCCAGTATATAACACACAGAGGCATAGAGGCACACACAGCATTCTAGTGTATAACACATAGAGGCACACAGGCAGGCAGCACTGTACAAGCAGTATTCAAGTATATAACACACTGAAGTACAGAGGCACACACAGCATTCTAGTGTATAACACACAGGCACATGCAGCAGAGGCACACGCAGTATTCTGCATATAACACACAGAGGCACAGAGACAGGCAGCACTGTACATGCAGTATTCCAGTATATAACACACAGAGGCACACACAGTATTCTAGTGTATAACACAGGCACATGCAGCAGAGGCACATGCAGTATTCTAGCATATAACACACAGAGGCACAGAGACAGGCAGCACCAGCATACGCAGTATTTTAGTATATAACACACAGAGACAGGTAGCACCGGCATACGCAGTATTCTAGTATATAACGCACAGAGACAGGCAGCACTGTACATGCAGTATTCCAGTATATAACACACCAAAGCACAGAGGCACACAAAGTATTCTAGTGTATAACACACAGGCACATGCAGCAGAGGCAGAAGCAGGATTCTAGTATATAAAACACAGAGGCACAGAGACAGGCAGCACCGCCACACGCAGTATTCTAGTATATAACACACAGAGGCATAGAGACAGGCAGCACTGTACATGCAGTATTCCAGTATATAACACACCGAAGCACAGAGGCACACACAATATTCCAGTGTATAATACACAGGCACATGCAGCAGAGGCACACGCAGTATTCTAGTATATAACACACAGAGGCACAGAGACAGGCAGCACCGGCATACGCAGTATTCTAGTATATAACACACAGAGGCACAGAGACAGGCAGCACTGTACATGCAGTATTCCGTTAATTGTAAACCGACATGATACCCATCGCGAATGCCGGTATAGAAAAACTTAAAATAAATAAATAAAATAAATAGTGTATAACACACAGAGGCACAAGCAGCACAGGCACATACAGTATTCTAGTATATAACACACAGAGGCACATGCAGCACAGGGACATGCAGTATTCTAGTGCAGTGGTTTTCAACCTTTTTTTGGCCGGGACACACCTGCAGATGGTTCTCAAGTGTGTGACACACTGAACATGTGACCATCATGGCACAAAATGTAAATACGCATTCTGCATCCTCAGGAACCACGTTGACCCCCAAAAATGGGTGCAGAGGAGAACTAGGGCATTACCCATACAGCTCACTTTGCAAAAAAAGATATTCTGGTTCTGATGACATCACAGTAAAAGCAAAACAAACTCTGGCAATATCCCTCCTTATGAAAAGACAGTAATTTACCACTACAAATATTTAACTAGACCCTAAACATTAATTCACCTCCTATTAGGAAAACAGAGCAAGCCAAGCTGCTATAGATAGATACCCACTTAGAAATAATTGTAAAACTATACTAATAAATGTTACAAAACAGCTGATGAACAGAATAACATCCAACAATTAAAAACACAGGCGCACAAGATCTCACTCATGCACCCAGGCACCCATGCTCTCACTCATGCAACCAAGCACCCATTCTACCACAGGCGCACAAGATCTCACTCATGCACCCAGGCACCCATTCTACCACAGGCACACAAGCTCTCACTCATGCAACCAAGCACCCATTCTACCACAGGCGCACAAGATCTCACTCAGGCACCCATTCTACCACAGGCACACAAGCTCTCACTCATGCAACCAAGCACCCATTCTACCACAGGCGCACAAGATCTCACTCAGGCACCCATTCTACCACAGGCACACAAGCTCTCACTCATGCAACCAGGCACCCATTCTACCACAGGCACACAAGATCTCACTCATGCACCCAGGCACCCATTCTACCACAGGCGCACAAGCTCTCACTCATGCACCCAGGCACCCATTCTACCACACTCACACACAAGCTCGCACACGAGCTCACATGGAGCCTCTTCTCAATGTTTGTCCCAATAAGACTGGCCTCCACTTCTCAGCCGCCTCTGGCCTGACCTCCCGTGGTGAGCAATGTCTCTCCAGCCGCCTCCCGCGGTGCGCAGTTTCTCTCCGCTCTTCAGCCGCCGGCAGCAGCGCACAGCGTCTCTACGTTCTTCGGCCCCACTGGCGTCGGCGCGCAGGTCTTTCCACTCTTCAGCCGCCACCGGCGACGCGCAGGTCTCTCCACTCTTCAGCCGCCGCTGGCGGCACGCAGGTCTCTTCATTCTTCAGCCTCGCTGGCGTCGGCGCGCAGGTCTCTCCACTCTTCAGCCGCCGCCAGCAGCGCGCAGGTCTCTTCATTCTTCAGCCTCGCTGGCGTCGGCGCGCAGGTCTCTCCACTCTTCAGCCGCCGCTGGCGGCACGCAGGTCTCTTCATTCTTTGGCCCCACTGACGTCGGTGCGCAGGTCTCTCCACTCTTCAGCCGCCGCCAGCGGCATGCAGGTCTCTTCATTTTTCAGCCCCGCTGGCGTCGGGGTACAGGTATCTCCGCTCTTCAGCCGCCGGCAGCAGCACGCAGCGTCTCTTCTTTCTTCGGCCCCTCCGGCCTGGCCTCCAGCGATGGCACACAGCGTCTCTCCATTCTTCAGCCCCGCCCCAGGGGAGAAGGGAAGCACAAGTAGGGCAGTGGAACACCGGGAGCCGCAACACACCTGCCGGTGCTTGGCGACACACCGGTTGAGAACCACTGTTCTAGTGTATAACACACAGAGGCACATGTAGCACAGGCACATGCAGTAATCTAGTGTACAACACACAGGCACATACAGCAATCTAGTGTACAACACACAGGCACATGCAGCAGAGGTACTTGCAGAATTCTAGTATATAATGCACAGAGACACATAGACAGGCAGCACAGGCATACACAGTATTCAAGTACATAACACACTGAAATACAGAGGCACACACAGTATTCTAGTGTATATCACACATAGGCACATGCAGCACAGGCACATGCAGTATTCTAGTGTATAACACACAGAGGCACATGCAGCACAGGCACATGCAGCAATCTAGTGTACAACACACAGGCACATGCAGCAGAGGTACTTGCAGAATTCTAGTATATAATGCACAGAGACACAGAGACAGGCAGCACAGGCATACACAGTATTCAAGTACATAACACACTGAAATACAGAGGCACACACAGTATTCTAGTGTATAACACACAGAGGCACATGCAGCACAGGCACATGCAGTATTCTAGTGTATAACACACAGAGGCACATGCAGCACAGGCACATGCAGCAGAGGTACTTGCAGAATTCTAGTATATAATGCACAGAGACACAGAGATAGGCAGCACAGGCATACACAGTATTCCAGTATATAACACACTGAAATACAGAGGCACACACAGTATTCTAGTGTATAACACACAGGCACTTGCAGCAGAGGTACTTGCAGAATTCTAGTATATAATGCACAGAGACACAGAGATAGGCAGCACAGGCATACACAGTATTCCAGTATATAACACACTGAAATACAGAGGCACACACAGTATTCTAGTGTATAACACACAGGCACTTGCAGCAGAGGTACTTGCAGAATTCTAGTATATAATGCACAGAGACACAGAGACAGGCAGCACAGGCATACACAGTATTCCAGGCTATAACACACTGAAGCACAGAGGCATACACAGGCACATGCAGCAGAGATACTTGCAGAATTGTAGTTTATAATGCACAGAGACATGCAGCACAGAGGAAAATTGGTCCTTATCTGCTAATTTTCGGTCCTGTAGAACCATGGATCAGTCCAGACTCCTGGGTTTTGCCTCCCCTCCAGCAGATGGAGTCAGAGAAGCTTTAACGGACTCCGTCCTATACCCCTGAGGTGCCACCTAGAGTCTGTGAGTATTACACTGTACCCAAGCAGAAATGATAAATCATAACGTCCATTCTAACTAAACTTCACCCATTTGATAAATCAGCAGAATATGAATAACAACCGGCCGAGCGGACTCTCCATTTCTCCATGGGTGGGACTTTTGACTCATCCGTGGTAAGGAATGAAAATTAGCAGGTAAGGACCAATTTTCCTTTCCCTGTACGTACCCGGATCAGTCCAGACACCTGGGATGTACCAAAGCTTCCCTAACCAGGGTGGGACTGAGACAATCCCGCTCGGATCACACTAGCGCCGAAGGAACCGGGGTCTGGGGCCCGGACATCTAGACGGTAATGCCTGAAAAATGTGTGCGGAGATTTTCATGTAGCCACCCGACAAATTTCCTGCGGCAACACCTGCTGATATTCCGCCCACAAGGCTGCTTGCGATCGAGTAGAATGAGCTCTGAGACCAATCGGAATCAGACGGCCCTGAACTAGTAATGCCGAAAAAATAGCTTCCTTCAGCCAGCACACAATAGTGGCTCTTGAAACTTTATGACCCCTCTTGGGACCACTCCACAACACGAAAAGATGGTCTGATAGATGGAAACTTCGTAACCTTCAAGTAATGCAACAACACCTGTTTCACATCCAACTTTCTTAATTTCCTAAACTCGGAATTAGACGAATCCAGGCCTGCAAAGGAAGGGAGCTCCACCGACAGATTCAAATGAAAGGAGGACACCACTTTTGGGAGAAAAGAGGGACCTGTCCGCAAGGAAACCCCATCCTCAGAAATCCTTAAGAAGGGCTCTCTGCAAGATAAGGCCTGAATCTTCAACATATGCCAAGCTGGGGCGATAGCTACGAGGAAGATGACCTTCAACGTCAGATCCTTCAGGGTCGCTCGCTTCAATGGTTTGAAAGGCGCATGACAAAGGACTCGGAGTCCAGATTCAGTTTCCATGAGGGACAGGGGTTCCGAACCGGCGAACGCAGATGTTTAGCCCCACGCAGAAACTGAGCCACATCTGGATGGCATGCTAGAGCTACACTCTGTACCTTTCCCGAAAACAATCAAGGGCTGCCACCTAAACTCGTAGAGAAATAAAGGCCAATCCCTTAGCTAGGCCTGCCTGTAAAAAGGCCAGAATATCCGCAATTGAAGCCCTGGACAGCCATCCAGGCATCAGGCCTCGAAAACACCCCAAACTCTAACATACGCCATGGAGGTAGAATTCTTACGGGAATGTAAGCGCGTGGCAGTCACCGCATCCGAGTAACCCTTGCACCTTAATCTCCGCCTTTCAAAAGCCATGCTGCTAGACAGAAGCAATCTGCCTCTCTTAAACAAATGGGGCCTTGGTGCAGAAGATTCAGAGACGGACAAAATCTCAGTGGACCATCTACTGCTAGATTCAGGAGGTCCGCAAACCATGGGCGCCTCAGCCACTCTGGCACCACGAGTATCACCTTGCCCGCATGAGCCTCGATGCGGCACAGAACCTTGCCCACCAAAGGCCACGGTGGAAACACATACAACAGAATGTCCTTTGGCCAGGGAAGGACCAGAGCATCTACACCTTCTGCCCCTGTCTCCTGTTGCCGACTGAAGAATCGTGGGGCCTTGGCATTGAGGTACGTCGCCATCAGGTCCATGGCGGGCCTGGACCAGCAGCTGCATAGGAGATGAAAAGCCTCTTCGGAGAGTTCCCACTCTCCTGGATCCAACTGGTGGCAGCTGAGAAAATCAGTCTGCACAATGCCTACCCCGGCAATGTGAGAGGCTGCTATCTTGTACAGATGCTGTTCCACCCAATTGAATAAAAGTTGAGCTTCCATTGCCCCCGGACGACTCTTGGTTCCGCCCTGATGATTGATGTAAGCCACCGTCGTCACATTGTTGGAAAGTACTCTTACTGATCTTCCCTCTACTAAGGGAAGGGGGGCCTGCAGAGCCAGCCGCACCGCTCTGGTCTCCAACCGATCGATCAACCAGTAGGATTCCGTTCTTGTCCATTGTCCTTGAACCGCTCTTCCCGGACAGACTGCTCTCCAACCGGAGAGACTGGCATCAGTGGTCAGCACTATCCAAGAGGGAATTTCCAAGTTCACCCCCCTACGCAAGTTGTCCAGGCAGAGCCACCAAGAGAGACTGGAACGCGCCGCGTCCGTGAGCGGTAGGAGAAGATAAAAATGCTCGGAGAATGGATACCACCAGGAAAGCAAGGCTGATTGAAGAGGACGCATATGTGCATAGGCCCACGGGACCAGATCAAGAGTAGAAGCCATCGAACCTAGGACTTGTAAATAATTCCAGACTCTGGGCTGAGGCATGGACCGTAAAGATTCCACCTGAGTTAGAACCTTGGAGAGTCTCTCCTCGGTAAGAAAAACCTTGCCCAGGAGCATGTTGAATCGAGCACCTAGAAACTCCAAGGACTGGGAAGGAACCAGATGACTCGTCGGAATTGACAACCCAACCCAACGAGCTCAACTGCTGCAACACTCTCTGAACCGCTGTCCAGCAAAGGTCCTCCGATTTTGCTCGAATCAGCCAATCGTCCATATAGGGATGTACCAATACACTGTCTTTTCAAAGCGCCGCTGCTACTACCACCATCACCTTGGTGAACACCCTGGGCGCGTCGCCAGACCAAAGGGCAGTGCACAAAACTGAAAATGATGTCCGGGGACTGTGAACCGCAGATACTTCTGATGATCTGGATGGATGGGTATGTGTAAGTATGCTTCTGTCAGATCTGGAGACGCCAAAAATTCTCCCTTGTGGACGGATGCTTTGTTGAAACTGGGGAAGGAAGAAGAGAAGAATAGACATGAATAATAGAATCTTTACAGAAGTAAATTAATTTACATTGTGCGGTAATGTCTCTTTATGTATATTATTTACATAATGCAGTAAAGTCTCTTAATGGATATTAGACTCGGGAAAGGCTTGTTTAAATAGCCAAGTCTTAAACCTTTTTCTGAATGTTGATAAGCAAGGTTCAAGTCTAAGATCAGGTGGTAAGGTATTCCAAAGAGAGGGGCCCGCTGTAGAAAAGACCCGGTCTCTGAATGCTATATGGTGTGTTGATTTAGTTGGGGGAAGTCAGGAATCCTTTGTAGGCTTCTCTGATGGGTCTGCATGATGTGTGTAGTTTGAGGGGGATTTGGAGTGGATGGATTTATGGATGATGGTGATGGACTTGTGTAGGATTCTGTAGTGTATTGGCAGCCAGTGTAGATTTATTAGAATGGGAGAGAAGTGGTCTCTTCTTCTGGAATTTGTCAGAATTCTGGCTGCCACATTCTGGAGCATCTGAAGTGGTTTGATGGATGAGGATGGGAGACCTAGTAAGATAGAGTTGCAATAATCCATCTTGGAGAATATTACGGATTGTAGGACTGTTCGGAAGTCATGAAAGTGTAGGAGTGGTTTCATTCTTTTGATTACCTGCAGCTTGTAGAAGCAGTTCTTGGTTGTGTTGTTAATAAATGTTTTTAAATTCAGATGTTTGTCTATTACTACCCCTAGGTCTCTAGCTTGTGTAACAATGGTGTTGACTGGAGCAATTTGTGGAGACTTGCTGTTTTCGGGGGTTGTGGGGGTTAGGAGCTTGGCTTTCAGGCAGTTGGCAGGCCACGTCAGAGGGCAAAAATCTATCATCACGTCTAACTGTCTTTTCCTTGGGCCTACGCTTAGTGCAGAGAAAATGTCATGCTCTGACCGCAGCAGGCTTGGCAAATAAACAGCCTTCCTGTCACCAGCTAACAGGAAATCAGTCTGCAGTAAACATATCTAGTGCAAGCTTTTGCAACCCCCAGAACAGCTCATGGCCTACTTGCCTTTCACCCCTAGATAGTTCAGTACAACTGCCTCATGACCAGCTAATGACCTCCCCCCTCCCTGCCTGCAGACTGACCGCTTGCACCTACTGCCCACTTGCGCCTACTTAGTAAAAGGTCAGCACAAACATTTATGGTGGAAAACATTGTAGCAGCAAAACATGTGACGTATGTATCCTATGATATGATATGAAATCATTTACAATAAAAGGAGAGGCTTCCCAGAAGCCAGAGAGCACGCTTCACCATAAATACTGTCTGAGGTGTCTTCATTGCTGTTGCTACATCTGGTGACCCCGACGTGATTCAAGTCTTGATCCAAGACGTGATTTAAGTCTTGATCCAAAGAGTGACCCGAGACGTGACAACTCCCTGCTCATCCGGCTGGACAGAAAGCCTAGATGCGCATCGTAAAACAGCAAAACTCGCTCCTGCAAACGTAAGTATTTTTTTCTCTCAGCGAGTTTGCTCCCAACAACAGACCCGCTCCCACAGTCGTAAGTATTTATTCAGCGAGTTTGTTCCCAAACATTCGTGAGCATGGGAGGTAAGATTTCAATTCAGCATAGAAGTCATGCGGAAGAATTGAAAAAATTAGTAAAGAATCATTATTTCGTCACCAAGGGAGAAATAGTACATATCAAATTGGGGGACATGGAAAAATTGATGAAAGAAATAGCTTGTCGTTGTCCCTGGTACCCGAAATCTGGAACCCTGAATGTTGATCATTGGATTCAGATAGGTAATAGCCTGCATACATCTCCACGAGCTCCTATAAGGCAGTTATTGCTCTTGCAAAAATGTACAGAGGCTTTAGAACACATCAGGACTAAAAATCTCAAGGCACCACCTCCAGTTCATGCGTCCTTAGACACAGACAGTAAAGAAGCAGACAGACTGTCCATCAGCACAGCTACTACACACACTCATCCCTCACCATATTTGCAAAATCCCTCAGGAACAGCAACTTTGCTGTATCCCCAGCTTCCCATGCCAGAACCCATGATGCAGCCCTTTCAGACCTCCCAGCCTGATTCAGAAAAACAGCCCCTAGGCACAATTTAACCACAACCTGGCCAGTGTGGTGCAATTTGCATAGGTTTTCTCCAGGAACAACAAAAAGAAAATCTTACAGGAGAAGAATTATTAGAAGGACTTCAAGCCTTTCCCATTACAGAAAGGACCAATGAACTAGGGAGGACAGAATATGAATCCATAGAACATCTGGGAACACACACTCACAAGGCACAGTCCCCAACCACGGCTCCCGTGGTTTCCTCTGCGTTCACCTCAGAGAAAAAACCTCAGGAAACTAAAGACACTGAAACCAGAGAAGCTAGCCTCTCTCCGCCTTACCCTCAAGCTCTTTCACCACCCATAAATTCCCTGTATCCTGAGCTGTCACTGCCTCCTGAGCTTCCTGAATTGTCACTGATTCCTGAACCTCCTGACCTGTCACCCAACCCTTGCCTCCAATCCATGCCTATTTTCCTTGAGAATAGCGAGAAAGACACGGAAAGTAATGAGGAAGTTGAAATAGTCACTGTACCTTCAGCTGTCGCTGGTCTCCCAGCAGCACAAGTTGCCAAATTAGAACGTTCATTTTTTATGTCACCATTTGGGTTGATTCATTTCATGGATGGACGCTTGCCTTAAGCCCACAAAGGAGAGTCTGTCCTCTGGAGGGATCCCTGACAGCAATTGAACTGAACATCGCCCGGAGTGCCGTACGCAGTAATTATGCCCCCAGGTCTTCCAAGAAATTAGCATATATGACCTTGGGCCAGGCATTCCTAATATCGCAGCAGCGTTATAAGCAAGAACGGTTCCAATGTGAGATAAATGATCTAATAAGACAGTACAATGCTCTATTGGAAACCAGAATAAACAAAACATATGTATTTAAAACACATTTCCCTACAGGGAATGTCAGGGGCCCCTCACACATCAAAAAAGATTCAATGTATGTTACAACTGTGTTGAAATTTGGCCAAGACACTGTAAATTTCATGTGAAATGTTCTCCTTTTCACAAAGTTAAATTGGACCACATTTAAAATGACCTTGTTACTCTGAACCTTATATTTCATAGCTATTGATTACATTAATAGTGCACAGAATTAGTATTTTTTTAGGACAAAGTAGATTAGGATAGAATCTGGCTATTGATTCATTGAATGGAGTTCTCTTTCCTCTGTTTATTTTTCTCTTGAGAAACACTGTTCCGCCCTCTCACTCTGTCTTTCTGTTGTTAACTCGTGGGGGGAAGGGAGAACTTTTGAAAAGAAAAAACTGAACTTAGTACTGCAGTTTATCTCCCTAATTCTGTATTTGTATATATCTGATACATTTCTTTAACTGTGCGCTGAAGCTTTCAAACGGGACGCGAGACAGATCAGATCTCCTGCTGATCCAAACCTATTTTCCCTCAAGCTTCACAACTAAACCTTTTTAATGCTTTCAAACTTCTTTAATACTGAACTGAGGTTACTAACAAAGACATTTACTAGTGTTAAAATTTACAATCTGAAAGGACATTTTAACCACAGAGTTAAACTGTCTCTTAGGGAAGCAAGAGTTGCTTTAGCGTGAAAGCACTGTTCTAGGAACAGAGCAAAAAAAAAAAAAAGACAAAGAGGAAGTAAGGGTTTGTGGTGACAGGCACAGCACTGCTTATAGAAGTATTTTTGTCAGTGACTTGTGCGGCGAACGGAAAAAAGAAAAAAAAAAGAGTTACTTTTGTTTAAACGGAGCATATTTAAGCTCTACTCATTTGATAATTAACTGTTTGATGTTTAAGTTCTAATTCTTCTAATTACTTAGTATTGCACATTACACTTCAGCTCAGAATCTTATTGATTGAATTTATTCCAGGTTAACATCTATACAGTGATGATAGTGCATCCACTAGGAGGCATTGTGTTATTCTACCAAATGTTACTACCAGATATACCATATTGTTTTTGTTATCTTAATAATTCTTTGAATACTAGTTTTATTTTTCAGATCTATGACCTTCCTGTCTTAAGGAAACTTCAGTTTTATTTTCTTTTTCTAAATTTTATTCAGAATTCTGAAC
Source organism: Rhinatrema bivittatum (assembly GCF_901001135.1). Lineage (NCBI taxonomy): Eukaryota > Metazoa > Chordata > Amphibia > Gymnophiona > Rhinatrematidae > Rhinatrema > Rhinatrema bivittatum. Next base: position 3,532,610 of record NC_042620.1, on the reverse strand, counting down.
CTTTATTTTTTACTGATAGAGGTTGCTACATCTAAAGCAATCCCTCCCAAGTCTTTTCTTGCAAATCCAAATTGATTTTATTAAATGGTATAATAGAATTGATTCTCCAAGGTTAAAAACGTAACAATTTCACGTTAATCATTACCTTAATAAATTTTTGCTGAGTGCCAGAATTTAATACTTTCCAGATTGACAGTCTTCCTGTCATGAGAGATGTGAAGATGAACACTTTACTTTGCAGCTTATTTTAACAATTTTTCAAAAACATTTCTCACACATCTTTTTGATTTTTGATCTTTGATCTAATTTTATTTCTGTTACATCTTGCTATGACACTTAAGCTGATGCTTCATTGTTTTTAATAATAAAGTGGAAAAACATTATATAAGATTAGTAATAGTAGAATTATAGTCATAATGAAATCTTCTCATTAAATAATCTGAATTTCAGTTTTTTCCTATATTAGGTACCAGACGTCACAAGAAACACATATCACAATTAAGCCTTGATGAATGAAAAATTGATACACCTTGCTGTAAGATTGATTATGACATCATTAAATTTTATTAATCTTGCTGCAGCAGTCAGCGCAAAAAAAAAAAAACCAGAACTAGCTGCAGTCATTCTACCTTTGCAATGTTTTATCAATGCTGATTTAAACATTATTTCTGATAGCCAGTATGTTTGTACTGTTGCTTCTTCTCTTCCTGGAGCATAAACACAAACAAACAGAAAGCGGGAAATGCCTTTGGACTTTGCCATTGGTCTTCCCCCTAAACAGGACTGGCTGAACAAAGTATTGTTCACTTTAAATCATCTAAACATATCAAATTCAAATCAGACCACAGTCGTGGATAATCATTATGGGACTAAAGTTAGTCACCCACAACCGTCAGTTTTGTATTACCTAATACTGTCTGGCATGGTCCCGTTCCCGGGCATGTTACTATGCTTTCTCCCACAGGCCCAATTTGGGTGCCAATCCATTGTATGAAGCCGTGGAAAGATGGAAAGGCGTCTGGATCCACAAAACCCGATCCCAAACTTCTCCCTGAGCTTCCACAGCCCACAGACGGTCAGAGACTGGACTCCCCACAAAAAGCAGCCCCTGATGACCTGGAGATAGATCAAAGCCCTATCCCACCAATCTGCACAACTCCTGGAACAGCAAGGCCTTGAGAAAACTCCAGAAAACTTCTTATTAGCTGCCTTCTCTTGCCTGAATGCCAACTCATTAACAATTGTGTTCTGTATCCTCATATTTAGCTTCATCTCTCCTGCCATGGTGATGTCTGAACAAGAACTATTGACAATCCAATATGTACATTACCGATGCATAGACTTTATCACAACTATTGAACCAAACAGATTGCTGGGTTTTGCATGAACATGCCACCCATTCCAGAGAAGGACTATTGATGCATGCAGTTTTTTTAAACCTATCAGGATGGACTACTTACCCATGGACTTACAGAAGGGTCTTTTATAAATTCACCAGTCAATTACACAGTAATGCATTTGGATAGTAGGGTACAAATGAACGCTGTTTTTGTTGGAATATAATAATGACAGTATCACAGGGCTCAAGGTAGGGAAATACCCATATTGCAATCAAACATTCATTCTGCACCACAACATGTCTAGAAAATACTCCTTCCTTAATGCAACCATCACTGAACACATGCACAATTTCACAACATCTCCTGGCTCCAGGTCTCAGAAAGACTATTCTCATTGCTGTATATATATATATATATATATATATCAGATTATAAAGCAAATCTCACACATACCATAGAGCAGATAGAGGCCATGATTGCAGAAGCGCCACTCTCAGATAGAACACCGGCATTCCCCTGCGACTGGCTATGGTCCTGGCTTCCTAATATCGGTGGTAATCACACGACTCCTTCCTGTTGCAGTCCTGATGATGGGCTTCCTTGTTTGCTTAGGCTTGCTGCATTCGGTGCATACCCCATCTCATATCCATTCTGAGGCCTCGGTCTCAGCCTGGATACAGAGATGTTCTTTATGCTGCTTAAAAATAAAAAAGGAAAGACGAGATGTGGGGGTTAGGAGCTTGGCTTTCAGGCAGTTGGCAGGCCACATCAGAGGGCAAAAATCTATCACCACGTCTAACTGTCTTTTCCTTGGGCCTACGCTTAGTGCAGAGAAAATGTCATGCTCTGACCGCAGCAGGCTTGGCAAATAAACAGCCTTCCTGTCACCAGCTAACAGGAAATCAGTCTGCAGTAAACATATCTAGTGCAAGCTTTTGCAACCCCCAGAACAGCTCATGGCCTACTTGCCTTTCACACCTAGATAGTTCAGTACAACTGCCTCATGACCAGCTAATGACCTCCCCCCTCCCTGCCTGCAGACTGACCGCTTGCACCTACTGCCCACTTGCGCCTACTTAGTAAAAGGTCAGCACAAACATTTATGGTGGAAAACATTGTAGCAGCAAAGCATGTGACGTATGTATCCTATGATATGATATGAAATAATTTACAATAAAAGGAGAGGCTTCCCAGAAGCCGGAGAGCACGCTTCACCATGAATACTGTCTGAGGTGTCTTCATTGCTGTTGCTACAGGGGGTGATGAGGAGGAGTTCCGTTTTGGCCGAGTTTAGAATTAGGTTTAGGTTTGCGAGGAGTCGGTTGATCTCTTGGAGGCAGTTTTCCCATTGTTTGAGTGTTTTTGTGATAGATTCTTTGATGGGTATCAGAATTTGTACGTTGTCGGCGTATAAGAAATGTTTTAGTTGTAGGTTCGTCAACAGTTGGCATAGAGGAAGAAGGTATATGTTGAATAGAGTTGGGGATAGTGAGGAACCTTGAGGAACTCCTTGTGAGAAATTGTAGCGTGGGGATTCTTTATTGTTGATTTTAACTTTGTAACCTCTGTTACAAAGGAATGTTTTGAACCATGAGTGAGCAGTGCCTGTAATTCCAATGTCCGAAAGGCGGTTAAGGAGGGTGGCATGATTGACAGTGTCGAAGGCTGCCGACAGGTCCAATAGAATTAATAGGAAGAATTGTCCTTTGTCCAAGCCCATGATGAGGTGGTCTGTTAGCGATAAGAGTAGGGTTTTAGTGCTTAAAACCTTGCGGAACCCGTATTGTGTGGGGTGAAGTATTTTGTGATCTTCGAGGTAGTTAGAGAGTTGCGAATTGACCAGTTTTTCCAAAATCTTTGCTACAAAAGGCAGGTTGGAGATAGGGTGGAAGTTATTTGGATTCTTGGGATCCAAGTTTGGTTTCTTTAGTAGTGGTTTAAGAGAAGCGGTTTTTAGGGCATCAGGGAAGATTCCCTGTGATAAGGAACAGTTTATAATGTCCGCTAGTGGTTTGGAGATGGTTTCGGGTATTAGCAGGAGCAGTTTTGACGGTATTAGGTCGAAGGGATGGGAGGAAGGTTTCATTTTCTTTAACAGAGATTGGATCTCTAATGCGGTAGTAGGTTCGAACGAATCCAGTGAGATTCTTTTGTTGAGGAGGTGGTAGGAGCTGGTCAGAGGGGTGGGGCTCGGTGGCAGGAGGGTTAAGAGATTAGTGATTTTACTTTGGAGGAATAGGGCTAGTTCATCGGCTTTGGATTGAGCTTGTTCATTGGGGATGGACGGTGTGTTAGGTTGTGTTAGTTCGGATACGTAGGATGTCGTAGATGTCGTAGGGTGTCCAGTACCACCCGATGGTAAGACACGGGGAAACCAGATAGCGTTCCTGTAGCGGCCGAGCAAAATCTAAAGCGTAGCCGTGTTCTATTATATTTAGGACCCATTGATCTGAGGTCAAATTGGTCCACTCCTCTAGAAAGAGAGACAGCCTTCCCCCTATCTTTGGCATGGACGAGTGAACCGGCCTCGCTTCATTGTGCGGATTTGAGAGCACCATGTGCCTGTGGGGCTCCGAGTCTACCAGGGCGCCAGCCACAAAAGGACTGATTCCAGGAGAGTTGCCGGGTGGGACTTTGACGTGACGAGGACCCGGAAGCACTGAGAGGAGAGGATCACCTTGCTGATGGCTGAAAGGAATCAGTAAGTTTTTGCTTGGGACATTGTCTTTTTTTAAAGTATTGGGGCAAAGTTATCTATTTGGGAATATTATTTAGTGTGTTTGTACTTTTAATAGTCAGTAAGGCAGTGAATAAACAAGTTAGACTGTATTTTTAAACAGTCAGTTAGTAAGGCAGCTAATAAGCAGTAGTGTGTTTATTTTTAAAAGTCTGTAAGACAGCTAATAAGCAGAACTCAGTGTTTGTATTAAAAAAAAAAGTAGTCAGAAGCTAGAAATAAACTAGGAGCAGTGTATACCTAAGTAAAAAGGTTGAAAAGTTCAGTTCAGTTCAGTTCAGTTACTCACCTTGGAAAGGTGTTGAGGTAGTGTGATTTGGTTTGATTAGGTACCAACATTTGTTAATCAATAGAGCAGTGAGTCACTCTGGCTGACTAACTGAAGTTAGACTGTTTGTATTTCCCAGCCCATCCACCCCTAGCTCATCCTTTAATTTATAGGCAGGTGCCACTTTCACAAAAAAAAAAAACCAAACCAACAACAAAAAATGTATTGAGAGTTTGATCAGTCCCTTCTACGCCACTACCAGACATAATGAGGCAGATTTTCAAAGGGGTACGCACGTAAGATACGCGCGTACCCTCCGAAAACCTGCCCCAAGCTCCCCCTGCGCACGCTGAGCCTATGTTGAATAGACTCGGTGGAGGGCGCAAGCCCCGGGATGTGCATAAGTCCCGGGGCTTTCTTGGGGGGGCGTGTCGCGGTGGCGTGTCACCTGGGGCAGGTCTGTGGGCATGGTTCCAGCCCGGGGGCGTTTTGGGGGCGTGGCCGAGGCCTCGGAAACCGCTCCCAGGCCAGGGAATCGTGCACCGGCCAGCTGGCCAGCGCGCGCGAGTTATGCCTGCTTCAGGCAGGCGTAACTTTTCTAACAAAGGTAGGGGGGGTTTAGATAGGGCTGGGGGGTGGGTTAGGTAGGGGAAGGGAGGGGAAGGTGTGGTAGGGTGGAAGGAAAGTTCCCTCCGAGGCCGCTCCGATTTCGGAGCGTCCTCAGAGGGAACGGAGGCAGGCTGCGTGGCTCGGCGCACGCAGGCTGCCAATTTTGGGCAGCCTCGCGCCTGGTGGGCGAGCAAAAGTATGCGCGGGCGTAGTTTTTAAAAATCTACCCCATAGTGAATTCACTAATACATTTAAAGGACTTTAATTAGACACATTCCTACTCCCTTAGCAACCTAAAACTTAACTAGGAACTGAACAAAATTGAGATGAAGGCAGCAGCCCAGCAGCAAGAGGGGGGCTTCCCAGTCTTTTGCATAGAGTGTCACATGTATGACTTTTTACCCACCGGTGAGAAGTTGTATATGTGAATGCATGGAAAAGAGCTCCTGGCTCTCAGAGAACGAGTCTAAACTCTGGAGGCTAGAGTGGCAGACCTGGAGGAGCTGAGGCAGACAGAGAGGTATATAGATGAGACCTTCAGGGACATAGTAGCCAAGTCCCAACTTCAGACTGGCAGTCCTGGTGCTGCCTTGGAGGAAGAAGGTCTCATGATTGGAGAGCATCAACCTGGTGCAGCAGAAAAGGATCCTGTAGCAAGGACCTGCTCTCCGGGTGATGCATTGTCCTTTTGCACTGAGGATATCCCCCAAGGCCTACTGCCCAGGAGGGAAGGGTTAGGTCGGCCGTCATAGTTGGTGATTCAATTATTAGGAATGTAGATAGATGGGTGGCTGGTGGGTGTGAGGATCGCCTGGTAACATGCCTACCTGGTGCAAAGGTGGCGGACCTCACGCGTCACCTAGATAGGATTTTAGACAGTGCTGGGGAGGAGCCGGTTGTCGTGGTACGTGTGGGCACCAACGACATAGGAAAATGTGGGAGGGAGATTCTGAAAGCCAAATTTAGGCTCTTAAGTAGAAAGCTTAAATCCACAACCTCCAGCGTAGCATTCTCTGAAATGCTCCCTGTTCCACATGCAGGTCACCAGAGGTAGGCAGAGCTCTGGAGTTTCAATGCGTATTTATTTATTTTATTTATTTATTTCGAAGTTTTTTATATACCGCGGCACGTTAATAACATCACCTCGGTTCACAATCAACAGTAAATCAGCAACAAGCTTTACATTCGAAAAGAGAATAAACTCATGTGTACATAATAAATCAATTAAGAACAAATTAATGACATAGTTAAGAACTAATCAAATTAACTTAAAGATAATCATAATCTATTGAAAATAATAATAATATAATCTAAATGATCAATCGGAGATGCAGAACAAGTAATAGGTATTTCAGAACATGGGGAAGATCATTGTGAGTATGCTTGTTCGAACAGCCAAGTTTTGAGGTTTTGCTTGAATTTTTTATGGCAGGGTTCAAGACGCAGGTCAGTGGGCATTTTGTTCCAGATATTGGTTCCCGCAATAGTGAAAGAGCGGTCTCTTGTAGCAACGTGTTTGTGTTTAAGTGAAGAAGACGCGAGTTTGGCTTGGTGTATTTTTCTTATTGGTCTCTTTGACGTGTGGAAGAAGAATTGATCGGAGAACCATTGCATATCTTGGATGTAAATCGACTTATGGATGAGGGCGAGAACTTTGAATAGAATCCTAGAAGCTACTGGCAGCCAGTGAAGGTACATGAGCACTGGTGTGATGTGTTCATGGCGGTGGGTGTTAGTAAGCAAGCAGCTGCGTTTTGAAGCATCTGTAATGGTTGTATAGTGTTTTTAGGGAGACCTAGTAGAATGGCATTGCAGAAATCAATTTTTGACAAAATAGTTGCTTGTAATACTGTTCGGAAGTCGTATGGATGAAGAAGCGGTTTGATTCTTTTTAGAGTGTGTAGCTTGAAGAATCCGTTTTTAATTGTAGCCGTGATGAATTTCTTTAAAGAGAATTGATTGTCAATGATAACGCCAAGACTGCGGACTTGTTGTAAATTGAGGGAGTCTGATGATGCATGTGGGGTAGATTTAGAGTAGGGGTTATTGTGTGAAGAGATGATGAGGAGCTCTGTCTTGGTTGTATTTATTGCAAGGTAGTTTTCAGTAAGGAGATTTTTTATTTCCACCAGAGCTGTGTCCCAGATTTTTAGAGCATTAGGTAGTGAGTCGTTGATGGGGATTAGGATCTGCACATCATCTGCGTAAATGAAGTGTGGAAGATCCGTTTCACCAGCAGCTGACAGAGAGGAGAAAGGTATATATTGAAAAGAGTAGAAGAGAGCGAGGATCCTTGAGGAACACCTTGAGCTAGTTTTCTGGGTTTCGATATATTGCTGTCTGTTTTAACACTGAATGTCCTGTCCGACAGAAATGATTGGAGCCAGGATAAGGCAGTGCCTGTAATGCCAATTTGTGCTAGACGGCATAGGAGGGTATTGTGGTTGACCATGTCGAATGCTGAAGAAATATCAAGAAGTGCCAGTAGGTAAGAATGACCGGAGTCGAGAGCTTTTAGAATCGAATCAGAGAGTGTTACTAGAAGGGTTTCTGTACTGTGGTTCTTACGGAAGCCATATTGGGATGGGAAGAGTAGTAGGTTTTCGTCTAAGAAGTTTGTGAGTTGCTTGTTGATGATTTTCTCCAGGATTTTAGATAAGAATGGGAGGTTAGAGACTGGACGATAGTTGGCCGGTTCAGATGGATCCAGGTCTGATTTTTTGAGTGTAGGCTTTATAATAAATTTTAGATGAGACGATGGTGCAAGGAAGAGGGATTCAGTTTTGTTAGGAACTGGGGAACCTTTTGGGGAAGGGGGAGTCTCTTCCGAAGGGATGGGCTCCACCTTAACCAGGGTGGAACCAGACTGCTGACGCTAACCTTTAAAAAGGAGATAGAGCAGCTTTTAAACTAGAACAAAGGGGAAAGCCGACAGTCGCTCAGCAGCGCATGGTTCGGAGAGAGGTATCTTTAAAGGATACTAATGATGCATTAGAATTAGGGCATCTCGACAGTGAGGTTCCAATAATAAGAAAAGTAGTCCAAGTGCCTGTAACTAAAAACTCAGCTGAGCTAAAAAATTCTAACTTATCCCTATCAATTAAAAAGCAGAATGAAAATACAAACAAAAAACAGACTTTGAAATGTTTTTATGCTAATGCCAGAAGTCTAAGAAGTAAGATGGGAGAATTAGAATGTATAGCAGTAAATGATGACATAGACTTAATTGGCATCTCAGAGTCATGGTGGAAGGAGGACAACCAATGGGACAGTGCTATACCAGGGTACAAATTTTATCGCAATGACAGAGAGGAGCACCCGGGAGGCGGTGTGGCACTTTATGTCCAGGATGGCATAGAGTCCAACAGGATAAACATCCTGCATAAGACTAAATGCACAATTGAATCTTTATGGGTAGAAATCACATGTGTGTCGGGGAAGACTATAGTGATAGGAGTATACTACCGTCCACCTGGTCAAGATGGTGAGACAGACAGTGAAATGCTAAGAGAAATTAGGGAAGCTAACCAAATTGGTAGTGCGGTAATAATGGGAGACTACAATTACCCCAATATTGACTGGGGAAATGTATCATCGGGACACGCTAGAGAGATAAAATTCCTGGATGGAATAAAAGACAGCTTTATGGAGCAATTGGTTCAGGAACTGACGAGAGAGGGAGCAATTTTAGATCTAATTCTCAGTGGAGCACAGGATTTGCTGAGAGAGGTAAAGGTGGTGGGGCCGCTTGGCAATAGTTATCATAATATGATCAAATTTGAATTAATGACTGGAAGGGGGACAGTAAGCAAATCCACGGCTCTCGTGCTAAACTTTCAAAGGGGAAACTTTGATAAAATGAGAAAAATTGTTAGAAAAAAACTGAAAGGAGCAGCTACAAAAGTAAAAAGTGTGCAAGAGGCGTGGTCATTGTTAAAAAATACCATCCTAGAAGCACAGTCCAGATGTATTCCACACATTAAGAAAGGTGGAAAGAAGGCAAAACGATTACCGGCATGGTTAAAAGGGGAGGTGAAAGAAGCTATTTTAGCCAAAAGATCTTCATTCAAAAATTGGAAGAAGGATCCAACAGAAGAAAATAGGATAATGCATAAACGTTGGCAAGTTAAATGTAAGACATTGATAAGACAGGCTAAGAGAGAATTTGAAAAGAAGTTGGCCATAGAGGCAAAAACTCACAGTATTTTATTTATTTATTTATTTATTTGTTGAGTTTTATATACCGTCATTCGGTGAAGCCATCATAACGGTTTACAAGACTCAAATTGTAATTCTCTTAACAATTGTGAAAAATAGGTATAACAGGATGCATATTAAACAGAGGTTAAACATTTCTAGTCCAGGAAAGAGTCATTTTTGAGAGAGGAGGGTTTGTTTGGTGCTGGATGGAGACAAGTTCTTTTGTGGATTTGGTTGAAAGTTCGATTGGGTGTTAGGATGATCAGAAGTATGAATGTCAATGTAGACTTTGCGAAACAGCCATGTTTTTAGGTCTTTTTTGAAAGTTTTGATGTTAGGTTGGGTTGGGTTCTCAGATCTTTTTTAGACTAAATGTCTTTTTTTAGACTAAATGTCCGACCCAAACTCTGTATATTCATACGTTCGCATTCTCCAGTTTTTTCTGTCCTTTATTTCCTGGCTACACTAGCCTCCAAGTTCATTCTCCCTGTTATTTGTAACTGCGCTTCGGCTTTCTTGTTATATGGTTATGTTTCAGTTAACCCCTAAGTTTGATGTAAACCGGCCTGATATGAAGCTTGTCATGAAGTTCGGTATAGAAAAATGTTAAATAAATAAATAAATCTTTTGGGAGGGAGTTCCAAATTTTAGGGGAAGCATTGGAAAAGGTCCTTTCTCTGGTTGTTGTCAAATGAGCATGGGGGATATTTAAACATCCTGAGTTTGAGCGTAGATTTCTTTGAAGATTTTGGGGGGTTATGTTTAAGTCATTTAGTTCTTGTTGTTCATTGTTTAGTATTTTATGTATGATGATCATGGATTTGTGTTCAATTCATGCTTTAATTGGAAGCCAGTGTAGTGAAATCAATATGGGCGATATGTGATCATTTCTCTTTGTTCCTGTCAGAATTCTGGCTGCAGATTCTGGAGAGGTTTGAGGTTTGCATATGGTATTCCAATCAGTAGGGAGTTGCAGTAGTCAATGGTAGAGAATATGAGTAGTTGTAAGACAGTTCTGAAGTTATAAGGGTTAAGAAACTGTTTTAAATGTCTTAGTGTTAGTAGTCTGTGATATCCCTCTTTAGTTTTGTTTGATATGTGGTTCTTGAATGAAAGCTCTTTATCAATAATAATTCCTAGGTTCCTGGTGTGGGTGGCAGGAAGTATAGAGTTCATTTGATTGTCAAGTAATGTTTTTTGTCCATGAGGATTATTTCAGTTTTGTCGATGTTAATTATGAGTTTCATTGAAGGTAGGAGATGTTTAATTGAGATAAGTAGAGCAGAGGTTTCCTTGTAGGTATCTTCGATTGAATATTGGATGGGAAAAACTTTTTAAAATATATCCGAAGCAGAAAGCCTGTGAGGGAGTCAGTTGGACCATTACATGATCAAGGAGTTAAAGGGGCACTGGTGAAGGAGAACCTCACAAAGAACCTAGACACCTAAAATGTCCAATATAATCAAGGTTGATGCTGTAAAATTAGATCAAGTAAATTTGAAAGTAATGAAACCCAACACTATAATGTTAGAATCTCTCTGGAATTACATGGTTAAAATTGATTCTCTTATTGTAAATTTGACAGGAGAGGTACGGAAGACAAATGTTTCTTTAAAAGAGAATAGTAACAAGATTCTACAACAGCAGAAAGAAATTGGTAACTTAGATAAAAGGCTGAAACATGTTGAAAATATTCAAGAATGTCAGATAAAAAGTGAAATTATACTTCAGAGAAAGATTGAAACATTGGAAAATACTGTAAGGGCATTGAATTTGAGAATAACAAATTTTCCTGTTTCGGACTATCTGAGTCCAATTGAGCTGTTTAAAATATATGCTAATAAAATTCTTAATATCTCTGATCAAATGTACCCTGTAATAGTTAGAGCATTTTATGTTGGGGGAAGAAAGAGAAAAGAGCAGGTAGTGAAACCTGGTACTGAGAAAGAATAAATTACGGAACCATCATTAAATATCTCAGAATTATTACAGAAATCCCAAGATGAATTGGATATTAATGATAGAAGTACGTTATTAATACAATTTGCTTTTATTACCGACAAAGATAACGTATTAAAGTTATTTTTTCGTAATAGAACAAAAACTTTTTTCGGTCAGAAAGTATGGATTTTTCCAGACTTGGAGAAAAATACACAATTACGTAGAAAAAAGTTTCTAAGTTTTAAAAAAGAGGTAGAAGAAAAAGGAGGCTTCCTTTTTCTAAAATATCCTTGTAGGTGTGCCATTAAATATGGGGGGAAGGATTATTCCTTCTCAGAGCCAGATCAGTTAAAAAAACTTCTTGGGAAATAATTCGGGAGAATAGGAATATAGTGTGATTCCATGTACTATATTAACTTTGGTTTTCTTTTACCTTTGTATAAGGCTCATTTTTCATGTTGTAATGGATCTCAACAATTTTTCCTGTAGTTAGAAGTACATTTACTCTGTTGGTTTTTCCTTTGATTTTTAGTTAAGGTATATGATAATTACCATAATTTTTCTTTGTTTAGAGTAAATGACTTGTATTTCTTATTCGCAAGATATTTTTGATAAAATTCTTGTATGGAATGTGAAAATGAATAAATAAACAATTAAAAAAAAATAAAGGGGCACTTAGAGAGTTAGATAAGGCCATCGCGGAAAGATTAAATGATTTCTTTGCTTCAGTGTTTACTGAAGAGGATGTTGGGGAGGTACCCGTACTGGAGAAGGTTTTCATGGGTAATGATTCAGATGGACTGAACCAAATCACGGTGAACCTAGAAGATGTGGTAGACCTGATTGACAAACTGAAGAGTAGTAAATCACCTGGATCGGATGGTATACACCCCAGAGTTCTGAAGGAACTAAAAAATGAAATTTCAGACCTATCAGTAAAAATTTGTAATCTATCATTAAAATCATCCATTGTACCTGAATACTGGAGGATAGCTAATGTAACCCCAATATTTATAAAGGGCTCCAGGGGCGATCCGGGAAACTACAGACCAGTTAGCCTGACTTCAGTGCCAGTAAAAATAGTGGAAAGTGTTCTAAACATCAAAATCACAGAACATATAGAAAGACAGTTTAATGGAACAACGTCAGCATGGCTTTACCCAAGGCAAGTCTTGCCTCACAAATCTGCTTCACTTTTTTGAAGGAGTTAATAAACATGTGGATAAAGGTGAACCAGTAGAGGTAGTGTTCTTGGATTTTTCAGAAGGCGTTTGACAAAGTTCCTCATGAGAGGCTTCTAAGAAAAGTAAAAAGTCATGGGATAGGTGGCGATGTCCTTTCGTGGATTACAAACTGGCTAAAAGGAAACAGAGAGTAGGATTAAATGGACAATCTTTTCAGTGGAAGGGAGTGGGCAGTGGAGTGCCTCAGGGATCTGTATTGGGACCCTTACTTTTCAATATATTTATAAATGATCTGGAAAGAAATACGACGAGTGAGATAATCAAATTTGCAGATGATACAAAATTGTTCAGAGTAGTTAAATCACAAGCAGATTGTGATAAAATGCAGGAAGACCTTGTGAGACTGGAACATTGGGCATCAAAATGGCAGATGAAATTTAATGTGGATAAGTGCAAGGTGATGCCTATAGGGAAAAATAACCCATACTATAGTTACACAATGTTAGGTTCCATATTAGGTGCTATAACCCAAGAAAGAGATCTAGGTGTCATAGTGGATAACACATTGAAATCTTCAGATCATTGGGCTGCGGCAGTCAAAAAAGCAAACAGAATGTTGGGAATTATTAGAAAGGGAATGGTGAATAAAACGGAAATTGTCATAATGCCTCTGTATCGCTCCATGGTGAGACCACACCTTGAATACTGTGTACAATTCTGGTCGCCACATTTCAAAAAATATATAATTGCGATGGAGAAGGTACAGAGAAGGTCTACCAAAATGGTAAGGGGAATGGAACAGCTCCCCTATGAGGAAAGACTGAAGAGGTTAGGACTTTTCAGCTTGGAGAAGAGACGGCTGAGGAGGGATATGATAGAGGTGTTTAAAATCATGAGAGGTCTAGAACAGGTAGATGTGAATCGGTTATTTACTCTTTCAGATAATAGAAAGACTAGGGTGCACTCCATGAAGTTAGCGTGTGGCACATTTAAAACCAGTCGGAGAAAGTTCTTTTTCACTCAACGTACAATTAAACTCTGGAATTTATTGCCAGAGGATGTGGTTAGTGCATTTAGTATAGCTGTGTTTAAAAAAGGATTGGATAAGTTCTTGGAGAAGAAGTCCATTACCTGCTATTAAGTGAGTTGACTTAGAAAATAGCAACTGCTATTACTAGCAACAGTAACATGGAATAGACTTCATTTTTGGGTACTTGCCAGGTTCTTATGGCCTGGATTGGCCACTATTGGAAACAGGATGCTGGGCTTAATGGACCCTTGGTCTGACCCAGTATGGCATGTTCTTAGGAGCGAGACGAACAAAACGACAATTTCCCCGAAACTTGGCCCATTGGGGAAAAGATCCTCTCGTCTTGGGCTTGTCCTCGGGCAATTTATGGACCTTGTTCTCTCCCAGAAACTTAATCATGTCTTCCAACTGTTGACCAAAGAGCAGCTTTCCTTTGAAAGGCAAGGATCCCAGCTGAGCTTTGGTAAAAACATCTGCGGACCAGTTTCTGTGGCAGAGGAGCCTGTGGGTAGAGACAGCCAAAACTTATTTCTGCCCGAAGTATGAAGAAGATCATAAAGCGCATCAGCGCTGTAAGTGACTACAGCCTCCAGCCGACTGGCCTGCATTGCCTCTGCCTCAGAAAAAGATGCAGTTGATTGTAAGTGCTGCACCCAGCGGAGGCTGGCTCTAAGTGCAAAACTACTGCACATGGCTGCATGAACACTGAGAGCTGAGACTTCAAAAATCTTTTTAAGCTGTAGCTCTAATTTATGATCCTGCAAATCCTTAAGTGCAGTGGCTCCCGTCACAGGGATGGTGGTCTTCTTTGTCACCGAGGTCCAGAGCGTCCTCCGGTAGTGGGTACAATTTGTTCATAGCTCGGCTGACTTTTAACCCCAAATCTGGAGTGTCCCCCTCACGAAACAACAGGTCCATAACTGACATATGGAATGGGAACGATTTAGCTGGACCCCGGAGTCCGACCATCACTGGATCCACCGCCCCCATCCGCGACTCTTCCGGAGAGACCTCAATCCCCAATTTTTCTAGAATTGCCAGAATGAGAGGTCCTAACTCATCCTTACGGAATAAACGCACCACCTTGGGGTGATCTCCCTCAACCATAGGTGTCCCTGTTTGCTTGGAAGGCTGGATCTGGGTATCCGGGTCTGAGTCTGCATCAGGTCCTTGTGGATCATGTGGAGGGGTGTACCCCACATCTGAGGTATCCAAAGATGAAGTGTCCACCGGACCCGAAATAAACCAGAGAGGATGCTTCGATTTCATGGCTCCTACCTCTGGTGGGGACTTGAGCCGCACATGGGTCGCGTCGGCTTCCTTGCTGTCATGAGAAGACACTGGGGCTGTTTGAAAGCCCCTGCTACCCTGTTTCTTTGCTGTTTTCTGGGCCTTAAAGGCCTTGTGGAGCAGCAATACAAAGTCAGAGGAGAATGAAGAAGAAGAATCTTCTGAGACACCCCCCCCCCGGGGTCCCTTCCCGACGAATGTCCCTGATCATCCTGGAAAACGCCTCCCCCCCTCCCACGGAGGCCCAGGCTGTGGTGAAAGAGGCGGAGGGGAATTCCTCTCCTCCAGCGCAGCTTGCTCCTGAGCCCTGAAAACCTTTAATATGGCCTCCGTTCCCGCGTTGAGCAGGAACGTGTCTGAGGGCTTACTGCTAATATCGAGCCTCCCAGGCTCTCGCCAACGTCGGGAATCACCTACGCGGGATATTTCGGCTGCTGCTTTCCCTGACGAGCCCTCCCCTCCTGAGAGGCAGTCAGAACAGATTCTGGCTCTGGAGAGCCGCGCGCACTTCCGCACGCCGAACAGGCCGCACCACGCGGCACAGTGAAGGAACTAAATTTAGCCCGGGAGCACGGCCAGAAAACGCAGTCTGCAGCGCAACGTCGGTGAATCGGGGGGGGGGGGGGGGGGGAACGGAGAGGATGCTGGGCCGGCCGTGACAGAGATAAAAAATAAGATAACCTTTTTTTTTTTCCTTTTAAATCAGAAGCTCTGTGTCCGTCCCCCTCCCCCCCCCTGAGGGTGAGTGAACCGGGCTCCCCGGTATCACCCTCAGCTGCTGCGGAGGTCAGGGTACCGGGTCCTCAATCCTCTGCTCCTCAGCCTCTATTACCAGGACCTGACAACCCCCTGGGAGGCTCAAAAGCTCCTAATCCTTTTGTCCTTTTCGCTCTTTTTTTTTTTTTTTAAACCATAAGCCAATCAAAATCAAGCTCTCCAATCAAAAACTAAGTCCTTATTTTATTTTATTTAAAAGTTTTTTATATACCGCACATGGGGTCACTTACGTGTCCGTCTAGGCGGTTTACGATTTACATACACAATAAAAACAATTTGAACATAAGACACAATAAAACAAAATAAAACCAAATTAATTCTACAGCGAATACTAGCTAATCCAGACTGAAGGGATTTGCAGCTCCACCATCTGCTGGAGACAGAGAAATACTGACAGACTCTAGGTGGCACCCCAGGAGTATAGGACGGAGTCGGTAAAACTTCTCTGTCTCCATCTGCTGGAAGGGAGGCAAAACCCAGGAGTCTGGACTGATCTGGGTACGTACAGGGAAGTACACGTGTTATTCTAGTATATCACATAGAGACGCACATAGGCATATGCAGCACAGACACATGTGGTATTGTAGTATATAACACACAGAGACAGGCAGGACAGGCACACACAGTACTGCAGCATAAAACACACTGAAGCACAGAGGCATGCATAGGCACATGCAGTGCAGGCATATGCAGTATTCCAGTGTATAACACAATGAGGCATGGAGGCTCAGGCAGCACAGACACATGCAGTATTCCAGTGCATAACACACTGAGGCATGGAGGCTCAGGCAGCACAGACACATGCAGTATTCTAGTGCATAACACACCGAGGCACAGAGATAGGTAGCAGAGTCACACGCATTATTCTAGAATAAAATACACTGAGGTACAGAAGCACATGCAGCAAGGCACACACATTATTGTACTATATAACACAGAGGTATGCAGCACAGGTACACATGTTATTCTAGTATATAACACGAGAGACACATAGGCATATGCAGCACAGACACACATGGTATTGTAGTATAAAACACACAGAGATTTGCAACACAATCACACGCAGTATTCTAGTATATAACACACGGAAGAACAGAGGCACATTCAGTACAGGCACACGCAATACTCTAGTATATAACACACCGAGGCATGGAGGCACATGGAGCACAGGCACACGCAGTATTCTAGCATATAAAACACACCCAGGCATAGAGGCACATGCAGTATTCTACTATATAACACAGAGGCATATGCAGCATTCTATTATATATAATACACTGAGGTACAGGCAGCACAGGCACACCCAGTATTCTAGTATATAACACTCAGAGGTACAGGCAGCACAGGCACACTCAGTATTCTAGTATATAACACTCAGAGGTACAGGCAGCACAGGCACACCCAGTATTCTAGTATATAACACTCAGAGGTACAGGCAGCACAGGCACACTCAGTATTCTAGTATATAACACTCAGAGGTACAGGCAGCACAGGCACACCCAGTATTCTAGTATATAACACTCAGAGGTACAGGCAGCACAGGCACACTCAGTATTATAGTATATAACAGACAGAGGTACAGGCAGCACATGAACACCCAGTATTCTAGTATATAACACACAGAGGTACACTCAGCACAGGCACACCCAGTATTCTAGTATGTAACACTCAGAGGTACACTCAGCACAGGCACACCCGGTATTCTAGTATATAACACTCAGAGGTACACTCAGCACAGGCACACCCAGTATTCTAGTATATAACACTCAGAGGTACACTCAGCACAGGCACACCCAGTATTCTAGTATATAACACTCAGAGGTACAGGCAGCACAAGCACACCCAGTATTCTAGTATATAACACACAGAGGTACACTCAGCACAGGCACACCCAGTATTCTAGTATATAACACACAGAGGTACACTCAGCACAGGCACACCCGGTATTCTAGTATATAACACTCAGAGGTACACTCAGCACAGGCACACCCAGTATTCTAGTATATAACACTCAGAGGTACAGGCAGCACAAGCACACCCAGTATTCTAGTATATAACACACAGAGGTACACTCAGCACAGGCACACCCAGTATTCTAGTATATAACTCTCAGAGGTACACTCAGCACAGGCACACCCAGTATTCTAGTATGTAACACTCAGAGGTACACTCAGCACAGGCACACCCAGTATTCTAGAATATAACACACAGAGGTTCAGGCAGCACATGAACACCCTGTATTCTAGTATATAACACACAGAGGTACAGGCAGCACAGGCACACCCAGTATTCTAGTATAATAACACACTAAGGCACAGGCACATGCAGTATTCTAGTACAGATTTTCTCAAAGCTGCCCTGGAGGACACCCAGTCAGTCCAAGTTTTAAGGATATCTGTCATGAAAATGCATGAGATACAATTTGCATGCCATGAAGGCAGTGCCTGTAAATTTATCTCCTGGATATTCCTGGTGGATATCCTGAAAATCTGACTGTCTGTAGGTCATGCGGTTCATGTTTTAGAGGCTCTTGTCTAGTACAGGGACACACTGTAATACTGCATGTAACAATAAGAGCTACTGAAATACTCAAACTAATCTCTGCATGGTCTGAGAAGGATTATACACATTGGAAGTAGGAGATGTCATGTCCTGGTTTACATACAATAACAATGTTTTGGATGTGACAGTGTTTAGTAAATTGCTCACCTTGGCTTCATTTCTGGATTTCTCAGCACAGTTGACCTGCATGACGACAGCGAGAGTGGCTCGCAGCTTACCCTGGGACCAAGCGCTCATACTGTATATCTGCCAGAGCAGGGCGAGGCAATGGATCTGCTGGTGTATGTATGGTAATTCTATCTCACTGAAATACAGCAAACAGTCAGCAAAGTTAGGAAAATAAATGAATGACTTATTATATATATACCCAACCATCGCTTTCCCTGAGAACGGCCAATTATTCATCCTCCTGAAAGGCTGGGAATTACTCCATGTGATGGCACATTTATTTATTTATCGAGTTTTATATACCGTCGTTCGGTATCGCCATCACAACGGTTTACAATGGGTTGAATTCCACAAACATAAAAATCATGCAGCAGTTTATAAGAAAGATTTTGTCATGCTTGTAAATATTCTTTCTAAGAGTCCTTTAGGTATATGTATGTATGGTCTGGAATAGCCATTTAAGGATAGTGTCATTCGGAGTTTCGTTAGGCTTTAGTGAACAACCATGTTTTTATTCTTTTTTGAAGGTTTTGTTGTGTTCTCAGTTCGGTTGGGAGGGAGTTCCAAAGTTCAAGGCTTCCTAGGGATATGGCTCTCTTCCGAGTTGAGATGAGTTTGTGACGAGATGAAGGGACTTTGAGTAGGCCTTTGTTCGCTGATCGGAGATTGGAGTTTTATAGATTCGCTGAGCCAATTTGTTTGTTTTTCGTATATTATTTTGTGAGTTAGGGATAGAATTTTGTAGTCAATCCTATATTTTATTGGAAGCCAGTGTAGAGAGATGAGGGTTGGAGTAATGTGATCGCATTTTCTTGTTCCTGTGAGTATTCTGGCAGCTGTATTTTGTAGGATTTGGAGAGGTCGGATGGTGGTGAGCGGTAAGTTGAAGAGCAGATAGTTGCAGTAATCTAGGTTGGAGAAGATGTTCTGAAATCATTGTGTGACAGGAATGGTTTTAGTTGTTGTAATGTTAGGAGTTTTTGATATCCGGCATTCTGAATCATCTGTAGTGGCTTGGTGGTAGAGATGGGTAAACCTAAGAGGAGAGCGTTGCAGTAGTCTATTTTGGCAAATATCAAGGATTGGAGAACTGTCCTGAAATCGTGGAAGAATAGGAGGGGTTTGAGTCTTTTAAGAACCTGGAGTCTGTAGAAGCAATCTTTAGTTGTGATGTTGATCATTTTCTTTAGGTTTAGGCGATTGTCGAGAATTACCCCCAGATCTCTTACATGCGTATGAGCGAGCTGGGTGTTGTGGAGGGGCTGTGGGAGGGAGTTATCGTGGTCGGAGGAGATGTGGAGGAGTTCGGTTCTTGCAGTATTAAGGACCAGGTTAAGATTGTTGAGGAGGCTAGAGATGGATTGTAGGCAGTTATTCCAGTGTGTGAGAGCTTTTGAGATGGATTCTGTTATAGGGATCAGAATCTGCACGTCGTCTGCGTAGAGGTAGTGTATTAGTTTGAGATCTGTTAGCAGTTGGCAGAGGGGGAGGAGGTAGATGTTGAAGAGGGTGGGAGATAAGGAGGATCCTTGTGGTACACCAAGGGAGGAATTTGTGGAAGGTGATTCTTTATTATTAATTTTTACTTTAAAGCTTCTGTTGCTGAGGAAAGACTTGAACCAATTGTGGACTGATCCGGATATACCAATGTCAGATAGGAGATTCAGGAGGATGGAGTGGTTGACGGTGTCGAATGCCGCCGAGATGTCTAGCAGGACTAGTAGAAAGGAGTGGCCTTTGTCTATTCCCATAATAATGTGGTCTGTTAGTGAGATGAGGAGGGATTCCGTGCTGCTTAATTTGCGAAAGCCATATTGTGATGGATATAGGATGTTGTGATCTTCTAGATAATCTGAGAGCTGGGTGTTTACCACTTTCTCCGTTAGTTTAGCTAAGAATGGGAGGTTAGAGATGGGGCGGAAATTGGCTAATTCTCTAGGGTCTAGATTGTGTTTCTTAAGGAGGGGTTTAAGGGAAGCAGTTTTAAGTCTGTCTGGATAAATCCCTTGAGATAGCAGGCAGTTTATAATGTTGGTCAGTGGTCCAGAAATCATGTTAGGGATAAGAAGCAGGAGTTTGGAAGGAATATTGTCTGCTGGGTGGTTGGATGGTTTCTGTTTCTTAAGGAGGGATTTGATTTCCCTGGGGGAGGTTAATTCGAAGTTGTCAAGTTTGGTTCCAGTGGGGGTGTGGAAATTGTCGCATGCGGCGAGTGAGGTAGAATTGGTGGGGAGGAGTGCAAGAGTGTTTGAAATCTTCTGTTGGAAGAATAATGCTAGCTCGTTGGCCTTGGATAGTGCCTGTTCGTCTGGTATCGTCGGAGGGGCTGGCTTTGTGATTTGTGATACATAAGAGAAAAGAGCTTTGGCATCAAATTGGAGAATGTGGATTTTATTGGCATAGAATTCTCTTTTTGTCTTTAGAATGGAGGTCCTGTAATGATGTAAGGTTCCTTTGTATGTTGAGAGTGTAGATGAGTTGGGGGTTTTGCACCATCTGCTTTCTTTGTGCCGTAGGTCTTGTTTCATCCTTTTCAGTTCAGAAGTAAACCAGGGTTGATTTCCTTTTTTTGCTGGATTAATTGTTTTGGACACTGCGGGGCATAGTTTGTTTGCTACTGCTTTGGTGATATTATGCCAGGAGAGTACGGCTGAGTTGGGATTGGATAGTTCTAAGTTTGAGAGTTCCACGGAAAGCTGATCACTAAGTATATCGGATGCACAGGGTTTCCTGAAGTGTATGGTGGAGAGGCGATGTGGTGAGTATGTCTGTTTATTTATGGAGAAGGAGGAGTTTATCAGGAAGTGGTCTGACCAGGGGATTGGGGTACATGAGGGTTCCATTGTGCAGGAGAAGTTAGAGTTGATGAAGATAAGATCCAGAGTGTGTCCAGCTTTGTGTGTAGGGTTGTTGATGATCTGATTGAATCCCATTGCGTTGAGGGAGGCAAGGAAGGCTTCACAATTGGTGGATCGGGGTGAGGCATCGATATGGAGATTGAAATCTCCCATGATCATGGTAGGAAGGTCTGTGTTGATGTGCTTCACTATAGATTCGATAAGGGGTGAGGGATCAGATTCTAGTACTCCTGGTGGTGCATAGACTAGCAGTAATTAAAGTTGTTTTGATTTGACTAGACCCAGTTCCAGTTTGGACTCAGACTTGAGAGTATGTGATGTAAGTCTGAGTTCTTTCTTGGTGGCTAGAAGAAGACCGCCCCCTCGATTTTTGTGCCTGTGGAATGCAAAGATGTCATATATGTGAGTGGGTAGTTGGTTGATTAGCGCAATATCTGAGTTTTTTAGCCAGGTTTCTGTGATGGCACAGATGTCTGGGTTAGAGTCCAGGAGATAGTCGTTGAGAATGTGTGTCTTTTTAGTCAGAGATTGTGCATTGACTAGGGTTACTGAGAGAAGAGCGAGCCCTAGGAACTGGGTCAGAGGGGTGATCATGATTGGGATGAGAGATCTGGAAACTCTTGGTGGAGTTTCTTGAGTAGGAGGAATGCCAGAGTGGTAGCGGTGGTATCTGATAGGGATTTGAAGGGTTAGCATTTTATCTAGGATCTCCGTTGGCGGGATTGGGCGTGAGGAGCTGAGAGTTAGATGCTGGAGAAGTGGGAGTCCAATTGGCTTTATATCTATAGAGGATGTGTAGAGGTTTGAAGCTCAGAATGTAGGGTGAGAGCGTGATTGAGTGAGAGAGGGTGTGGCTATGGGATGAGTTTCTTTAGAAGGTTTAAGGTAGCGTGGTTTCCGGAGTTATGGGGTGGGCAGGCGTGTCGCACTAGAGGACCCTTGTCCTCTTCCTCTTGCTGTGGCGTTCCGGAGTCGGGCTCGGTGATTGGGTTGGGAGCCCCTACGTGGTTGCCGTTTGGAAGACTGTTGGGGTTGTCTGGATGGTAAGGGTGAATGCTGAGAAAGGCTGGATGAGAAATGGGATAGCAGTATGAATATTAGAGGAGTTTATATATGCAAACGAGTTCTTCTGAAGGAAAAGCCAGGTTTTTAGTTTTTGTTTGAATTTTTGCAGGATGTGTTCTTGGCGAAGGTTGGTGGGCAGTGTATTCCATAGGGTGGGATTTGCAATGGAGAGGGTGCACTCTCTAGTGGAATTGTAGTGGGTGAGTTTGGGTGAGGGAGTATTTAGGGTTGCAGAGTGGTGGGAGTGCATGGGTCTGTTGGTATTGCGGAAAGTGAGGGAGTTGTTGAGCCACTGCATATTTTGGTTGTGTAGGGTTTTGTGTATAATGGTGAGGGTTTTGTATTTAATACGTTGCTGGATGGGGAGCCAATGTAGGTCTTTGAGAATGGGGGTGATGTGCTCATTCCTGCGTGTGTTGGTGAGGATACGAGTGACTGCGTTCTGGAGCATTTGGAGGGGGTGATGGAGATTTTGGGAAGGCCGGGGAGGAGAGCGTTGCAGTAGTCGACTTTTGTAAAAATGGTGGATTGGAGCACTGTCCTGAAATCGTTGAAGTGTAAGAGGCATTTTTAGTTTTTTAGTATTTGTAGCTTAAAGTAACAGTCCTTCATGGTGGTGCTGATGTGTTTTTTAAGGTTGAGTTGGTCATCGATGATGACGCCAAGATTTCTTACGTTGTGTGAGGTAGGGATTGAATTTGGGAGGGAGTTGATTTAGGGTAGCGGTGAGGGGATTGTGATGGGGGGAGATTATCATGAATTCTGTTTTGACGGTGTTGAGTGCAAGGTTAAGGCTGGTGAGGAGGCTGTTTAAGGCAGAGAGGGAGGTTTCCCAGGTTTTGAATGCATTGGGTAGGCAGTCCATGATGGGGATGACGATTTGTACGTCATCCGTGTAAATGAAATGGGTAAAACCAAGGTCAGAGAGTAGGTGGCAGAGGGGCAGGAGGTATATATTGAATAGAGTCAAGAGAGTGAGGAGCCTTGGGGGACTCCTTGAAGAATTGTGTTGATTGATGTTTGTGCTGGGGCTTGTGGATTTGTTTAAGGTAAGGCTTGCTTTGATGAATGAGTGATCAGACCAGGGTACTGGGGTGCAGGAGTAAGAGTCTGGGTGTATGAGATTGTTAGTGAAGATGAGATTGAGGGTATGTCCTGCTCTGTGTGTGGGATCGTTTATTAATTGGGTGAAGCCCATTGCTTGAAGTGAAGTTAGAAAGGCATCACATGGGGGGGGGGAGGGGAATGGTGTCAACATGTAGGTTGAAATCTCCAAGGATGATGGCAGGGGTATTCATTGAAATGTTTTCAGCTCTGCATTCAATGAGAGGGGAGGAGTTGGTGTCAAGGAGACTTGTAGGGGTGTATACTAGGCATATTTGTAAGTGTGGGGATTTGAATAGTCCAATTTTGAACTTGGGGGTAGGTCTAATAGAGTGGGGTATCATTTTAAGTTCCTTTTTTGCAGCGAGTAAGAGACCTCCACCTTTTTTTTTTTGGGCCTTGGTATTGAGAAAATGTCATATGTGTTTAGAAGGAGTTGGTTCAGTATGACTGTGTCAATTTCTTTGAGCCATGTCTCCATTATGGCACATACGTCAGGTTTGTTGTCAAGCAGGAGGTCGTTGAGAATCAGTGATTTTTTGACAATGGACTGAGCATTGAAGAGAAAGAGGGTGATAGCTGTGAGGCTGATAGCTGTGAAGCTGATAATCATGCCCACACCACTCTCTCGAGTGGTGTGGGCATGATTGGGATTAGATATGAGTATAGAGTTATTTTCACTTTCGAATAATAGAAGGACTAGGGGGCATTCCATGAAGTTAGCAAGTAGCACATTTAAGACTAATCAGAGAAAATTCTTTTTCACTCAAAGCACAATAAAGCTCTGGAATTTGTTGCCAGAGGATGTGGTTAGTGCAGTTAGTGTAGCTGGGTTCAAAAAAGGTTTGGATAAGTTCTTG
This sequence comes from Rhinatrema bivittatum, assembly GCF_901001135.1. Classification (NCBI taxonomy): domain Eukaryota; kingdom Metazoa; phylum Chordata; class Amphibia; order Gymnophiona; family Rhinatrematidae; genus Rhinatrema; species Rhinatrema bivittatum. The sequence goes on along the minus strand of NC_042620.1, from coordinate 3,508,617 downwards.
GAGGAGAAGTCGATTAACGGCTATTAATCAATTTTACTTAGGGAATAGCCACTGCTATTAATTGCATCAGTAACATGGGATCTTCTTAGTGTTTGGGTAATTGCCAGGTTCTTGTGGCCTGGTTTTGGCCTCTGTTGGAAACAGGATGCTGGGCTTGATGGACCCTTGGTCTGACCCAGCATGGCAATTTCTTATGTTCTTAGGGTGTTATGATGTGGAAGGTGATGTGTAAGGCGTGATGTGTAAGGCGTTTGGCATAGTAATGTTTGATGGAGGGGATTGGGTGTATCTGCATGTTTAAAACGGGTGGATTTTGAGTGTGATTGTTGCTGGGGCGAGTAAGTATCAGGAAGGGAGGAAGTGGGAAAAAGGCTAAAGGAGTTGTGTATTTATGATGTAGTTAAGAGAGTGGTGAGGATGAGTGTGGTCTGAGAGGAATGAGACTAAGCATGTAGGATGATTTAGTGTGTTGGGAGTTGAGGGAGAAGGCGTGCGGTTTGTGGGGCATGGGAACAACGCTAAGGGGCGCGCCAAGGGGCAGGCTCCTTGGTTGTGCTCCTTAGGTGCGCGATGCCAGAGGACATCTCCTACTTTAAAGGTGAGTGGTAAGTCCGCATCCGATGACGTTGTTTGAGGGCGGGGTCCGGCGTCGAAGTAGGCCGCAGGCGTCCAGCAGACTCGATTTCTGCGCGGGCCATCCGAGGGCACCCTGACCCCGGTGGGTCAGCGCCGATCGCGCGGGTGCGGCTGCATCTGGGTCGGAGGGCAGTGCGGGACAAGAGGGCGAGCAGAGGATGTCTCCTACTTTAAAGGTGAGTGGGAAGTCCGCATCCAATGACGTTGTTCGGGGCGGAGTCCGGCGTTGAAGTAGGCCACAGGCGTCCAGCGGGCTCGATTTCTGCGTGGGCTGTCTGAGGGCACTCTGACTCTGGTGGGTCAGCGTGGGTGCAGCTGCGTCTGGGTCAGAGGGCAGCGCGGGACAAGAGGGCGAGCAGAGGACATCTCCTACTTTAAAGGTGAGTGGGAAGTCTGCATCTGATGTCATCGTTCGGGGCGGGGTCCAGCGTCGAAGTAGGCCGCAGGCATCCAGCGGGCTCGATTTCTGTGCGGGCCGTCTGAGGGCACCCTGACCCCAGTGGGTCGGCGCCAATCGTGTGGGTGCAGCTGTGTCTGGGTTGGAGGGCAGCGTGGAGGAACTGGGTCGGAGGGCAGCTCGGAGGAACTGTTTTAATGTACGGTTCGTCCTCTCTGTCTGTCCATTGGCCTGCGGAAGGTAGGCTGATGTGAGGTCCAAGGATATGTCGAATTTTTTGCATAGCGATCTCCAGAATTTTGCTGTGAATTGCACCCCTCGATCGTATAGGATGTGTTTTGGGAGACCTTGGAGATGAAAAATGTGGCGGATGAATAGTTTTGCCAGTTCTGGAGCCGAAGGTAGACACGGAAGCGCCACGAAATGAGCCATCTTTGAAAAGCAGTCTAATGCAACCCAGATTGTGTTGTTGCCACTGGATAGAGGTAAATCAACAATGAAATCCATGGCCATGAGTGTCCACGGTTTGCTAGATGCCGGAAGTGGTTGAAGAAGCCCCCAGTGGTGGCCTGCCGGTGGCTTTTGACGAGCGCAGATAGGACACGATTCTACATATGCATGGACGACTTCCTTCATGGTTGGCCACCAATAGAACCTTTGCAGAGTGGAAAGGGTTCTAGCTTGTCCAGGATGGTCTGCGAGCAGAGAGTCGTGTGCCCATCTGAGGATCTTTCTTCTGAGCGGTTGAGAAACCAACGTCTTCCCGGCTGGAACCATGTGAGTAGCGGAGAGGAGCACCCTTGTAGGGTCAATGATGTGCCGTGGAGTATTAGGAACATCTTCCGTGGTGAATGAATGGGAGAGTGCATTGGCTCGAACATTTTTATCAGCTGGCCGGTATTACAAGAGGAAATTAAACAGGGTTAAAAATAAAGACCAACGGGCCTACCTGTAGTTCATGCGTTGAGCATGATGTAAGTACTCAAGGTTTTTGTGGTCTGTGTAAACTGTGATTTGGTATTGTGCTCCCTCGAGCCATGGGCGCCATTTCTCGAAGGCCAATTTAATCGCCAACAATTCCTTGTCCCCAATTCCGTAACTTCTCTCAGCAGGGGAGAAGCGTCAGGAAAAAAATGAGCAGGGGTGCAAGGTGTGATTGGCTGAGTGTTGGCTGAGAACTGCGCCAACACCGACATCAGAGGTGTGTACCTCCACGATGAAGGGTCATCGAGGATCCGGGTGGCATAAACACTGTTCTTGAAGGAATGCCTCCTTGAGTTTCTGAAAGGCAGTTATGGCTTCTGGAAACCACTGGGAGGGAGTGGATCTCTTTCGATTCATAGCTGTAAGTGGAGCGGTCAGGGTTGAATAATGGTGGATGAACGATCTGTAGTAGTTAGTGAAATCCAAGAATCTTCTCAATGCTTTAGGGCCAGTGGGTTGTGGTCAATCCTGAATACTCTTGGTCTTATGTAGATCCATCAGAAATCCTTGGCTAAAGACCACGTAACCTAGAAAAGGGACGGGCTCCTGGTGGAAGGAGCATTTTTCCAGTTTAGCATATAACTGGTTGTCCCTTAATCTTTGTAAGACATTGGCGACGTCCGAATAATGGCTCTGAATGTCTTGCGAGAAAACCAGAATGTCATCCAGGTATACCACTATGCAGCTATAAAGCATGTCCCTGAAGATTTCGTTCATCATGTTTTGAAATACTGCTGGGGCATTGCAGAGGCCAAATGGTATTACTAAATATTTAAAATGGCCATCACGGGTATTTAATGCTGTTTTCCATTCATCACCCCGGCGTATCCTGACCAAGTTATATGCACCTCTGAGGTCCAATTTCGTGAATATTTTGGCCCCTTGGAGCCTATCAAAAAGTTTGGAGATTAATGGCAATGGATAGCGGTTCTTCTAGGTGATTTCATTTAAACCGCGGTAATCTAAACACGGCCGAAGGGAACTGTCCTTCTTTCCCACATAAAAGAACCCAGCTCCAGCCGGGGACTTTGAAGGCCGGATGAAGCCTTTTGTCAAATTCTTTTGAATATATTTAGACATGGCCTTGGTTTCTGACAGAGAAAGTGGGTACATCCTTCCTCTGGGAGGTTCAGTGTTGGGTAGCAAGTTCATGGCGCAATCAAAAGGGCGGTGAGGCGGTAGAGTGTCTGCAGCTTTCTTGAAGAATACGTCCTGACAAGAGGAGTACTGCAGTGGAAGACCCAGAAGAGATGTAGTAGTGGTCAAACAAGGCATAGGAGTCACGACCTCTAAACACTTCCCATGGCAAGACTTGCTCCATTGAGATAGTTGTAAGGTGCTCCAGTTGAATTGTGGTGTGTGCGTTTGTAGCCATGGCATGCCAAGCACCACAGAATGTATAGCCTTATCTAAGACCAGGAAGGAAATGGTCTCTGTGTGCAGTAACCCAGTGCGGAGTCGGATTGGTGTAGTAGAGTAGGTAACTTCGCCTGGTAATGACTCGCCATGAATTAATGACAACAGCAATGGCTTAGGTGTCCAGACGGTGGGGATTCATAAGTGCTCCACAAGTTGTCTAAGTATAAAGTTCCCACAGGCCCTGGAGTCCACCAGAGCTAGTGTGTGGAATTCCAAAGCATCCGAGTTAATGGATACAGGGAGTGTTAGTAGAGGAGCTGGTGCGGTCAGGCCTAGGAGGAGTCCTCCGGCAGAGCCTAGACCTGGAAGTTTCTCAGACAGAGTGGGCAGGAGGGTACCGCATGGCCTGGCTGGCCACAGTACATGCAAAGACCTGATCTTTGCCGATGACGTCTTTCTTTAGCAGATAGATGGCTGCGACCCATTTGCATAGGTTCCTCTTCTTCAATACTGGGTGCAGGAACGGTCTGGGTGGTAGTTGTTAGCCGAGTGTGAGAAACCCCTGATGATATCTTCTTGGATCCCCTAGCCTCGTGTGACTGCTCACGCAGACGACGATCAATGCGACTAGCTAGGTCGATAAGGTTCTTATGGCCTGGATTGGCCACTGTTGGAAACAGGATGCTGGGCTTGATGGACCCTTGGTCTGACCCAGTATGGCATTTTCTTATGTTCTTATGTTCTTAAGGGAGTCCAAGGTGTCAGGGAGTTCACGTGCTGCTAATTCGTCTTTAATATGTGAACTTAACCCTTCCAGGAATATGGCATGTAGGCAGCCCAGGTCCCAGTGCAATTCTGAGGATAAGGTTCTGAATTCAATGACATATTCAGCCAGCGTTCTGGAACCTTGTTGTAGATGCAGAAGTTTGAATCCAGCCACGGTCCTGCAACTGGGGTCGTCAAATACAGAGCGAAATAGGATGAGGAAGCCTATTAAATCATTGAGAATTTGGTCCATTTGCTCCCACAGGTGCGACACCCAGGCTAAAGCTTTCCCATCCAGGAGGGATAAGATGTACATAGTTTTGGACCCTACGTCTGGAAAATATGCAGGTTGCAAAGAAAAATGCATGCTGCACTGGTTCAAAAAGCCCCTACATAACAAGGGGTCACCTGCGAAGTGAAAGGGTGCTGGTAAGGGCACCGGAGGCCAGAATGGCAACAGTCTGGGAAACAGCATTTGACTTGGCAGGCTTTGAGGCAGAGTCCAGCCGAGAGTTTAATTGGTTGATGGCGTTAGCCAGATTTTCTAATACCTTTTGTTGCTCTGAGATTCGCTGGGCCAGGCCAGGAATGGCCTGAATTGCTGAGACCTGTGCTGGGTCCATGGAGTTAGCAATCTGTTGTGATTTGTAGGTGTGTGGGCCCTTGGGCCACGGTGAGAGGTGGTACCACCCATAGGGAGGAGCCCTGTGAGGCTCACCACAGGTAGGCATGATCTCAGCGGATGGCAGACACAGCTGTGGAACAGAGTCTTTATTATAGAGGTATAAAGGCACAGCCCGCGGAGTGGGGGGTGCAGGAGGAAATAAGCAGAACAGAGTGGAGGGGGATACCTCAGATGTGGAGATCCGGTAGTGGCTGGCGAAGCGGGGTACGCTGATGAAGTCTCTCTGTAGTGGTGATATGGCAGAGTGACCTGCGACGCAGGGTATACAGAGGGTCTTGTAGATGTTGCGGTAGTGGCCTGCAGCGCAGGGTACACCGGAGCAGTTCCTCACAAGAGATAGGAAGTAGAAGTACTCACAGAGTAGCAGTTTCAGCAGAGCTCCTGGGGACAGGAACAGACAGCAGACTAAGGCAGAAGGCCCTCTGAGGAGCGGATAGCCAGAGATAAGGAAAGGCCCCCGAGGAGCGGGTACCCAGAGCGTCTCGCCAAAGTATAGAAGCTGGAACAGGAAGTCCCTAAGATGAAGCACATTCAGCAACAGGGGAACTCCTTGCTAACTCGACAGTAGGCAGAGCTGGTCAGGTTAAGTACAGCAGGGTGAACACATCATCTGGAGGGGACACCCCCGAGGTTCCTGCCATGATGTGTTTAAGACTGACCTGTGGGCGCGTGCGCCTATGTGATCCCGAAGGCAAGGTAGCGATCGGCAGTGCCCACTGTCCCAGGAACGCCAGCAAGGTCGGCTGTAGCTGGCGGAAGCCACCATTCTCCCCATAGGTGACAAGGCAGCAAAGAAAGAGGTGGGCATCAGTGGTCACAGCCGTCTGCAACCAACGGGCGTAACAGTACCCCGGGGATTTTGATTTCCTCGGATGAGAAATATGGACCTGTTTAATCAGGTCCTTGTCGAGGATGTTGGCTGCGGGCTCCCAACTATTCTCCTCGGGACCACAACCTTCCCATGAAATGAGGTACTCCCAAAGCCTTCCATGCTTCCTCACATCTAAAATATCTTCAACCTGATAGGTGATATCCTCTTCAGGTGGTTTCTTTGAATATTCAGACAATATGAGGGGCTTCAAGAGAGATATATGGAAGGCATTGTGGATTTTTAAAGAAGAGGGTAGTGCAGGCTGTAGGTAACTGGACCCAGGCGGCGAAGTAGGGCGAAGGGCCCATTGTATCTGGGTGCAAAGCGAGCTGAAGGCATTTTTAGGCAGATGAAGCGGGTACTGAGCCATACTTTATCTCCGGGATTCAACTGAGGGGCAGCTCGGTGATGGGCATCGTAGAATGTTTTTGCCTTTTGGCCGGCTTGCTGGAGAAGTTGTTTGGTATGCTCCCAGAGTTGGTGTAGTTCTTGCGCCGAGATCTGGGTGTTGTGTTTGTGGCATTGTGGACCCTTGGTCACTGTGCAGATGACTCAGCCCATGGGGAGGAGCCCCGTGGGGAACACAGCGATAGGCTAAACTCAGATAGCAGACACAGATGGAATGGAAGGCTTTATTGTACTGCTGTGGGTAGATGGAATGAAGCAGGAAGATAAGGCACTGAGGTCCACAAGATGCCAATACGTTCAACAGTCTCAGAAGTAGATTCTCACCCAGATGTTTCAGAGAGGCGGGGACTTGCAGTGCCGAGCCTGGTGGGTGGTGCTGGAGCACCGGATCGCAAAGGTACTCACAGGAGATTAGGCATCTTCCTGGTAGAGAATGGTGGGACCGAAGGTCCGTGATACGGGATACTAGAACGATAGGCCCTCGAGGAGTGAGTACCCGGTAGCCCAGAGGTCCTGTAGAATAAGAGAGAGAGAGAGAACTTTGAGGAGCAGTTGCCTCAATTAGTAAGGCCCTGAAGGGAGATGGAAGTGAGAGACCTCCGAGGAGCGGGTATCTTGAGCTTCAGAAGGAGCGAGGCCCTTGGAGTGTAGAGCGGCATCTAAGTGAGCAGCTTAGAGCGGTCAGAGTAGCTTAACCGAAGTCCTTGCTAACTCAATGGTGGTAGCGAAGCGGAGGTTTGAAATACCCAAAGGTATTGATGTCATGCGGTGGGGACGCCCCCAAGATTCCCACCACGATGTGTATTTGAGCATAGGAGAGGTGCGCGCGTGCAGCCTAGGAGGTCACGGGATTGAGCATGGTGGACTGGAATGCCTATGCTAGACTGGAGACGCCAAGGCCCTCGGCACCGGAGGTAGCCATCTTGCCCAAAGAGGAGGAAAAGGGAAGAAAAGAGGTAAGGCAGAGCGGTCGCAACAGTACCCCCATCAAAGGGCCCCCTCCAAGACCTCTTCCAGGTGGTCTGGGTTTTCGTGGGTGTGCCAGGTGGAATTGATGAAGCATCTCCTTATCTGTAAGTTGGCCAGTGGTTCCCAGGAGTTCTCTTCTGAACCATAGTTCTCCCATGAGATGAGATATTCCCATGTCTTGCCTCTTTTTCGTACATCATATTTTGAAAGACTGCTGGTGCGTTACTTAAACCGAAGGGCATGACGAGGTATTCAAAGTGTCCATCACGGGTGTTAAAAGCAGTTTTCCATTCGTCTCCTTCTCGAATACGCACCAAGTTGTAAGCTCCCTTAAGATCCAATTTGGAGAATATTTTGGCTCCCTGGAGCCTATCGAACAGTTAAGAAATTAAGGGCAGGGGGTACCACTGGTAATCTCATTCAGACCCCTGTAGTAGATGCAGGGGCGTAAGTTGCCATCTTTCTTCCCTACGAAAAGAAGCCTGCACCAGCAGGAGATTTGGAAGGTCTGATGAATCCCTTTTTTAGATTTTCTTGGATGTAGGTAGACATTGCTTTAGTTTCGGCTACTGACAGAGGATAAACTCTTTCTTTGGGAGGTTCTGAATTAGGTTTCAGATTTATGGCGCAGTCGAACTCTCTGTGCGGTGGAAGAACATCAGCTGCTTGCTTTGAGAAAACGTCCTGGAAAGAGGCGTATTGTGGAGGTAAACCAGGTAGTGATGGAGTAGTGGACATGCAGATGAGCGGTGAAACTTCCACCAGACACAGACCATGACAGTCTGGTCCCCACCGGGACAGTTCCAACGTGGCCCAATTAAATTGAGGCATATGGTCTTGAAGCCAGGGCAGCCCTAATACTACCAGATGCATGGCTTTCTTTAATACTAGAAACGAAATGGATTCTGAGTGTAGCGCTCCAGTGCGCAGGCCAATGGCCTGGGTGGTCAATGAAACTTCTCCATGGATAGAGGACAATAGCAAAGGCTTAGCTATTGGTGTGGTAGGAATCCGTAGATGTTCAACTAAGCGCTTCAGAATAAAATTACCGCCTGCACCGGAGTCAATGAGAGCGAGAGTCTGAAATTCAAGACCTCTGCAGAGCAGTGATACTGGTAAGAATAATGGAGGGGTAGGAGAGGTGAGGCCCAGGAGAAGTCCTCCTGCAGATCCTAGGCCGTCAGTGTCCTGGACAGATGGGACAAGTCTGGACTGCGTGGCCCGATTGGCCACAATACATGCATAACCCCATACGCTTGCGGAAACATCTCTCCTTGGAAGTTAAGTGGTTACAGCCTAATTGCATAGGCTCTTCTTCCTCTAAGGATGCAGATGGTAAGCCAGAAGCAATCAGCACAGGTTTAGGATGGTTAGCCCCCACAGTAGACTTCCGTGGACTCTTTACTTCCTGAGTTCGGTCGCGGATGCGGCGGTCAATTCTTCCAGCCAATTCCATCAGGCCCTCTAGGGTATCTGGCAAATCACGAGCCACTAACTCGTCCTTTAGACAAGAGTTGAGACCCTCCATGAATATGGCACGCAAGCATCCAGTGTCCCAATGTAATTCAGATGCTAAGGTCTTAAATTCAATTGCAAAGTCTATAAGCGGCTTGTTACCTTGCTGAAGATTGAGAAAAGCAGATCCAGTGACAGTCTGGCGAGTCGGGTCATCAAAAACAGACTTAAAAAGTTTTAAGAATCCTGGTAAGTCATTCAGGATAGGATCTTCACGTTCCCATAACGATGAAGCCCAGGCCAGGACTCTTCCTTCTAGGAACGAAAGGATGTAGGTGGTCTTGGAAGCTTCAGTGGGAAAGAGGGTAGGCTGTAATGAAAAATACATGCTGCATTGATTAACAAACCCTCTGCACATCTTGGCTTCATCCATAAAGCGGGTAGGCATGGATAGAGGCACAGAGGTCTTGAGGGTTACCACTGGAGACAGCAATTCCTTTACAGGAGGAGCTGAAGAATTCAGTTGAGCGTGTAACTGATTGAAGGCAGTAGCTAGGCTCTCCAAAACTTTTGTTGTTCCGTGATCCGCTGGGCTAGGCCAAGGATGGCCTGCAGATCCACGAGCTGAGCCGAGTCCATGGAGTTTGTGGCACTGTGGACCCTTGGTCACTGTGCAGATGACTCCGCCCACAGGGCGGAGCCCCATGGGGAACAAAGTGATAGACTAAACTCAGATAGAAGACAAGAGATGGAATGGAAGGCTTTATTGTACTGCTGTGGATAGATGGAATGAAGCAGGAAGATAAGGCACTGAGGTCCGCAAGGTGCCAATACGTTCAACAGTCTCAGAAGTAGATTCTCACCCAGATGTTTCAGAGAGGCGGGGACCCGCAGTGTGGGCAGCGCCAAGCCTGGTGGGTAGTGTTGGAGCACCGGATTGCAAAGGTACTCACAGGAGATTAGGCGTTTTCCTGGTAGGGAATGGTGGGACCGAAGGTCCATGGTACAGGATACTAGAATGGTAGGCCCTCGAGGAGCGAGTACCCGGTAGTCCAGAGGTCCTGTAGAATAAAAGAGAGAGGCCCCCGAGGAGCGGGTGTCTTGAGCTTCAGAAGGAGCGAGGCCCTTGGCGTGTAGAGCGTCTAAGCGAGCAGCTTAGAGTGGTCAGAGTAGCTTAACCAAAGTCCTTGCTAACTCAATGGTGGTAGCGAAGCGGAGGCTTGAAATACCTGGAAGTATTGACGTCATGCGGTGGGGACGCCCCTGACGTTCCCGCCATGACGTGTAATTGAGCGTAGGAGAGGTGCGCGCGCGCACGCTCTAAGCGGCCATGGGAGTGAGCATGGCGGATTGGAATGCCCATGATAGACTAGAGACGCCGAGGCCCTTGGCACTCAGCATCGGAAGTAGCCATCTTGCCCAAAGAGGAGGAAAAGGGAAGAAAAGAGGTAATTTGATTATTTACTCTTTCAGATAATACAAGGACTAGGGGGCACTCCATGACGTTAGCAAGTAGCACATTTAAAACATACTGGAGAAAATTATTTTTCTCTCAGCGCATAGTTAAGCTGTGGAATTCATTGCCAGAGGATGTAGTTACAGCAGATAGTGTAACTGGGCTTAAAAAAGGTTTGGATAAGTTCCTGTTGCATCCGTTGGAGTTAGACGGCTTTGCCCCTTATGCCTCACCTTTTTCTCGGCTCTTCCCGCTTACCTTGGGAAGATGGCTACCGCCGTGTCTGCAAGTCGCCCTCTCTGGCGTCCCCGGAATGGCTATGACATTGCCTCGCGCCATGTTCCTCCCAAGGGCCTACTAGGGTGCACGCGCTACCCACGTCTTTATTCCAGCTATGGCGCGAACCTCGTCGGCGTCCCCCTCAAGTGACATCACGCCATCTGGGTATTTAGCCTGCCCTTACTTGCTAGCTAATCGAGTTATCAAGGACTGGAAATTGGATTGGATTTGTCCGGTCTAAGCTACTCTGCCGCTTCTGTGCTGCCGCTGGAAGCTCTCTCTGCCCTTTGGGGTAAACTCTAACCTGGGTACCCGCTCCTCAGGGGCCCTCTGCTTTATTTCAGGTGCCTTACTGGGATCAGGTACTTGCTCCTCGATGGCCTGCTCTCCCTACCTCGGTGCCTGTACCATCTACTTCTGCCTGGTGGAATCGCCAACCTACAGCTACCATCTAGTAAGTAATCTACTCTCAGTCTGTCTCATCTACAGCTTTGCCTTGCTGGGAAACCTACACTGGAATTCCCCTATACCAACATGGTGAGGCGGGTTCCCTCTGCCGAGGGTCCCGAGACTGCTACCTCTGGATCACCTCACTACTGCCACCTCTGGGGGTATGCATCAAGCTGTACAATAAAAGATCTAATTCTGTGTTTGTGCGTCCTGAGTCTAACCCAGCATTGTGGCTCCCCACGGGGCTCTTCCCCGTGGGCGTGGCCATCTGCCACAGTACCCAATAATCCACGCAAACACCGCTAAACCATAACAGTTCCTAGAGGAGAAGTCCATAAATTGCTATTAATCTATAAGGAATAGTAGTTTGGGATCTATTTAATGATGGGATCCTGCCAGGTACTTGTGACTTGGATTGGCTACTGTTGGACACAGGATGCTAGGCTTGATGGACCCTTGGTCAGACCCAGTACAGCATATCTTAAGGTCTTTCATTATGTAAGGTGTCAGTAGTGTTCTGATAAACGCATGCAGATATCTGTGCAGTGACTCGAGAAGTGACAGAGGTGGGCTTGGTGCTGTTGGTACACCGACGATTAAGTCCTGTAGCGACTTGTTCACAGCATGCTGCACTCGCTTCTCCACCTCCTCCTCAAAGATCGCTGATGCCAAGACTGACTGGGATCCCGGAGGTGTGACCAGGTCCTCTTTGTAACTGAGAGGAGGATCGGTGATGGACACTAGAACCAGTGAGGGCCATGGTGAACCACTGGGAGTTATAAAGGACTGGCACTCCTCATCTTGGGGTCACTTTAGAGACATTGCAGTCAAGGCTGCTTCATCTTTATGCCCAGCACCATGAATTAACAGGGCCTGATGCTTCTTTGGCTTTCTTCAATACTCAGATTGGTCCTTCCCCAGTGTCGAAGTCGAAGAAAATAAACTCGATGTCTTCAGCCTGGGAGAAGTGAGCATTGGCCCATCTCTGGAGTCCAAGGAAACCATCGTTGTTGATGGAACTGATAACCTCACCAATATTGATGGCTCAATGGCCACTGGTGTCGCTCTGAGGTCTCTCAATGTCAATGCCTCCGATGCTGATGTCAATTGATTGGTCTTCCAGAGCCCGAAGAGCTGATCCATCTTCTCCAACCAGGTCCGGTATCCATTTTGGGGCATCTATGCACACTTGCTGCAACCTTGGACAACATGCGATGCCCCCAGGCAGAGGACACATCTATCATGGTGGTCCATGATAGACACAGTCCTCGCATACTGAGGGCATCACCAAACCTTGTTGATGACATGTTATCACAAAAGTAAAGGAACGCAATGTTGAAATCGATGGCAGTGGTTGTCCATGGTAGTAGGCTACCAAGTGCACCACACTTGGTAGTAGGGATTGACCACAAAAGGAAACTTAGTAATACATTGCAAATCCTGGCTAAAATTATAGGGAGGGGGGAGTGTACCATGTGGATGCGTTATCCCGATGATGCAAACATTTTTAGAAACAGCAAAAAATTCTGAAAAACTCCTATAAAGAAGACAAAGTAGAGAGACTCAACTTCACCCTGAAACACTGGGCTCTGCAGAAAAGAAGAGACTGAGGGGACCCCGCATGGCTGCATGGTATAATGCATGCTGGAGCATGATTAGAGAGGCTCAGTCAAAGCTGTAGAAAGTTTGATATGTTTTCTCTGCTGGATTCCATCGGATGATGTCACCCATGTTTGAGGATTGCCATCCTGCTTATCTTCAGAGAAATTAGTATTACTTAATCAACACTCCCTTTGACATGGCCGTATTACCCAATCAGCAGCCTCTATGACACAGTACTATTACCCAATCAGCACTCCCTATGATATGGTAACCAAGGAGTACTCCCTGTGACAGAATATTATTGCCCAATCAGCATTCTCAGTGATACAGTTCTCTAATGAGTACTCCATATGACAGAGTACTAATACCCAGTCAACTCTCCCTGTGACACAGTTCACTACCTAGTGAGTATTCCCTGTAATAGAGTACTGTTTCTCAAACAGCACTCCTCATGATACAGTTCTCTACCCAATGCGTACTCCCTATGATAAAGTACTATTACCCAATCAACACTCCCAGTGACACAGTTCCCTATGCAATAAGTACTTCCTGCCACATGGCAATATTACACAATTGGTACACCACCGGAAACAGCCACATTATCCATGCAAGTTCCCCTCATGCTATGATAGTTTTCATGGGGCACTGAGAATTGGTGACTTCATCTGGATTATATTTTTGTAGAAATCTCACTCAAAGTCCCTTTCCTTGGTTGGCTGGATACTCTTCCTTTGAAGCATGGAGATTTTGGCCTTCTCAATCAGCAGCTTGAAGAATGCAGCAATGATGGTATGGGGGAAACTGCGATGGAGCTGTTGCAGGGCTTTCTTCAGCATGTCTTCTGACTGTACAAACTGTCCATTGTTAAAGAATACCTGCAAAAAAGAGCACACATGATGTAGGAACATGGAAACCACCAATCACACTCCTCAAGTGTTCTTTCCCCTAATGGAGGCAGTGTTACTGTTCAGCAGCTCCCATCTTGTGTTGGCCAGTTCCATTATCACATGGTATTATCTTTTACATATTCTTTAAAAGATTATTATATGGCCCGAGCCCTAAATTCTAGTCTCATGCCACTAATAATATTGTGAAACTCGGACTTACCTAATGATTTCCTTTCTTTTACTTCTGCTACATCAGTCCAGAACATATGGGTTTAATTCCTCAGCCAGCAGTTGGAGGCAGAATATTTTATTTTTTGATGACATTATCAAATGGTCAGACAGATGATGAAATGCTAAGAGAAATCAGGGAAGCTAACCAATTTGGCAGTGCAATAATAATGGGAGATTTCAATTACCCCAATATTGACTGGGTAAATGTAACATCAGGACTTGCTAGAAACATAAAGTTCCTGGATGTAATAAATGACTGCTTCATGGAGCAATTGGTTCAGCAACCAACAAGAGAGGGAGCTATTTTAGATTTAATTCTTAGTGGAACACAGGATTTGGTGAGAGAGGTAACGGTGGTGGGGCCACTTGGCAACAGTGATCACAACATGATCAAATTTAAACTAATAACTGGAAGGGGGACAATAAGTAAATCTGCAGCTCTAACACTAAACTTTCAAAAGGGAAACTTTGATATCATGAGGATAATGGTTAGAAAAAAACTGAAAGGTGCAGCTGCAAAGGTTAAAAGTGTTCAACAGGCTTGGACATTGTTTAAAAATACAATCCTAGAGTTGCAGTATTCCACGCATTAAGAAAGGTGGAAGGAAGGCAAAACGATTACCGTCATGGTTAAAAGGTGAGGTGAAAGAGGCTATTTTAGCCAAAAAAAATCCTTCAAAAATTGAAATAAGGATCCATCTGAAGAAAATAGGATAAACATAAGCATTGTCAAGTTATGTGTAAAACATTGATAAGACAGGTGAAGAGAGAATTTGAAATGAAGTTGGCCATAGAGGCAAAAACTCATAATAAAAACTTTTTAAAATATATCTGAAGCAAGAAACCTGTGAGGGAGTCGGTTGGACCATTAGATGACTGAGGGGTTAAAGGGGCTCTTAAGGACGATAAGGCCATTGAAGAAAGACTAAATTAATTCTTTGATTCTGTGTTTACTAATAAGGATGTTGGGGAGATACCAGTTCCAGAGATGCTTTTCAGGGGTGATGATTCAGACGAACTGAACCAAATCACTGTGAACCTGGAAGATGTAGTAGGCCAGATTGACAAACTAAAGAGTAGCAAATCACCTGGACCAGATGGTATGCATCCTAGGGTACTGTAGGAACTAAAAAATGAAATTTCTGATCTGTTAGTTAAAATTTGTAACCTATCATTAAAATCATAGAAACATAACATAGAAGTGACAGCAGAAGACGACCAATCGGTCCATCCAGTCTGCCCAGCAAGCTTCACACTTCTTTTTTCTCATAATTATCTGTTTCTCCTGGCCCCTAGTAACCTTAGGTTCTATTTCCCTTTCACCCCCACCACTAATGGTGAAAAAGAGACCACATCACCCCCATACTCAAGGACCTCCACTGGTTACCCATCTCTTTCCGTATACAGTATAAAACCCTCACTATACTACACAACCTCCTCTACAAATCCAACCCCTGGCTCAAGGACTCACCGCACTTCCGCATAACCAATCGTCCTACCAGATCCTCCCACACAGGTATCCTACATACTCCCTCCCTCAAAATTGCTCATCTCACCTCCACGAGAGAAAGGGCCTTTACCATAGCAGGCCCTTCACTCTGGAACACTCTCCCCACCTTTCTCCGCCTTGAACCCTGCCTGGCCACCTTCAAAAAAGGCATAAAAACGTGGCTTTTCAGAAAGGCCTATCCGGAAACCAATCAAACCTAGTCACTCCTACCCTAGTTCCTCTCTTACAGCCCCCAGCCTTAATCCCTCACACCCTGCCAGCCCTTTAAGGCACCTCCTTATCGCCTCTCCTTTGCCCGCCCTCGTTCTACTATTTTACAAAATTGCTCATTGTATCCGATGTAATTAATCTATTGCTAGTTGTAACTGCTGTAAATAGTCCCTTCTGTAAATAAGTTCCTCCTATTTCTTATTTTTGACAGTTGTTCCTTACTCTCTTTCACGCTACCTATCTTTCTCTCTCTTCTCCTGTCTCCCTTACCCCCCTCCTTTTTTCTGGCCTGCTCCCATCCCCTGCCCCCTGTTCATTGTAATTTCCTCCTTTAATTGAGTTACTTGTAAACCGGCGTGATGTGCCATACGAACGTCGGTATATTAAAAGTTGTTAAATAAATAAATAAATAAATAAATAAAAATAATGCAGAGAGCAGTGATGGAGCTGCTTCCAAGGGAAATACTAAGCTTGATTAGTTGGGTAAGCGGCAGCATACTTCTCTGCCGTTGAAGCAGAGAGCAATGCTGGATATGCGTGAAGTATTTGTTTTTCTTCTCCCCTGCCATTGAAGCAGGGAGCTATGCTGGATATGCATTGAAAGCGAAGTATGCCTTGAAAGTCACATTAACTATCATCAAATATTGAAAAGCCTAATAATTGGTAATTGAATAAGCCTAATAATTGGTAATACGTATAGCCCATGAACCCATCCCTGTTTTGTTTTTTTTTGTTTGTTTTTTTTTCTTTTTTTAATTGGGAGATGGCAGCCCTCCATCCTTCCGCTCCGTGAAGGTGGAACACCAACCACTGGCCACTGGCATCCCGCTCCATGAATGCCTCTGTGGCTACTGCTGCTCCGTGCAGTGTTTTGCTGCCTGCTCTTTATACGCGTCCTCTAGACCTGATGGATCCACAGTGTTTATCCCACGCTCCTTTGAAGTGCTTCACAGTTTTGGACTTCACCACTTCCTCCGGAAGGGCATTCCAGGCATCCACCACTCTCTCCGTGAAGAAATACTTCCTGACATTGGTTCTTAGTCTTCCTCCTTGGAGCCTCAGCTCGTGACCTCTGGTTCTGCTGATTTTTTTCCGACGGAAAAGGTTTGTCGTTGTCTTTGGATCGTTAAAGTTTTTCAAGTATCTGAAAGTCTGAATCATATCACCCCTGCTCCTCCTTTCCTCCAGGGTGTACATATTTAGATTCTTCAATCTCTCCTCGTATGACATCCGATGAAGACCCTCCACCTTTCTGGTCGCCCTTCTCTGTTCCGCTTCAATCTTGTCTCTGTCTCTTTGTAGATACGGTCTCCAGAACTGAACACAGTACTCCAGGTGAGGCCTCACCAAGGACCTATACAAGGGGATAATCACTTCCCTTTTCTTACTCGATATTCCTCTCTCTATGCAGCCCAGCATTCTTCTGGCTTTTGCTATCGCCTTGTCGCATTGTTTCGCAGACTTCATATCATTAGACACTATAACCCCAAGGTCTCTCTCCTGCTCCGTGCACATCAGCCTTTCTCCCCCATCGAATACAGTTCATTCGATTTCCACTCCCCATATGCATGACTTTGCACTTCTTGGCATTGAATCTCAGCTGCCATATCTTCGACTACTCTTCCAGTTTCCTTAAATCCCGTCTCATTCTCTCCACTCCTTCCGGCGTGTCCACTCTTTTGCAGATCTTAGTGTCGTCCGCAAAAAGACAAATCTTACATTCTATCCCGTCCGCAATCATCCATTATACCTGAAGACTGGAGGGTGGCCAATGTAACTCCAATATTTAAAAAGGGCTCCAGGGGCGATCCGGGTAACTATAGACCAGTAAGCCTGACTTCAGTGCCAGGAAAAATAGTAGAAACTATTCTCAAGATCAAAATCGTAGAGCATATAGAAAGACATGGTTTAATGGAACACAGTCAACATGGATTTGCAGAAGGGAAGTCTTGATTAACAAATCTGCTTCATTTTTTTGAAGGGGTTAATAAGCATGTGGATAAAGGTGAACCGGTAGATGTAGTGTATTTGGATTTTCAGAAGGCATTTGACAAAGTCCCTCATGAGAGGCTTCTAAGAAAACTAAAAAGTTATGGGATAGGAGGCGATGTCCTTTCGTGGATTACAAACTGGTTAAAAGACAGGAAACAGAGAGTAGGATTAAATTGTCAATTTTCTCAGTGGAAAAGGGTAAACAGTGGAGTGCCTCAGGGATCAGTACTTGGACTGATGCTTTTCAATATATACATAAATGATCTGGAAAGGCATACGACGAGTGAGGTTATCAAATTCGCGGATGATACAAAATTATTCAGAGTAGTTAAATCACAAGCAGATTGTGATACATTACAGGAGGACCTTGCAAAACCGGAAGATTGGGCATCCAAATGGCAGATGAAATTTAATGTGGACAAGTGCAAAGAGTTGCATATAGGGAAAAGTAACCCTTGCTGTAGTTACACAATGTTAGGTTCCAGATTAGGAGCTACCACCCAGGAAAAAGATCCAGGCATCATAGTGGATAATACTTTAAAATCGTTGGCTCAGTGTGCTGCAGCAGTCAGAAAAGCAAACAGAATGTTAGGAATTATTAGGAAGGGAATGGTTAATAAAATGGAAAATGTCATAATGCCTCTGTATTGCTCCATGGTGAGACTGCACCTTTAATACTGTGTATAGTTCTGGTCACCACATCTCAAAAAAGATATAGTTGCGATGGAGAAGGTACAGAGAAGGGCAACCAAAATGATAAAGGGGATGGAACAGCTCCCCTATGAGGAAAGACTGAAGAGGTTAGGGCTGTTTAGCTTGGAGAAGAAACGGCTGAGGGGGGATATGATAGAGGTCTTTAAGATCATGAGAGGTCTTGAACAAGTAGATGTGAATCAGTTATTTATACTTTGAAATAATGGAAGGACTAGGGGGCACTCCATGAAGTTAGCAAGTAGCACATTTAAGACTAATTGGAGAAAATTCTTTTTCACTCAACGCACAATAAAGCTCTGGAATTTGTTGCCAGAGGATGTGGTTAGTGCAGTTAGTATAGCTGGGTTCAAAAAAGGTTTGGATAAGTTCTTGGAGGAGAAGTCCATTAACTGCTATTAATCAAGTTGACTTAGGGAATAGCCACTGCTATTAATTGCATCAGTAGCATGGGATCTTCTTAGTGTTTTGGTAATTGCCAGGTTCTTGTGGCTTGGTTTGGCCTTTGTTAGAAACAGGATGCTGGGCTTGATGGACCCTTGGTCTAACCCAGCATGGCAATTTCTTATGTTCTTATGTATGTATGTCATGTAGAAAACTGGTATAGCAAGTATACTTTTGTCAAATCTAAATCAGAAAAACGATAGTAATGACATTGTATAACCTTAATAATATCTTATTATTTAAATAATTGTTTGAATCAAATTATTTTGATTTGCAGAATTGCATATTAAAATTCTAATAAAAATATAATTATCTTTAGAATGAGAAGCTCTCTCACTTTGAAAATTGTTTTTAACTCTATTACAGAAACTTTTTTTCTTCTAGTCTTAAACAAAGAAAAAAACCTTCCCAGGTAGGTTTGTTGAAAGGTGTAGCAGAAGTAAAGGGAAGGAAATTGTCAGGTAAGTCATAATTTCACTTTCCTCTTCCTTCTGCTACACAGTACAGAATATATTGGAAGTACCCAAGCTCATTTATAAACAGTGGATGGATGATAAATTCCATGTCGTGTCTAGCGAGTAGATCCATCCTAGAATGCCTTGTGAATGGACTTAAGGTTGACCACGTGGATGCTTTACAGATGTCAATAGGACTTACAGCGCCTTCTTCATCCCAAAAAGAAGATTGCATCTTTGTTATATAGGCATTAATGATCCTGGGAGCTTGTTGGCCCTGCAACAAATATGCCGATGAAATTGCTTCTCTAATCCATCTTGCAATTGCAGCCTTAGAGGCAGCCCCTCCTATGTGTGGGCCGCTAAGCAACACAAATATCCTCACTGACTTAAGAAAATCTTAGAAGACATCTTTCTACATCCAAAAACTATGGTGACTCCATAACACCTCTATATTCATCTTTGTTAAATGCTGGCAGAACAATGTTTTGATTTAGATGAAAAGCAGATATCACATTTGGTAAAACAGATGATACTGGTCTTAGTATCACTGTCTCTATGAAATTTTACAAAAGGATCTCAACAAGATAAAGACTGCAACTCAAAAATGCATCTTGCTGAAGGGATTAACATCAGGAAAACTGTTTTTAAAGTTAAATCCTTCATTGTAGACTGATTTAAAGGCTCAAAGGGTGCCCTAGTTAATGCATGAAATACTAAATTCAAATTCCATTGTGGAAGTATCAGCCTGATTGGTGGTCACAAATGTTTTACCGCACTCAGAAAGCGCAAAATATCCCTATGGGAAGCGACGGATAAACCCTTGATTCTTCCATTAAAACAAGAAATTGCTGCTACTTGAATTTTTAATGAATTTAGGGCCAACCCCTTATTAAGGTCCTTCTATAAAAATACAAGGATATCTCTGATTTGTGAAATTCATGGCAATGCTGAATTTTGGCTACAATGGACTTTGAATGCATGCCAAACTGTTACATAAGTCAGAGAAGTGGCACTCTTTTTCTAATTATGTTATGCTCAGGCTTGTGGACCCTTGGCTGACGAGAGGATGGTATACCTTCCGGACGGTCTGTAGGCTCTCTCGTCAGGTGGCGAGGCAGGACGGGAGGTAGGACCAGTCGACCCTTGGCACTGGAGGCTGAGGTGAACACAGAGGCGATGAGGAGTCGGGACAAGGTGCTGTGTCTTCACCACTGGTGGTCTGCGGTCCCCCCGGGAGGAGCCCATAGGGACCCGACCGCTGGGACTTAGGTGGACCTCGAGAGGTCCGGCAACGGTGCAAAGGCCAACTGGAGCTTCGCCCTGGAAGCCCGCGGTCCCCCCAGGAGGAGCCCGTAGGGACCCGGGCCGCTGGGACTTAGGTGGGCCCTTGGAGACAGAGTCTTGAAGAAGTCCTAGGTCGAATACCAGAGGGTCAACGCTCACCAGTCCAAAGTCGAGTGCCAGAGAATCACCGCTTGCCAAGCCAAGGTCAGGAACCAGAGAATCACCGTCAGCCAATCTGAAGTCAGGAACCAGAGAATCACCGTAAGCCAATCCGAAGTCAGGAACCAGAGAATCACCATAAGCCAATCCGAAGTCAGGAACCAGAGAATCAAGACGAAACAGGAACCAGCGTCTAAGCACCAGGAACTCACCGAAGCAAGCAGACTAGACAGCGGAGGAACGTTGCCAAGTCACTGGATGAGCAGAGGAAGCTGCCTTTTATACTTCCTCTGCCCTAGCTAATAGAGAACAGGTGAGGTCATTTAAAGGGATGGGTCCCTTTAATTCTGTGGAGGGGGCGTGGCCTAGTGCTGAAGCATGGTGGCAGCCATCTTGGATTTCCCCTGTGGAGGAGAGACGCCGCTGGGGGAAGCAGGACGGCTTCCCCTGCAATTGGCAGCGCGGGCCGAGTCAGAGCCCTCCCCCGGGGCTCTCATGGCGCTGTGAGTCAGGTAGGGGGACGCGGTCGTGGGGCACCACGGCCGCGGAGCACAACAAATTACTGATGAAGAGTAATCTTTCCCCGGAAGTCTTTTTTTCAAGTTCTGTTTTATTAATTTTTCAAAATAACCCTAACATTTACAGTAAATCGCCCTGTGGTGGGGGGTTGTTTCTGCACCCCACCAATTCCAATACACCAATGCAAGAACAATACAATCACATTTAGCAAATATTCCCACAAGTACCTTTAACCCTTCTCCCTCTGCCCTTCCACCCTATCCCTCTGCCCTTCCACCCTATCCCTTCCTCCCTCAATATGATAATCATGAAGAATGGAAACCCAATCCTATATACAACTATGCCCACTGGTTAAATCATCCATCCTTTAAGAAAAGGTGTTCAAGACCGAACTTCTTCTCCATGAGGTAAGTACTGCAAGTACGCATTCCATATCCTTAGGAATTTTGCTCATGCTGGTGCCACGTCTGTAGCTTCTACATATTGTTCTATGATGCTCAGATGATGTACACTGTTTCTAAGTTGTTCCAATGTCAGTATATCCAGCACCACCTATTTCTGCAATATTGCCTTTTTTGCCATAAAAAACACTTTCCGACCCCACTGACTTGAATATTTATCCTTAAACAACACCCTTTGCATATCATCAAAGAGAAATCTGGAGGCCTCCATGGGCACTTTCACACCTGTTTCTTGAAAATAGATTGCTGGATATCCATCCAAAATTCTTGAATGAGAGAACACGACCAAACTTGATACCCAACGTTCCCATTTCCCTCTTACATTTGAGACACAAATTGGAATGATCAACCTGGAAAAGAAGAGCTCATTTCTGGGGATAGTAAAATATCTGAAGAAAGTTAAACCATGTCTCCCACAGCAGAACATTATTCGTCAATGAGCTGATTCTAGAAAAACATTTCATATATTGACAATCAGTCATTAAGACTCCTAGTTCCTGCTCCAACCCAGAGTAACCTTTTTAAATTAATTTTGACCTCTCAAGAGCCAAGTCATAAGTGAGAATGGAGAAGGGTCGTCCATTGCTTTTGGCCCTTGATGCAGAAAACCCCTGATTCCTGATAGCTTCAATGATAAGTGGACTAAAAGCCTTCTTAAATCTGCATACCAAGCTCTTTGAGGCCAATCTGGAGCCATCAGGACCACATACACCTCCTCTTTCTCTATTTTCTTTATTGTATGACCATTCAGTGACCACAGAAGGAAGATATACATCAGTTTCTTCCCTGGCCAATTCTTCACTGAGAAAAATGAACGGGAAGAAGTAAATGATGTGATTAAAAGTGCAAATAAAAGAGAGGGGTTGTAGCCCTTTGTGGGCAAGAGCCCTTGAGATTAAAGCACTGAATGTTCTGATACCTATTCCTGAAAAAAAGTATTAAAAAAGTATAAAATATATTGATCACTGTTTTTTGCAGTTCCCTCATATGTTTTGGGAGTAGTCTTTTGAGAACAATTCTATACTAACACATCTATTGCTTTGCTGCCATACTCTCTACATCGACTGTAAAATATTTTTAACTTTGAGCTCTTTCCCATCACCATTAAATATATCTGATGTTTCCCTCATTTCTGCACTATTTGCGGATAAGCCTATTAGCTCAGTTCCCATTCTTCTGGATCAATGGTGTTTCGTTTAGAAAATCTGCTTGTATGTTTTCCTAAACCACAATGTGCAATGCAGATAGATCACCCAGATTTCTCTCCACCCATGCAAAAAGAAGATGTTTCTTTTTTTTTTTGTAATTAAACATTTTTATTTGGACAGCAATAGATGTACACGCCAATCATGTGTCATACAGCTTCAGCCCACAGAGGGCTAACTTATCATCCAAACATTTCCAGTTAAACTCCCCTCCCCATCCCTTCCCCCCCCACCCAAAATTGCAGTAAACGATATCCCCAACAATAATGGACCACATTAATGAGCTACAATAATAACAGTAATAGAAAACAGTACTATAACCAGACAGGCTATGAAGAGAGATTTCACATATCCCAAAATGTAGCTCCATACAGTACTATACTTAGTAGTTTGAACCCAAAAACCAATTACAATAACAACAAGAAGTTGTAGAGTATGGAAAATAGTTAGTGTGGTGGAGACAGCCTAGCAATATTGAGATCCTGATGGGTGGGTAACCCCCCCAATTCATGTTTCAGAAGCCACTGCTCAAAGGAGTCCCAAGTCCGTTCATATTGGACCACCGGATCCCTCCGATAGGCAGAAATTTTCTCCATCGTTCGAATGCCCTTGAGTCTAGTAATAACCAATTTCAAAGGCGGTGGTTCCCTCTTTTTCCACCATTGAGCAATCACCGACCTGGTAGCTATAGCCAAATAGCGCAATAACCGTGTATTATGCAGGTCCTGTTCCTCTTTCCAAAGCCCCAAAAGCCATAATTCCGGACTTAAGCGTGTTGCCTTTCCCACCAACTCAGTGGCTAGGCAGTGTACCTTTGCCCAGAATGCGCCTATAACAGGGCACACCCACCACATATGAACAAAAGTCCCCTCCGCATTGTCACAGCGCCCACACTTAGCCGAGAGTGCCGGATACCATTTTGCTAAAGTCACGGGACATAAATGCCACCGATATAATATTTTATATTCGTTTCCATCATGGTTGTGGACATAGCATGCCTCCCCAAACCCAAAAAACAAGTGTTCCAGCGTTCCTTATCCCAACTTCCTCCTAAGTCACGTGTCCATGCCTGAAGATGCGAGTCCTGATACACCTCAGTATCTTCCAATAGTTTGTATATTTTGGACATCAATTTAGGAGGTTTTTTCAATGCAATACAAAAGTGCTCCATCAGTGAAACCCCTTTCTGCAAATCTCTAGAGACCTCCAGCTTTTGTAAAAAGTGACGAACTTGAGCATAGGCTAGGAAGTCCCCATCCGGCAAACAAAAATCCCTCTGTAGTTGAGAAAAGGACTTCACCGTCCCTGCTTCCCACACTTGATGGACCCGGTAGAGTCCCTTTACTGCCCAAGTTCGAAAGGTCCGAGAACCCCGCCCTACAGGGAAGTCTGTGAGGTCACAAAACCGGGCCGGGAAAAAATATCCCTTCTTCCCAGTCAGATATTCCCGCCACTTATACCACACAGTCAATGTACAGTGCAGAGATGGCAGAATAGTGGAGTCCCTCTGAGGTGGCGGAATCCGATCCCAAAAAATAGTTTCTGGGACCTCTCTCCCCAACCTCGCTTGTTCAATGAGCATCCATTGCTTCTTAAGCCCTGGGGTATGATAATCCACCACCGCCTGTAATTGGGAAGCTACATAATACTTCTGGATATTGGGTACTCCTAAGCCACCCTTAAACCGGGGCCTGTATAACACCTTCCGTGCTATCCTAGGTGGTCTCCTTTTCCAGATATAGGAAAAGAGTTTCCGTTGAAGGCCTTTCAACCAGTGGTCTGCTAGTAAGCAAGGGAGAACCTGAAACAGGTAGCTTAATCTGGGAAACAAATTCATTTTCACCACTGCTATACGTCCCATCCAGGAAATATGATACCTATCCCAGTATTGCATATCTTTACAGAGTTGACCAACAAGAGGAACATAATTGGCTGTAAATAGATCTTTACGATCTTCCACCAAGTTAACACCCAGGTATCGTATAGGGCCTTTTGTCCATTTGAATGGGAACATAGATTGTAAGATGGAGCTATGGGCTGGTGTAAGCCCAATAGGAAATATCTCGGACTTGTCCATATTGACCCGAAAGCCAGACACCCCCCCAAACTGTTTCAGCACATTTGTCAATGCCTGAAGGGACCCAAGAGGATTCCCCACCGTGAAGATAATGTCGTCGGCATATAAGGAAATTTTATATTGGGTCTCAGCTACGGAGATCCCCTGGATATCCTTTGATTGTCGAACCATTTCCGCTAAGGGTTCCACACTCAACGCGAAAAGCAAGGGCGAGAGTGGGCATCCTTGTCTAGTGCCTCGATGTATAGGGAACGAGTCACTGTATCCCCCGTTAATCTTAATACATGCCCGGGGATCTCTGTATAATTCTTTAACCCACGTCAAGAAATATCCCCCCACTCCCATTTTTTCCATTACAGCAAAAAGGAAAGGCCAGTGCACCCTATCGAAGGCCTTCTCGGCGTCTATAGTCAAGAGCACTGCTGGGGAAGAGTCAGATTTCACTATCGAGAGAATGTTTAATATTTTCTGTATGTTATCCGAGGTGGATCGCCCTGGCATAAAGCCGGCCTGGTCATCTTTAACTAAATCAAGAATTACCCCCCTTAGGCGATTAGCCATTATCTTCGCAAGAAGCTTTAAATCAATGTTAATCAATGATATAGGTCAATACGACCCACAAAGCGTAACATCTTTACCAGCTTTAGGTAGAATGGTAATTCCCGCAGTGTTCCCATTAGGTAATAACTGTTGTCCCTCCCGTAAAGCGTTAAACATATCTTTCAACGGATTCACTAACAGACTCATAGATTTTTTATAAAATAGGGGGGTGTACCCATCAAGCCCATGTGCCTTCCCCTGCTTCAAAGACTTAATAGCCTCTTGGACTTCTCTAGCCAGAATAGGGGATCCCAGCCGTTCCCCAGCTTCACTGGACAAAGTAGGCAAAACCAGGCCATCCAAAAAATGTGCTATATCTGTATCCGAAACCTCATGATCGGTAGAGTATAATCCCTCATAAAAACTTGTAAAACATTTTTTGATGTCGGATAATTTTGTACATACTAGCCCCTGACTGTCCTTAATGGTGTGGATGTGGGACTGTAAGCGCTGGCCTTTCAACTTGTGGGCCAACAATCTACCCGGCTTATCCCCCTGTTCATAATACAGTTGCTTGACCAGATCTAATTGAAAAGCAGTCCGGTCCGCGTCCAGGTCCTTGATTCGCCTACGAATCTCATCCAACTTCTGGAGTGCCTGAGAAGACTGGCCCTTCTTATGTTCCTTTTCCCACGCTATTAAATCCACTAGCAATTGGGTCCGAAGCACTTCCTTCTGCTTTTTATGATAAGCCCCCAGACTAATGAAATTACCTCTCATAGTAGCCTTTAAACCCTCCCACACTGCCACCGGCGATACCGAGGTATCCGAATTATTAGCTATATACTCCTCCAATTGGGCTTGCAATTTGACCAAATATTTTTTATTTTTAAGTAAACTATCATTAAGTTTCCAATATTGTAAGCTCCGGCTCCCAGAAGGAAGTGCCACCTCCCACCAAATGGGAGAATGATCCATTATTCAAATGTACATAAAATTGTTGCTTCATTAATTTATTTTCAATAAGAATCCATTATTCAACGAGTTGAATAATGGATTCTTATTGAAAATAAATTAATGAAGCAACAATTTTATGTACATTCATTAATAAATATATGTTTGCATTATTGAGGATGTATTAAATGTATAATCATATTTATGACAAAAAATTTGGTTTATGAATATCTCAAACTTCATGCGATATTTTATTGTGGTGTGTGAGTATGAATGTGCTAGCTTAGTTTTAAAATTGTCTATGTAGGGTTTTGTGGGGTTTTCTATATAAATAAATACAACATTGATGTGATGGAATTTGTTGTCTCTCTATTTTTTATATGTTGATGATAGTGATATAGGGAGTGGAACTTAAAATTGCCCTTTGTGTTGTCATACCGAGTTAACTCTCCTGTCTAGCCAGCTAATCATAATGCTATCCATCAATGCAGCTTTGTATACCGCAAAACCCCAACCCCTCTCCCCCCAACCCTCTCACACATACAGAGCTGCCCAGCATGGGTCTGACTCTGAATAGAGGAAGCCCCATCCGATCCCCCCCCCCCCAACACGCACACATTCACTCGTCTTTCATACCCCATAAACCACATGTGTAGGTAAGAACGCCTGTTAAACCCGGAACCAAAAAACAGCCATGAGAAATAGGTAGCCCCTGGGCTTGCCCAGTCCATAGGCGTTAAACCATATCATAAGTAACGTAAGCGGCTGTAAACTAAATGAGTAGAAATCCAGTTTGACGGTGCGGTAGAGAAAGTCAGGGGGGAGCTTGGGCACTCCCGACATCCAGCGCAATCGGCATCCGCCGAGGTGGTTCAGGATCGGATGTCCTCTTCAGGCGCCGTCCCCCTTTGCCCGCTCGCTGCCATCTTGCCTGTTCCACTGCCGCTCTGGCGGGCTCACTATGATTCTCTGGGCACGGAATCTCCAATCCCACCTCTTTAAGTATGCTCGCCGCTTCCGCCGGAGTCTTTGCTCTCGATGTGATCCCCTTTATGGTGAAAGCAATACCACATGGATACAGCCAACGATAACGGCAATGCTCTTTTCTCAAAGCCGCAGTAACCGGGTTAAATTCTCTACGCCTCTTCAGCGTCGCAGGGGCAATATCGTTGTATATAGTGATTTCATGCCCATCCCATTCAAAAGCATCTAATTTCCTGGCCGCTTTCATTATCTCCTCTTTTAGCACATAACTGTGCAAGCAAGTTACTATGTCCCTGGGCGCATTATGTGGAGCCGCCCCCAGCGCCCTGTGTGCCCTGTCCACCACGATGTCTGGGGTTACCTCTGCCACCGTGCCAGCCCCCGAGTCCGCGGCCGCAGTGAGAAGGGCCTTGCAAATTCGCTGTACTACCTCTGTTGCGTTAGCGTAAATGGGGTCCTCAGGAAGCCCCCTTATGCGCAAGTTGTTGCGCCGTGTGCGGTTCTCCACATCTTCAAGCTTTAAAACCGTTTCTTCCTGAAGATTTTTTAGCTGCTCGATCTCCGATTTCAGGGAAGCCAGCCTCGTGTCATGCTCCTCCAACAGCGATTCTCCGGTCTCCACCCGATGGCCTAAATCTCTGACGTCAGTGCGGAGATCAGCGATGGCCTCCCGAAATTCATCAGTCAAATTTTTAATATCTTTTTTTAGATCCAGGAACCAGAGTTGTAAATCCTTTTTTAGAATAGGCTCATCGCCCCCTTCCATCGCTGATAGTTCCTGGCGCTGTGTTGCCGCAGGCCCCTCGAGGCTGGAGCCGTCACTCGACTCGCTCAAGGCCGCATATCGGGATCCACCGGAATCGAATGAGAATTGCTGTAGATCCACCGCTTTTTTCCGAAGAGACATTGTCTGTGACTGGTCCCGCCTTAGGCTCCGCAAATTTATAGCAAATAGCTCGCTATGGCTGGTCTATGAGGTATAAAACGCTTTGGGGGTCGCTGGAGAGAAAGTTTAGGCAGCCATCTTAGACCGATGACGTCACTTCCCCCAAGAAGATGTTTCTTGATTCCGAGTCCTGCCTTGTTTGCTTATGTATGCTACTGCCGTGGCATTGTTGCTCAGGACTCTCACTACTTTCCCTAGGTTTTGTTGCTGAAAATGAAGCAACAACAGTCTTATTGCCCTTGTCTCTAACTGGTTTATGTACCATAAACTTTCTCTTAGTGTACATTGGCCTTTTGTGTACTGATTTGAGCAAGAAGCCCCCTAACCTATTAAGCTGGCATCTGTTGTTATTAAAATCCAATCTGGGTATTCAGTGATATTCCCTTCTGCATATTTGGTGTGTGAGGCTACTATCTTGGACTTTTTATTACTCATTCTCTCAATGATAGATGAACCTCATAGCCCTGAGTTTGGGGTTTCCATCTTGTAAGCAGAGCTAATTGCAGCAGTCTCATATGTGCTCTTGGCCATGGAACTTGATCTAAAGTTGAAACCATGGAACCTAGAAGCTGGAGATAGTCCCAAGCTATTGGAGCCTGTTGTCTTGAAAATGTCTCTACTTGTGATTGGATTTTGGAAATCCTTTTTGGTGCTAAGATGACCAATCCTTCCTTGGTATTGAATTGGGCCCCCAAATACTCTATTATTTGGGTAGGCTGAAGATTGCTTTTTCCAAAGTTGATTATCCAGCCTTATCTTTGGAGAAAAATTACCACACGATTTTTTATTGAGTCTCCTTCTGAATAAAATCTGCTTATTAACCAATCCTCTAAATAAGGATGAACCCTAATCCTGTCTTCTTAAAAATGTTGCTACCAAATGCTTCCGGGGGGCAGAGATTCAAGATGGCCGCCTGCTAGTTGCGTGCTTCATAGCTCCCGCTGTTTCTTCATTAAAAACTTTTTCGAAGCTAGACTATGCCCCCAAAACGGAAAGGTAAAGTGAAGGTTTTTTCCTCAACTCCCTCAATACCAGCGGGACAGCGTTCGATCATAGAAAGCGCGCAACTTTACCTAAAAGAGGAGAAGCTGATCCCCGCTGACAAGATCAGAGAGGAAGCTGCTGCTGCGTCGGGGGAACTTTCACTCAGCCCTCCAATGCTAAGGAGTCCCCAGGCAATTTCAACTCTCATACCGCCGGATGCTGCATTGGGAGCTGCACTGTGCGTGCGGCAACCGCGGGTGCCGCAGGCACTAACACAGCTCTTCCTACCGCTCGGTACTGGATAGACCCGTATGGATGCAATTTGGGAATTAATGGCCCAACATACGGGTCTATCTAGTACCGAGCGGTAGGAAGAGCTGCGTTAGTGCCTGCGGCACCCGCGGTTGCCGCACGCACAGTGCAGCTCACCTACCGCTCGATCCTGAACTCTAATTTCATGCAAATGCATGCCGCGTCTAAGAACGGTCCGTGAAGCGTTAGGCCCGCGCAACCCATTTTCCTGGATAGAGCGCCTATACAGTATCCTGGGTGCGCGGGCCTAATGCTTCACACCACGCTGGTATCTGTCATTTCAAATGTCATTTGAAATGACAGATACCAGGAAGTCGGGTCCGATCGGATGCAAAAGTAAGTTGCTTCGCCGCTGTCATCTCTCTCCCCTCCTCCCGAAGCAGGACGCGAAAAGCAGCCTTGCTCCGGGAGGAGGGGAGAACAGACTGACAGCGGCGAAGCAAAAAAAAAAAAAGGGGAGCCACGATACCTTCTTGGCCGGACGGCTGCGAAAGTAAGTCGGGTCGGGTCTGGGCTGACAGTGGCCAATTGTACGCTTTCCCCCGTGCAGGCGGCCATCTTCCTCCGGAGGAGCTACGGGAGCCACGATCGCTGATGGCTGCAAAAAAAAAAAAGTAAGTTGTGCAGGCGTCCAAAAACGACTTACTTTTGGGATCTTGACAGATCCCAAAAGTAAGTCGCTTTTGGAAAAAAACCAAAATTGTCGCGGGCCTAAGAGTTGCTTCGCCATAAGTTGCTTCACCGCGGGCCTAAGCAAGTTGCTTCGCCGTAAGTTGCTTTGCCGCTGTCAGCCCGGACCCGACCCACTTTTGCAGCTGTCCGGCCAAGAAGGTATCGTCGCTTTTGGAAAAAAAAAAACAAAATTGCTTTTGGGTTTTTTTTTCGCTTCGCCGCTAGTGTCTATTCTCCCCTCCTCCCGGAGCAAGGCTGAAAAAGCAGCTCCGGAAGGAGGGAAGAACTGAAGCGGCGAAGCAACTTACTTGCACGGGGGAAAGCGGTCTCCGTGGCAGCCCCAGTCCGGACATCGGAGGGGGGCTGCAACGTTTTTTTCGCTTTTTTTTTTTTGGCTTCGGGAGCAGGGGAGAGGACTGGGGCTGCCACGGAGACCGGCACCCATGATCGCGGCCGGGGCAGGTGAGCAGGGGCTGGGGGAAAGCTTGCCACCTACCCTTACCCCTGCCTCTACCGCAGGGGTCAGGGTAGGCGGTAAGTTTGCAGGTTAAACGCGCGACAAAACGGCAGGGAAAACTAGCGATAGTCGGGGCGCGGGTTACGGGATGCTAGGGAATAGCTAATTCGCTCGTTTGCATGCAATATACATGCCGCGTGCGGAAGGGGTTGCCCGGGGAATTTAGGACGCGGTAGGAATTGGTTAAAGGGGATTCTGGATCGCAGGAAGGGCTAACGCGGCCGGAAGGTGAGTAAAAAGCGGCTTAGGAGCAGGGTAAACGCGGCCGCACTTTACAGGATAGACCTGATAATGTGGCCCTTCAGACATGTATGGCACAAATTACCAAAATTTCCACTAGAATTGACAGTGTGACACTGGACCACAATAGTAAAATGAATGAGCATGGAAATAAGATACTAACAATTGAGAGTCATCTTAAGGACATTCAAAATATAAGGTTATGTGTGACTCAAGACTGCACCATTGTTAATAGAAAGACTGAGCTGTTGGAAAATCGTCTTAGGAAACTTAACTTAAGACTGTTGAATTTCCCAAAGATTATAGGAGAGTTACCTAGGGTCACTCTCAGGAAATATATGAGTGAGATATTACATATTACCCCTGAAGACATACCTGCCTTAAATAAGGTGTTCTCCCTCGAGGGACAATAGAAACGATCAACTTGATATAGGGAATTTAACAGAATTTCTGGAGTCCTCAAATACTGAAATTGTGGAGAGAGCCACATTGTTAATTTCCTTTATCTATGAAAATGATGAGGGGTTAATTATGAGGAAATATTTTCAGAATATGGGGGTCCACTTTATGGGCCAATTTGTTCAGATTTTCCCCGATCTGGCAAAGGCCACACCAGAGCGCAGGAAAGCGTTCCTGTCACTTAGACAGGAAACGAGAGCATTGGGAGCTAATTACCAACTAAGATACCCGTGCAGATGTATCATTAAGTTTAACAACAATACGTATATTTTCCTGATTCCAGAGCAGCTAAAGTTTTATTTATTTATTTATTTATTTTTAATTTTTATATACCGAAGTTCTTGTGAGAATTACAAATCACTCCGGTTTACATAAAACGATGAACTGCCCAACAGAGAGAGGGGCTTTACATAGAACCAAAGAACAGATGGAACAATATAACCGGGTGACAATTTAACATAGTAATAGATAAATATAATATAATATATACAATTTAACTATTTAACGTCGAAATAATGACATGTTAAAGCTACAATATAAATACAATAAAAATATGAATATGATGAACTTTTGGACTCAAAGATTGATTGAAAAGTTGTGGCTTAATTCCCAAAAAAGGGTGATGAATGTTTCACCACCCCTAGTAATTGCTATAACTTAGCAGTAATGTAAGATTGGTATTATCCTGTATTTTTTTTTCTTCTGGAAGGGGCTTCCTATATTTCTTACTCTGCCCCTAGAGATACTTGTGGACTAATTTAAAATTGTTATTTTTCTTCTTTTGTGATGATTGGTGTAATGATGTTGAAATATTATATTTTGCAAATTACTGAAAATTTCGTACAAAGATTATAAATGCTTTGTAATCATTTGAAAATTTAATAAAAAGAAAATTAAAAAAAAATGTTGCTACCATTACCATACCTTTGTAAATGCTCTTGGAGGCCATTGCCAAGTCAAAAGGTAGGGCTCTGAACTGATAATGCTTTCTCATTATACAAAATCAGATACCTTTGGCTGCTTCACTTGAATTGAGTTTGTAGCAATGCACCTTGCAAAGAGCAAGCAGTGTCCCATGATGAAGATATCTTATTCGAAACGCTAGTGTCAGACCACTGTTCCAAGGCACATTTTCGTACAGCTGACTGCCTTGTTTCATCATTCCCTTGTGGTATGCATACAGATAAGTTTTTATTTACATATAAATATTTTTTAAAAAGTATTGGCTTTGAGCGCTATATAATGGATCACAATGATTTGATATTTGGCTTTTATGTTGACCTTATGGTTCAAAACCTATGAACCATTAAGCCAATTCTGAGCTGATCCATTTCAGAAAAAAACAATTTTCTTTGATTTTCACATGGACGGTGATGTTTGATTTCATTGAGCAATTTTTCTATATTATTATGTGCTCTTGAGCATGGTTCTTTTTTTATGAAAATAAATTGAAAACTCACAGGTCATGAACAGATTCCAAGAAGATAATTGAGGACCATTCCATAGTGAATACAAGTAAAAATGTAGCAGCTACAGTACAAGATTTTATTTATTTAACTCTTTTCTATACCGACTTTCATGATCTTGATCATATCAAATTGGTTTACAAAGAACACGGGGTAGGAACATTAACGTAAACAATAAAAGAAAAACCAAAGTTACAATAAACAGGATCATGTGAACTTGGGAGCTGACGTAGCTAGAGGCTACGGCTAGAGGAAGAGAAATTGTCAAAAATTTAACAAAGGTGTATTAAAGACGCCTTGAGCCATGTATGGCGAGTTCTGTCTTGTCTTATTGTCTTGTAACAATGCCCATCTCCCAATATTCAGAAATAGGCCAATAGACCTCATCCAGATTTTAATGGCTTTGATAGTCACCAACCACAATTAAAGTAGCCTCTAAAGAACCGGCAACAGGAATTAAAAGTTGTACATCATCAGCATACTTTCGAAATACAATTTCCAGACTTTTCGAGTACACAACAAAGGGGAAGAACATAAATGTTAAAATGTAGAGCTGAGAGGGATGACCCTTGAAGTACATCTATATGTAACTTAAACCAAGGGGAAGACGAGGGTCCTAGTCTAACTTTCTGTTGACAACCTAAAATATATGATTCAATCCATTGCTATATCAAACCTTCAATATCAATTTCCATCAATCTCTGTAGCAGAATAGAGTAAGAGACAGAGGCAAAGGCCACTTTCACACCAAGTAGCACTACAACAATAGATTTCTTCAAATCAAGCTGATGCAAAATAAAGTCAGCAGCTGAAATTAATAATGTCTCAGTGCTATAACCATCCCGGAAGCCACACTGAAAATTGCTCAGAATCTTATTATCCTGTATGAAGTAAAAAAAAAAACTGAGTAAGTATAACATTTTCAAGGACTTTTCCTTATTAGATCACACAAAGTAGCTGATAAATAAGATGTCAACAACTCTAATCTTGCAGTCTCTTCTCAAGCTGCTGAATCCAGCGCAATAAAGCTCTTTCCATGCAGTTTGTGCAAATTGTCATTTGTAAAGTAAAATAATTTGCAGAAAATACATATGTTAAAATCAACTCTATGTTTTTATCCTAAGGATACTTTAAAGCTGCGCTGCCTTCCACTGGAATGTTAATTTTTTTTAGTGACAGTCGCAAACAATCCATCAACTCTTGGTTTTCGGAAAAAATAATCATGCTTTTCCATAGGCAAGTTGTGTAACTTACTAAAAAACTCTTAAGTATCTGTAATCTGCTTCTTGTGTCTTTACTCGGAATGCGCTATTGCTTCTAACTCTGGATGAAAGTAGTAGAGGCTTTTCACATACCCTTTAAATTTGGGTCCTACTCTTGGGACTCTTCAACTTTATTTTCTGAAAGTCTTCAAGCTGAAGTAACTGAGAAATTAGGGCAGACATTTCCCTCTTATGGAATAGGCTAATTAATACCTCTTCTTCTCCACCAGAATATATTTCCCCCTGCTCAAGAGATTCATGGCTGTCTTCAGCATAATCCTCCTCATTTCTTAAAAAAGGAGAACTGTGAAATGCTTTGGTACATAAATCTGTATCAGCAGCAGCAAATTCCTTCCTTTGAGATCTACTATGTTTTGTAGGAGATGCGACTGTCTGTGAAGAAAACTCCTCTGTGTTACCATGACCCTACAAAGCTTGAAAAGCCTACAAAAGAACATAAAATATGCCATACTGGGTCAGACCAAGGGTCCATCCAATCTAGTATCCTGTCTCCAACAGTGGTCAATCCAAGTGACAAGTACCTGGCAAGTATCCAAACATTAACAGATCCCATGCTACTAAAGCTGGCAACAAGCAATGGCTATTCCCTACTGATTAATAACTGTTTATGGACTTCTCCTCCAAAAAGAGTAAATAACCATTTCACATTTACCTGTTCAAGTCCTTTCATGATTTTGTAGATTTCTATCATATCCCCCCTCAACTGTCTTTTCTCCTAGATGAACAGCCCTAACCTCTTTAGCCTTTCCTCATAGGGGAGCTGATCCATGCCCTTTATCATTTAGGTCACCCTTCTCTATAATTTCTCCAGTGCAACGATATCTTTTTTAAGATGTGGTGACCAGAACTGTCACATACTATTCAAGGTGTGGTCTAACCATTAAGTGATACAGAGGCATTATGACATCCTCTGTTTTATATGCCATGCCCTTCTAAATAATTCCTAAAATTCTGTTTGCTTTTTGGACTACCACAGCACACTGAGACGACGATTTCAATGTAATATCAACTATGACGCCTAGATATTTTTCTTGGGTGGTAACTCCCTGTTGTAAATCTGTTAGAAATCTGCTAGGGAGTTAGCAATCTGTTGGAAATCTGTTAGAAATCTGCTAGGGAGTTAGGGTTCTCCGTGAGGAGTAGTAATCTGTTATATCTGTTAAGAAAGCTGGGCGTTAGATGGGAGGAGCATTCAGAATGAATGGCTCTGAAGAAGGAGGAGTCAGCTATCTTGTAGTGTCTCAGCTTCTGTTATATTCCGCTATGCTGGTAGTTAGCAATCTGTTATGACTCTGAGATAGTAGTGGTGAATCCCTGGGCCGGTGGCAGATGACCACGCCCCCGGGAGGATATCCCGAGAGGGACCACCAGCTAGGCTTGAGTATGGCGACAGACACACATTAGTTCTTTTATTAAACAGGTTTTGGAAACCACCAGAGGTGGCAGTAGTGAGCTGATATGTCCGGCAGGGCTGTAGTCCCTCAGGTACTGGAACAGCAATCCCAGGATGGCTGAGCTGTTGATAAACTGTATAAAGTGAGTAGGCAGAGTAGGCAGAGTTCATGAACAGAACTAGATGACAAAACTCACATAAGGTCTCAAGGAAGCTCAGGAGCTGCAAAGGATTAGGCCCTCGAGGAGTGAGTACCTGGTTCCAGGGAAAGCTCTGAGAGAGCGATGGTAACTCACAATGATGTAGATATGATGGCTTCCAGGCAGTAGAGAATCTTCAGAGTGTCCAGGAACATGGACCCTCGAGGAGCGAGTACCAGTTCCTATCTGTAATCTGAAAGTAAAGAAAAGAGCGAGGCCCCCGAGGAGCGGGTACCTCTGGTAAGTCCGAGGAGGCAGAGTAGCTTGGGAGAAAAGTCGCAGCAATCCCCTTGCTAACTCAGATAGTGAATTAGAGACCTTTAATTATTGGAAGCGGATGATGTCATCTCAGGGGGATGCCCCTGAGGTTCGCGCCCTTGCTGGTATTTCAATCAGAGCGAGCGCACGCGCCCTAGGTCATCAGGCAACATGGCAGATCTGCAATGTCGAGCCGGTCCGAGGACGCCGGAGGGAGACGGCATGGAGACGCCGCGGCAGCCAGCTGTCCATCAGACCCGGAGGGAGTCGCCACAGAGGTAAAGAGGGCGGAGTGAGGGCGTCGAGCAGCGATGGACGCAACACTCCCAAAATGGAACCTAACATTGTGTAGCTAAAGCATAGGCATTTGTTTCCTATATGCATCACTTTGTACTTGTCGACGTTAAATTTCATCTGCCATATGGACGTGCAATCTTCCAGTCCTCCAAGGTCCTCCTGCAATTTATCACAATCTGCTTATGATATAACTACTCTGAATAATTTTGTGTCATCTACGAATTTGATCCCCTCACTTGTCATCCCTCTTTCCAGATCCCTGAGGCACTCCACTGTTTACCATTTTCCACTGAGAAAATTGACCATTCAATCCTACTCTCTGTTTCCTGTCTTTTAGCCAGTTTGCAATCCACAAAAGGACATCTCCTCCTATCCAATGATTTTTTCATTTTCTTAGAAGCCTCTCATGAGGGACTTTGTCAAACACTTTCTGAAAATCCAAATACACCACATCTACTGGTTCACCTTTATCCCAATGTTTATACACCCTGTCGTAACAAGCAGTGATTCCCATAGGCCTGGAGGCATCACCTAGTCTGACTCCAACCTTTCTTAAAACACTTCTCTTTATTATTTATTTTATTTATTGGCTTTTATATACCGATAGCCGTTTGCACATCATATCAGTACACAGGTAACATTGTGCCAGAAATGGCTTAACAAATACATGGAACGAATGGAAACAATAGCATAACCGGGGCATAACAAAACAGAGGTATATCAAGAACATGTAACTGATGGTGACCACGCAGGGTAGAAGGTAATAAATGGATAAAGATTAACGTATGCTAGGGGAGTGGGAATAACAGGGGATGTGAGGAACTATGTACAGGATGAGCAGGAATTATGGGGGACAAGGAGTAGAGATCAGGCGTTAGAGGAAGGCCTGCTGGAACAACAATGTTTTTAGTTTCTTTTTGAATTTCATAGTGCATGATTCTGTGCGGAGGTCGGGGGGGCATGATGTTCCAAATACTGGGACCTGCTATTGAGAATGCTCTATTCTTTGTGGAGGAGAGGTGAGTTAGCTTGGGGGAAGGTATGTGGAGGGTTCCTTGGTACGCAGTTCTCGTGGGTCTGCTA
Source organism: Rhinatrema bivittatum (assembly GCF_901001135.1). Taxonomy (NCBI): domain Eukaryota; kingdom Metazoa; phylum Chordata; class Amphibia; order Gymnophiona; family Rhinatrematidae; genus Rhinatrema; species Rhinatrema bivittatum. Next base: position 3,471,565 of record NC_042620.1, on the reverse strand, counting down.
GAGGAGTGGAAGCGGAATGAGTCATGTAGCCATTGCATGCTTTCGTTGAGTAGAGATTTGTGCATCAGGGAAAGGTTTTTGTATAGGATTCTCGAGATGATAGATAGCCAATGGAGGTCACTCAGAATAGGAGTAATGTGGTCATTCTTGCATGAGTTGGTTAAGATACGAGCAGTAACAGTTGTAGGAGTTTGATGGTGGAAGCAGGGAGGCCTAGGAGGAGGGAGTTACAATAATCGAATTTGGAGAAAGCTTGAAATAGCAATCTTTTAAGGTGGATTTGATGTGTGGTTTTAGGGACAGTTGATTGTCGATTATGATACCTAAATTCCGTGTATGCAGGGATTTAGGCGTTAGAGGAAATGACAAGGAGTTCCGTTTTGTGGGGGTTAAGGGCAAGGTTCATCTTAGTGAGGAGTTGGTTGATGGAGGTGAGGCAGTTATCCCATGCTTGTAGAGCTTTATGTACCGAGACTGTGAAAGGGATAAGGATTTGGACATCATCAGCGTAGATGTAGTGGGTGATGCCTATGTTTGAGAGGAGTTTGGAGAGGGGTAACATATAGATATTGAAGAGTATGGAGGATAGAGAGGAGGCTTGGGGAACACCACGGTTAAGGTTAATGGGATCAGATTCATGATTACCTAGCAAGACCTTGTAGTGTCTGTTTTCTAGGTAGGATTTTAACCAGAGTAGTGCTGATCCAGTGATGCCGATATAAGAGAGAAGGATTAAGAGAATGTTGTGGTTGATAGTAACGAAAGCAGATGAGATGTCGAGCATAGCCAGGAGAAAAGAGTGACCATTATCCATTCCTTTGAGTATGTTGTCAGTTAAAGATATTAGGAGCGTTTCTGTACTGAGGTGTTTACGAAAGCCGAATTGGGCTGTAGAAAGAATCTTGTGATGGTCCAGTTATTCAGAGAGACTGGTATTGACTATTTTTTCTGTGATTTTAGCAAGAAAGGGGAGGTTAGAGATGGGTCTGAAGTTGGAGAGATCTGAGGGGTCAAGGTTGGGTTTCTTGAGAATGGGTTTGACAACTGCCTGTTTTAGAATGGCGGGGACGATGCCTTAAGTTAGAGAGCAGTTGATTATTTCTGCGATGGGCTTGGCTATTATGTTGGGAATGGATAGGAGGAGTTTGGTGGGGATAGTTTCCGAGGGATGAGAGGACGGTTTAGTTTTCTTTAAGATGGATTCTATTTCAGATGAAGAGGTGGGTTCAAAGCAGTTGATTGATGCGGTTGTGCTGATGGGGAGGAAGTTGGAGTAGGCGGAGTCAGGTGGGAAATTTTTTGAAAGGGTGGAAATTTTGTTTTAGAACAAGAGAGCTAGCTTGTTGCATTTATTTTTGGAGTAGAGGTCTGGTGTGTGGGTGGAGGGGGTTTTGGTGAGGTCAGATATGATGTTTTTTGGATGTAGATCCTTTAGGCATGCATGAGGGCACTATAGGAGGCACGAAGAGAAGGTGAGAGGTGTTTTCACCAATGTCTTTCTTTGTTCCTAAGTTCGTTTTTTAGTTTCTTTAATTCTAGTTTGTACCAAGGTTTTTTTGTTGTTAAGTGCAGGGTTTATGGTTTTTGTAGTGAGTGGGCAGAGTTGGTCCGCAATGTCTTGGATGATATTGAGCCAGGAGGATAAGGCGGATTCGGTGCTTGTTAAATCTATTTTGTTGGGAATATTGGTGCACGTGTCTATGGGGTCATCTCTGGGGCATGTTTTTCGGTATTTAAAGGTGTGATTGTGGGGGATGTGTGTGGGAGGTTCTTTGCCATAGAGGCAAAAACTCATAATAAAAACTTTAAAAAATATATCCGAAGCAAGAAACCTGTGAGGGAGTCGGTTGGACCATTAGATGACCGAGGGGGTTAAAGGGGCTCTTAAGGAAGATAAGGCCATTGCAGAAAGACTAAATGAATTCTTTGCTTCCGTGTTTACTAATGAGGATGTTGGGGAGATACCAGTTCCGGAGATGTTTTTCAAGGGTGATGAGTCAGACAAACTGAACCAAATCACTGTGAACCTGGAAGATGTAGTAGGCCAGATTGATAAACTAAAGAGTAGCAAATCACCTGGACCAGATGGTATGCATCCTAGGGTACTGAAGGAACTCAAAAATGAAATTTCTGATCTTTTAGTTAAAATTTTTAACCTATCATTAAAATCATCCATTGTACCTGAAGACTGGAGGGTGGTCAATGTAACCCCAATATTTAAAAAAGGCTGCAGCGGCAAACTGGGTAACTATAGGCCAGTGAGCCTGACTTCAGTGCTGGGAAAAATAGAGGAAACTATTCTCAAGATCAAAATCGTAGAGGTCTAGAACAGGTAGATGTGAATCGGTTATTTACTCTTTCAGATAGTAGAAAGACTAGGGGGCACTCCATGAAGTTAACATGGGGCACATTTAAAACTAATCGGAGAAAGTTCTTTTTACTCAACGCACAATTAAACTCTGGAATTTGTTGCCAGAGGATGTGGTTAGTGCAGTTAGTATAGCTGTGTTTAAAAAAGGATTGGATAAGTTCTTGGAGGAGAAGTCCATTACCTGCTATTAAGTTCACTTAGAGAATAGCCACTGCCATTACAATGGTTACATGGAATAGACTTTTTTTGGGTACTTGCCAGGTTCTTATGGCCTGGATTGGCCACTGTTGGAAACAGGATGCTGGGCTTGATGGACCCTTGGTCTGACCCAGTATGGCATTTTCTTATGTTCTTATGTTCTTACATGGTTTAATGGAACACAGTCAACATGGATTTACCAAAGGGAAGTCTTGTCTACCAAATCTGCTTCATTTTTTTGAAGGGGTTAATATGTGGATAAAGGTGAGCCGGTAGATTTATGGGCGGATTTTAAAAGCCCTGCTCGCGTAAATCTGCCCGGATTTATGCGAGCAGGGCCTTGCGCGCCGGCGCGCCTATTTTCCATAGGCTGCCGGCGCGCGCAGAACCCCGGGACGCGCGTAGGTCCCGGGGTTTTTGGAAGGGGTGTGTCGGGGGCGGCGCCGAACGACGCAGCGTTTTGGGGGCGGGGCGCGACGTTTCAGGGGTGGGACCGGGGGCGTGGCGCCTGCCCGGGGGCATGGTCCAGGCCTTCGGACCAGCCCCCAGGTTAGAGCACGGCGCGCCAGCAGTCTGCTGGCGCGCGTAGATTTACGTCTGCTTCTCGCAGGCGTAAATCTACGGACAAAGGTAAGGGGGGGGGGTTTAGATAGGGCCAGGGGGGTGGGTTAGGTAGAGGAAGGGAGGGGAAGTTGAGGGGAGGGCGAAAGAGAGTTCCCTCCGAGGCCGCTCCGATTTCGGAGCGGCCTTGGAGGGAACGGTGACAGGCGGCTCGGCGTGCGCCGGCTGCCCAAAATCGGCAGCCTTGCGTGCGCCGATCCAGGATTTTAGAAGATACGTGCGGCTACGTGCGTATCTTAGAAAATCCAGCGTACTTTTGTTTGTGCCTGGTGCGCAAACAAAAGTACGCGAACGCGCTTTTTAAAAAAATCTACCCCATAGTGTATTTGGATTTTCAGAAGGCATTTGACAAAGCCCCTTATGAGAGGCTTCTAAGAAAACTAAAAAGTCATGGGATAGGAGGCGTTGTCCTTTCGTGGATTACAAACTGGTTAAAAGATAGGAAACAGAGAGTAGGATTAAATGGTCAATTTTCTCAGTGGAAAAGGGTAAACAGTAGAGTGCCTCAGGGATCTGTACTTGGACTGGTGCTTTTCAATATATATATATAAATGATCTGGAAAGGCATACGACGAGTGAGGTTATCAAATTTGCGGATGATACAAAATTATTCAGCGTTGTTAAATCGCAAGCGGATTGTGATACATTAGAGGAGGACCTTGCAAGACTGGAAGATTGGGCAACCAAATGGCAGATGAAATTTAATGTGGACAAATGCACGATGTTGCATATAGGGAAAAATAACCCTTGCTGTAATTACACGATGTTAAGTTCCATATTAGGAGCTACGACCCAGGAAAAAGATCTAGGTATCATAGTGGATAATACTTTAAAATCATCGGCTCAGGGTGCTGTAGCAGTCAAAAAAGGAAACAGAATGTTAGGAATTATTAGAAAGGTAATGGTTTATAAAACGGAAAATGTCATAATGCCTCTATATCGCTCCATGGTGAGACCGCACCTTGAATACTGTGTACAATTCTGGTCACCGCATCTCAAAAATATATAGTTGCAATGGAGAAGTTACAGAGAAGGGCAACCAAAATGATAAAGGGGATGCAACAGCTCCCCTATGAGGAAAGGCTGAAGAGGTTAGGGTTGTTCAGCTTGAAGAAGAGACGGCTGAGGGAGGATATGATAGAGGTCTTTAAGATCATGAGAGGTCTTGAACAAGTAGATGTTAATCGGTTATTTACACTTTCGAATAATAGAAGAACTAGGGGGCATTCCATGAAGTTAGCAAATAGCACATTTAAGACTAAACAGAGAAAATTATTTTTCACTCAACGCACAATAAAGCTCTGAAATTTATTGCCAGAGGATATGGTTAGTGCAGTTAGTGTAGCTGGGTTCAAAAAAGGTTTGGATAAGTTCTTGGAGGAGAAGTCCATTAACAGCTATTAATCAAGTTTACTTAGGGAACAGCCACTGCTATTAATTGCATCAGTAGCATGGGATCTTCTTAGTGTTTGGGTAATTGCAGGTTCTTGTGGTCTGGTTTGGCCTCTGTTGGAAACAGGATGCTGGGCTTGATGGACCCTTGGTCTAACCCACCATGGCAATTTCTTATGTTCTTATGTGATCCAAAAAACTATAGACTGGTGAGCCTGACTTCAGTGCTGGAAAAAACTGTGGAAACTATTATAAAGAATAAAATCTCAGAACATATATAGATACATGATTTAATAGGACACAGCCAGCATGGATTTACCTAAGTGAAATGTTGCCTCACCAATCTGGCTACATTTTTTTGAAGGGGGGTGTGAGATAGTGCCCCTAGTGTTCCCCTATTTACCTATAAAGGACCAGACTAAATGTCTGGTCCACTTTAAATTCCTTAAGGAGAATATGCTCTAATGGCGGGATCATGGAGTGCAGGTGGGGCTCAGAGAGTGTAACCAGAGACTGAGGAATAAGAGCTGGCATCCAAGTGGGGATAACCAGACAAGGCCCAGGTCTCCAGGAGAAAGGCAGCTCCTGTAGAATATTGCTGTCCAAACAGTGAGCTGAGATGAAGCTGAACTGTGAGAAATTAAGTGCATTGTTCTGAATGTCTTCCCTTCATGACCAATCCTGACCAATCATGACCTCCTCCCTCACTCAATTCATGGGACTCACCCTTGTCTCCTTAATTCTTTTCAATACCCAATCTCTAATGAAAATGTCCCATATCCTCAACGATATTCTCTCCGACGCCAAACCTGATATCTGTACTATCACAGAAACTTGGCTTAAGCCGTCAGACATAACACTCCTTAACCAACTTCCGTTACACTCCTACGACATCTTCTCCATACCCAGACCCAAAAAAAGAGGAGGCGGCATTCTCCTAGCTGCCAAAAGAGAATTCAAATTAATTTCTCAAAAAGTCGACATCCCCCCCAATTATGAAATCGGCTTCTTTAAATCTGCTTTACTCCAATTATGCCTTATCTACATCCCCCCCCCTCTCCAGTCTCCATGAAAGTAATGCCTCCCCCTTATCACATTTTTTGTAGAAAACTCAACACACACCCACCATCTTCCTAGGCGACTTCAATCTGCACGTAGATACACACCCGCAATCCGCCTCTTGTGAGGCCTTCATCTCCTCTCTCGACGCTATGGGATTCACACAAATCATCAATCTTCCCACCCACAAAGCAGGCCGTTCGTTAGATCTTATATTTACTAACTCTTGTTTCCACAACACTGACCCCCTCTACTGCTCCCCTGTCCCCTGATCTGATCACTCCCTCATAAACACCACCCGGACCCCCGCTGGACCACCAGGGGCTTTTGGCAAGTCTTGGGGGACCCTCCTGACCCCCACAAGACTTGCCAAAAGTCCAGCGGGGGTCCGGGAGCGACCTCCTGCACTCGGACCGTCGGCTGCCAGTTTTCAAAATGGCGCCGATAGCCTTTGCCCTTACTATGTCACAGGGGCTACCGGTGCCATTGGTCAGCCCCTGTCACATGGTAGGAGTACAAGATGGCGCCGGCCATGTGACAAGGTCCGGCCAATGGCACGGATACCCTGTCACATGGTAAGGGCAAAGAGCCATCGGCGCCATTTTGATTAGTGGCAGCCGACGGCCTGGGAGCGGGAGGACGGCCCGGAGCTGGAGATTGCTCCCGGGACCCCCACTGGACCACCAGGTACCTGTAAAATGTTTTTTGGGGGGGTCGGGAGGATGGGGGAAGCTAAGGGGTTAGTTTTAAAGGGTCGGGGTGGGTTTTTTGTTTATCGGCTCGGGCGCAGCCGATAAACAAAACCGCGATCGGGCTCGATGCAAAAAAACCCACATGTGAATCGGAACCGGAATCCGAATCGATTCCGGTTCACATCTCTAGTTGGTATGCAGCTATGCGTGATACTAGCATAGAACCTTGAAACATCTTGCGACCTAAGATATCAAGGAAGTTTTGGTCCGTGCCAGGAGGTGCTGAAGAATGTGGTCGCAGTCTTCTGGCTTTCTTTTGTACAGACTCAACTACCACCGACTGATGGGGTAGTTGTGGTTTTTGGAAACCAGGAATATGTTGAACAAGATAAGTTGCATCTGTCCTCTTATTCACAGGCTGAACAGCACAAGGATGTTCCCAGAGATGATGTTGCAGATCTACTAGCACTTCGTGTACTGGTATAGCCATCACTTCTTTTGGTGCATTCACAAATTGCAGAACTTCTAATGTTTTGTGGCATGTGTCCTCTTCTGTAATAAGTTCAAAGGGAATTGTCTCTGACATCTCCCTAATAAAATTGGCAAAGGAGAGATCCTCTGGGGGAGATTTTCTCCTTTCTTCTGGAGGAAATTCATTCATTTATTTATTTATTTTATTTATTGGGGTTTTTTATACTGACGTTCATAAAAACATCACATCGGTGTACAAACTGGTTGACAAATGTACAATTAAAAGCATTTGAAAAAATAAAATAAAATAAAGTAAAGAAAGTAATAAATACATAAAATCCTTAAAAGCACTCTAATACATACAATATAAGATTCTGAAGGACATCTAAACTTCATAATAAAATAACATTCTGCAATAAAATTCTAAAAATGCATAAAGAAACTATATTCAAGAGAAGGCTTGCTGGAATAACCAAGTTTTGAGTCCTTTCTTGAAGATTTTGGTGATTGCTTCAAGTCGTAAATCTTGTGGGAGAAAGTTCTCTTACTGTGTTCAGGTGTGCAGATTTTGGTGAGGGGATTGGTAAAGTTCCATTGTTTGCTGATCTGGTTGCTCTCTGTGGGGTGTAGAAATGTAATGTGGCTGTCAGCCACTCAATTTTTTCATTGTAGTGTGTCTTGAGAATTAGAGACAATGCTTTGAATTGAATGCAGTAATAACTGGTAACTAGTGTAGCTCTATTAGGATAGGGATTGATTAAAATTCTTGTTGCTGAATTTTGTAGAAGTTGGAGCGGCCTCGTGGTGGTAGCAGGTAGTCCTAATAGTAAAGTGTTGCAGTAGTCCATTTTCGAAAAGATGAGTGCTTGTAGAACTGTTCTAAAGAAGCTATAGACAAAACTAAAAGGGACTTCTATGCCCAAAGAATTCACCAACTCCAATTCAATGCCCGAGCCCTTTTTGAGTATGTAACAAACTTAACTAGAACCACCCCTACCACCACCCCAGAATCAGATGACAAGGCCAAATGCGAAGATCTTGCACTATTTTTCTACAAAAAATAGACAAAATGATGTCACGCTTCCCCTCTACATCCACTCCCACAAAAACCCAAACAAGCGACACCACTGCCATACTTAATTCACTTGAGACCACCACATCATCAGAAATAGAATCCATTCTAAAGAAAATGAAATCCTCATTGCACCCCTTAGACATCATCCCAACAAAAGCCCTCCTCACCATCCCCAACATCATCTCCAAACCCATTTCCAGCAACATCAACCGATTCATCTCACTTGGTGCAGTCCCAAACCAACTCAAACAAGCCATAGTAAAACCTATTTTAAAAAAACCTACACTTGACCCCACCGATCTGGCCAATTTTCACCCCATATCCAACCTACTCTTTATATAAAAAATCTTAGAAAATACAATTAATTGTCAACTAACAGACTACTTAGATGAACATAACATCCTCTTCCCTTCCCAATACGGTTTTCGTAAACTCCACAGCACCGAAACCCTCCTCATATCCCTTACTGACCAAATTCTGAAAGGCCTTGGACAAAAGCCAATCATACATCTTGGCCCTCTCGACATATCTTCCGCATTTGACACAGTCAACCACAACATTCTAAAGGAACGCCTTAAAGAAATTTGCATCTTCGGCATCACACTTTGCTGGTTTCAATCTTACCTTTGCAATAGACAATACAGAGTACAAATTGGAAATTGTGTATCTAAACCTACTAATCTAACACAAGGCATCCCCCACAAGGCTCTTCATTGTCCTCCACACTATTCAATATATTCCTCCTTCCCCTCTGCCATTTCCTTTCTGAGCTGGGTCTTCTGCATTTTATATATGCGGATGATGTACAGATCCTGATACCTGTAACTGACACATTTCCCGAAGCCATTAAGACCTGGGAATCTGCACTCGCTGCAATCAGTACCTTGCTCTCAAACAACTTCCTTGCGCTCAACACCGCTAAAACTGAGCTCTTATTCATCTCACCCCACAACGTTAACTTCAACCCCCTACTGCTCAATACACCACCCTCCGACATCATCGTTTCGCAACATGTTCATAGCCTCGGAGTCATCCTTGTCAATCAATTTAACCTAAAAAAGTTCATCAATGCCACTTTAAAGGACTGTTTCTTCAAACTACACTCGTTAAAAAAACTGAAACCTCTTCTACCTCTCAATGACTTTCGCACAATACTCCAATCCATTATAATGTCAAAAATTGACAACTGCAATGCCATTCTCCTAGGCCTCCTCAAAAACTTAATACAATCCCTCCAAATGCTCCAAAATGCCGCCATCTGTATCCTCATCAATGCCCATAGAAATTATCATATTACCCCTGTCCTCAAACATTTGCATTGGCTGCCAATTACATCCCGGATCATATATAAGAATCTTACACTCATCCACAAATCACTGTACAACCCTAACATGCACTGGTTCAATGAATACCTCATATTTCGCTCCCCTACCAGACCCACTAGAAACCAATATCTGGCAACTATACGCACACCTTCACCTAAAATCTCTAAACTTATGTCCACCAAAGACCGTACTCTCTCCATAGCAGGTCCCACGCTATGGAACAGCATGCCCGCTAATCTACGCCAAGAACAGTGCCCAAAGAAATTTAAACAGAACCTTAAGACCTGGCTATTTAAACAGGCTTACACTTGAACTACCTCAGCCAATCCCCCTTGCAAATCACCCTCCCACCCTCCCTCCCTTGCCCTGTCACCTCACTCTCTCTCCCTAGTCTCTTTCCGCACCTTGCAGGCCTGCCCCCCGCCCCTACCCCTCCACCTCGCTGCTGCTCCTATTTTTTAACCATCGACAGTAGTTCTCTGTTCTGAGTACAGACTCCAAATTAGTACAGACTCCAAATTATTTGTCCTCACTCATGTAATTTCGTCTTCTCCAAAGCTATTGCCTGTAATTACACTGTCACGGCACAAGTGATATACATTGAATGTAATTTGACTCTTAATATGTTCTCTTCACTGCAAATTGACACAAATATATCCTACCCTGACATATGTATATACCGCCGTTTCCAAATCCTTTGTCTTTTGTTATATTGTTGCTAAACCTAATGATTAGCTTCCAATGTAAATAATTTGCTTCTAATATAATTTTATTACACAGGGCATTCTATTGCTTGTGAAATTATGTACACCGTACACGGTTACCCCATTTCCATTGTTAACTATTAGTTTTTTATTTGCCAGTTCCTAGTTTTTTGTAAAGCCTGTTGGTGAATTCTGTTTTATGTAAACTGATGAGATGTTCACGACGACTGTCGGTATATAAAAATAGTTAAATAAATAAATAAATGTTTGTGTAAAATGTTTGTGTAAAAGTGGTTTTAATCTTTTAAAAAAAATTAATTTAAAATAGCCATCTCTTATTATATTATATATCCATCACTTTAAATTTAATTCACTATTGAGAAATACCCCAAGGTCTCTGACTTCACATGTGATAGGATACTTGTTAGCGTTTTTCAGTATATCATCCTCCATATGCTTGTTCATTTTATTGCAGATTATGAGAAATTCAGTTTTCTTTGGGTTAAGAGATAGGCTCATCTGTGTCAATACTTGGGTTATTGCTGCAAGGTAAATTTCCCAAAGTTTTAATGTAGCTTCGAGGGACTTTGTAATTGGAATTAAATTATCAGATGGTTCTGATAAGATATCCTCCATGGATGTGTCAGTGTCAACATCTTCCCATGTGTCAGAAAAGGTCTCTTGTCGAGATCCTGAAGGAGGGAAGAAGATTGGTACCGTAGGACGGATTGGCACTGATGGATCCTTCGATGGCCTCGATGGAAGATGCAGTGGCACCAATGCGGGTTTCGGAGGCACCGGAGGCATCAATAGAAAACGAAGGCCTCTCAGTCCCGAGAGCCCTGATGGACCAGGCATCAGTTCTGGCATTGGTGACAGAGGACTGGAATCCGTACCTTCGTCATCTGAGGGCTCCGGAATGGTAATCGTGGATTTCAGAGGCTTTGCAGGTTGCTTTGGCCTTGGTGGCCCAGGTTGTGTTGGAAGGGCACAGATGAGTGTATCCAACTTGGTTAGCAATGGTGCAAATATTGATGGCTCTGGTGTTGGTGCCGGTATGGGGGTTGGCATCGATGGCTGTAGGTCTCGGAGAGCATCGAGCACTGCCTGGCAGATGAAACCATCCAGTTCCTCCCTGAAAGCTGTTGTAGATATTGCAGCTACAGGGGGTGGCAGGCTAGGCGCTACTGGCACCTCCACAGGGACTTGTGGGGGCTCAGTACTCGGCACCAATATCGGTGGGGATCACCTTGGTTTTTCAGGTGGAGAGGGTGTTAGAGGCTCCTCTACCCGTGTCTTCTTCGCAAGCGGCTCAATAGCCATCGAAGCCAATGTGGGATCGGTGCCAGCACCGGGAGTCGACTTGCATCGGTGCCAGTGTCGGTGATTCCCTCGGTGCTCAGTCCAGTCTTTCCCCAGCACCAAGGTAGATGATGTAGATGTCTTGGATGGAGTTGGTGACGGACGGTCACCGCTGCCCTTATGTTCCCGGCGAGGTTTTATGACTAACTTTTTCGATGGTCCTGCCGGTGACGACTGGGTGGATGTTGATGGAGTCAACTTGATTTTGAACAGAGTCTCCATCTTGTCAAGGCGAGCCCGCCTACCCTTCAGAGTCATCTGGGCACAACTTGGGCAGTTAGACATGTTGTGTGATGATCCGAGGCACAGCACACAGACATCATGTGGGTCGGTAATCGTCATGGTTCGGGGGCACTCCGGACATTTTTGGAAACTTGTTGCCATAATGGCAGAGGTTGAGGCCCAAAAACGTTTGATGGCCTGCGGACACCAAAAAAGGTGGGAGTGGGAATCGACTGGGAATAGTGAATTTACCGAATGATGGAAAAACACTATCCTGATGGGAGACTCCTATAAGGGAATGTTTTTTGAAGTAAAATATTAATTTTTTCTGTGAGGAAAATTGTGTGAGAAATTCTCACAGTGCTCCTAACTGCGAGGCAAACTGCAGTACGGAAAAAAAGAGAGTGAAGAGAGACCCCTGTGTCTGCAGGGATCATGGCATGCTGGGCATACTCAGTAGTGTGCCAGTCAAAAGTTCCAGAAACTTTGACAGAAAAGTTTTCCGTGATAGGGCTCCGTCCAGTGACATCACCCACATGTGAGGACTACCATCCTGCTTGTCCTGGGAGAAAGTGTGTTTATGTTTATCGCTACTGTGAATCCTGTGACATTCATTTTTTGTGATTTTTATTGTGAATTGGCTACTGGCACCCCCAGAAGAATAAAAGTTTAGAATTTGCAAATATAACCCATGGAGTAAGTCTCTGCTAAACCCCAGGTTGAGGGTTTGAGGTTTTTGAGTCTGCCAATGTGTATGAGAGAAGGACAGATTGTGGCACAGGAGTGCAGTCTGATGGTCACAAAAGGGGAAAGGTTGGTATTTGGTATTTTCCTTGACCATTATGAGAAAATGGGCAGGCTCTTGACCCTTGACCATTATGAGAAAATGAGCGGGCTCTTGCCCCGACCGGGCGCTCACCCCTCCCTTCTGTGAGCCAGCAGTGAACAGTGAACCGGGAAAATAAGAGAAAAAAAAGAGAGAAGAGGGCCCAGAAACCGGCAAAATAAAGAGAAGCAGCAGGACCACCACGTGGTCCTGCTGCTTCTCTTTATTTTGCCGGTCTAGCCCAGCACTGTTTTCGGGCCCTTAAATTGCAGACGCTTCCCGGGGTGTCACGCGCCCGAAGGAGCGCGACCTAAGGGGCCTGCTGCTTAGTGCGCCCCTTTGTGAGCCTTTGTGAGGATTCAGACGAAAGGCCCTCCTTTCGCTACACTACCCCACCACAGCAGTGCTACACGCAACTCGCAACCAACATACTTGTACTCCTCCCACCTCGGCCTGCATTTATCCAACTTACATCCTTCTACTTCCAGCACTCATCCAGCTCTCATCCATTTAAGTCCAGCTCTCATCCAGATCCTGATTTCATCCATCTACGTCCAGCACTCATCCAGCTCTCATCCAGATCCTGATTTCATCCATCTACTTCCAGCACTCATCCAGCTCTCATCCAGATCCTGATTTCATCCATCTACTTCCAGCACTCATCCAGCTCTCATCCATTTAAGTCCAGCTCTCATCCAGATCCTGATTTCATCCTGAAAACGCCGTCGCTCCGCTCCTCAGCCCGAGCTTGAAGCTCGGCCCACCGCGACCCAATCAGCCCTATCAGAGGGCGGCTTCAGTGCAGCCAATCAGGGAGAAGCCGGCGGGGATTTAAATTCTGCTCTTCTCAGGCGTCGCGCGACAAAAGGGCCTGCCCCTTTGTGCGCCCCTTCGTGTGGCCCCTGAGGACAGGCCCCATCACTAACACGACCGACTTCACCTCCTTATCCTTTGCTTCCCTACGATCAAGTCTCCTCCTGGATTCAACACACACCTATTTATTTATTTATTTATTTTAGTTTTTTCTATACCGGCATTCGTGAGAAGTATCACATCATGCCGGTTTACAATAAACAGAGGAGTGATAAAAGGTACAGTGAACGAAATAAATAACAGGTGCTAAACAAAGAAATAGTTACAGTTACAATAAAACAGGGATAAGTACAACTAAGGGCAAGAAGAAGAAATGATAGGAACTTTAACATAGTATATTAACCGAAGTACGACGGGGTACATTACACAGAATTATGTGGTTTACAATGTCTTGATCATGTGAACTAATTGCAGTTTTTTACAAGAGAGTGGTGATCAGAAGTAGTGGTTTTTTGCATACTGGTAGTGCTTGGGAGTGGGTTATAGGTGAGTTATGAGATTAATCCGAGTCTGGGAAGGCTTTTTTGAATAGCCACGTTTTGAGTCTTTTCCTGAATATTGGGAGGCAAGATTCCTGCCTTAGCTCCGTTGGGATGGAGTTCCAAAGAGGAGGTCCTGCTGTGGAGAATGCCCTGTCTCTGAGAGTCATGTGAAGGGATGTTTTGGAATGAGGTACCTGAAGATAATCTTTGTAGTGCTCTCTTATGGGTCTGGAGGATGTATGTTTTTTGAAGGGGATTTGTAGGTTGAGCAGAGCGATTTGTTGGATAGCTTTGTATATTGTGGTGATGGACTTATATAGCATTCTATAATGAATCGGCAGCCAGTGTAAGTCTTTGAGGATTGGGGAGATGTGATCTCTTCTCCGTGTATTTGTCAGAATTCTGGCTGCCGTGTTTTGAACCATCTGAAGAGGTTTAGTATGTGATGATGGGATACCTAATAATAAGGAGTTGCAATAGTCTAACTTGGAGAAGATTATTACCTATTCCAACCTCACCCAGCTCTTCACGTCAGATTCTGCCATAGGCTCACCGTTCATTGCTTCCGTTTGCTACTTCCTCACCTCAACTCCACCGAACGCAGCCACTAACCCTAACTGGCTCAATTGGCCCATTTACCCACTAAACTCAATATACCTTCTAGGGTCTTCCCCAGACTGCCACCACTTCACCCCTCTCAATCTTACCAACATCATCTTCACCTCAGCTTGACTACAGTTTCACCTTCCCCCCTCTTCAGCTCAAACATTTAGAATGCATCCAGCCTTCCCAATCCCAATTCTATAGCACTGCCTATCACAGAGAAGAATTCCAACCAGACAAGCACAACACCGCAACTTAAAACCCCTTACACCTATCCTGATTGCACTGATTACTCAGCTCCTAGGCCTCACCCTATTCACCTTATCTCTATTCAACGCACAATCCCTAACCAAGAAATCTCTAATCTTCAATGACTATCTCATGGATGCTAAGCCGGATATTTGCGCAATAACCGAAACTTGGCTGAAACCTTCAGATACCGCAATAATAAACCAGCTACCGACGCTAACCTATGACATTTTCTCCCTTCCCAGACAGAAAAAGAGGGGAGGTGGAATTCTCCTAGCAACCAAAAAAGACCTTAGATTCTCTCAACATCCTGTCCACTTGGATACCAAACTTGAAATCGGCTTTTTCACATCACACCAACTACAAATTCTACTCGTCTATGCCCCCCCGGGCCTCCTAGAAACTGATGCCTCCCCTATTGTTGAAATAACTACATCGCTCCTCAACCTGGACGCCCCAGCAATAATCTTAGGAGACTTCAATCTGCACATGGACAACCCTTCACTCTCTACCAGATGTCAAACCCTTCTCTTAGCTCTCTCAGCAATGGGATTCACACAAATAGTCAACAAACCTACACATAAAGCTGGTCATACTCTGGACCTGATCTTTGTCAACAAAGGCATAAAGTCGACATCCCTACTGAAGAGTAAAAAGGGACCCTGGTCAGATCACTCCCTGATCTCAACTTCCTTCTCGCTGGAACAAACCATCGCCCCTCACATACCCTCACCTTCCTTTCCTTACAGGAGATCATGCTCCTCTGAAGACCTCAACAATCACTTGGTTCCACACCTTCCCTCCATAGACCTCACCGACCCTAACACTGCTCTCCATTCTTGGAATGTCATCACAGAATCCATAGCTAACAAGCTATGTCCGCTAGCAATAAAAAAATCCCACTCAAATGCCTCTAAAAGACAACCCTGGTTCACTAACGACCTGAGAAGGCTTAAACAAAGTTTAAGACAGAAAGAAGCCAAGTGGCGTAAAACCCCATGCGCTAGCACGCTCTCCGCCTACAAATTTACGCTTCACCTGTACAAGACCTCCACTTCCAAATCAAAAAGGGATTTTTATGCGTCTAAAATTCATAACCTGGTCTTTGACGCTGAAGCCCTATTTGCCTATGTATCTAGCCTCACTCAGGTCGCCCCCCCAGAATTTCCCAGCAACCAAGCACAATCCAAAGCTGAAGAACTCGCATCGTTTTTCCAAAACAAAATCATCAGTCTTCTTACCCAACTACCCTCCAAGATCGCCCCCCTACCATCGGCTCTGCAGCCTCCCATCAAAAATATTCACCTCGAAGCTTTCGAACCCATTTCCTCCTCTGAGATTCAAGTTGTTCTAAGAAGAATGAAACCCTCCTCTCACCCGGCGGACCATATCCCCACCAAACTTCTTCTCACAATCTCAGACTCTATCTCCAAAACACTGGCGGACATTATCCTGGAACAATATCCAATCACCTTTAAGAAGAGACTTAAGACTTTGTTGTTCAAACAAGCCTTCCCATAACTACTCACCTCAGCCTTGGTTATTATCCGCATCATGAGTAGACTATCCAACTTGAGGCCTTCACAGTCCTCCCCTATTTAATTTCCTTGCTTTTCGCCCAAGTTATACAAACCCTATTCTCTATACTTGCTTCACCCATTTTATGTTTTCCAGGTTATTTCTACCCTGTTCATTGTTTTATCCAGGTTATTCTTCCCTGTTCATTGTAAAACAAGACTTTGTCTATGTTATTTTGCTGGTTGTAATGTAAACCAAAGTGATAATTAATCTTGTTAATTGAACCTCGGTATATAAAAGTTATAAATAAATAAATAAATATTAACTGTTCTCTCTCCCACGGTTCCTTCCCAGACGACCTCAAACTGGCGTCACTCAAACCACTCCTAAAAAAACCAAATTTGGACCCAAAAGATCCTAACAACTTCCGCCCAATAGCCAATCTCCCCTTCATTGCTAAGATTATGGAAAGGCTTGTGAACTCCCAACTATCGGACTACATTGAAGATAATAAACTTCTATCCACCTCGCAATATGGATTCCGTAAAAATCTAGGCACAGAATCCCTCCTTACTTCCCTAACAGACTTCCTCATCCTGGGTCTCGACAAAGGTCAATCTTTTTTGCTGGTCCTTCTGGACCTTTTGGCAGCCTTCGATACCGTCAACCACTCCTTCCTCATCAACCAGTTAGCTGCCATAGGAGTTTCCGGCTCTGCTCTATCTTGGTTCAAATCGTTTCTCAGCAACAGAGATTACAAGGTCAAAATCCAGAACAAAGAATCTTCACGCCATGACTCATCCGTAGGAGTCCCACAAGGCTCCTCTCTATCCCCGACACTCTTTAACATCTACCTTCTACCACTTTGCCAACTCCTCACCAACCTCAACCTAAAACACTTTCTCTACGCAGACGATATCCAGATCCTGATCCCCATCAAAGGCTCATAATCGAAAACCCTCGACTACTGGGAATCCAGCCACCAAGAAATCAAATGTCTCCTCAATAGCCTAAATCTAGTACTAAACTCCTCCAAGACCGAAATACTACTCATATCTCCAGAGAACAGCAATCTCACCGCTTCTCATCCAACCAACCCACCAACCACACAAGTGAGAGATTTAGGAGTGATAATTGACAACAGGCTGAACTTCAAAGCCTCCATCAACAGAACGATCAAAGACTGCTTCCACAAACTCCAAATTTTAAAAAGGATAAGACCTCTCTTCCATGCCCAAGATTTCAGAACGATCCTCCAAGCAATTATTTTCTCAAAGTTAGATTACTGTAACTCTATCCTACTTGGTCTCCCTTCCTCCTACACCAAACCGCTCCAAATGGTACAAAACACAGCAGCCCATTTATTAACAAACACCAGGAAAAGAGACATATTTCCCCAATTCTAAAAGATCTTCATTGGTTACCAATTCACTTCAGAATCATCTACAAATCCATATCCTTGATATACAAAATCATCCATCAACACACCACAATTGACCTACAATTTCCTCTCCGCTTACACAACTCCACAAGACCTACCAGAGACGCATACAGAGGATCCCTCCATGTACCCCCTACTAAAACCACTAGTCACATTACCTTAAGAGATCGAGCCCTCTCCACAGCTGGCCCACTGTTATGGAACTCCATCCCTCCTGATCTCAGACAGGAGCCTTGCCTCCTAACCTTTAGAAAAAGACTCAAGACTTGGCTGTTTATGCAAGCTTTCCCGGACTTAAATTAATGCACCTCGCCATCAACATATCCAACACAGCAGCTGTACCTCTTCTCTTTGTATATAATTTAGTCTCTGCTAAACTATCTTTATTTCCTCTGATCCCAATTCAATAGTCCTTGTTAATTGTAACTGCTTTCTTCGACACGTTATTTCTGTTTTTGATGTATTTATTGCACCCCTGTTTATTTGTAAACCAGCATGATGTGATCATTTCATGAATGCCGGTATATAAAAACCTTAAATAAAATAAATAAAATATTGCCCTTAGCCTCTGAGCCAGGTCCAGTCCACCAAGTCCTGACAACCCTTCCACAGGGTCGCTCATGAAAATTTTGAAGAGAACCGATCCTAGGAACGACCCCTGAGGCACAGCACTAGTAACAGCCGCCTCTTCAGAGAAAACTCTATTTATTACTCTTTGTGTTTCTAACCCAGTCAGTCACTTTGTGGCCCGAAAATATTTATTAAGCAATTTTGTTTTTTCCTTGTCAGCCTGCAGATATTTTT
Organism: Rhinatrema bivittatum; assembly: GCF_901001135.1. Classification (NCBI taxonomy): domain Eukaryota; kingdom Metazoa; phylum Chordata; class Amphibia; order Gymnophiona; family Rhinatrematidae; genus Rhinatrema; species Rhinatrema bivittatum. The sequence continues at coordinate 3,453,277 of NC_042620.1, read as the reverse complement.
GTCCACTTCGCATATGAGTCTCACAATGCCACTTCTGCACTTTCTCGTATCACCTAACGTACTAGATCGTCTTCTCCCCTCCAATTTATGGCATGGTAAAATTAGGTTTTTACCTGCTAATTTTCTTTCCTTGAGTCAGGGCATTGCTAAGTATTTCAAAGATCTGAGGCATGGTGCCATAGGTCCTTCCTTTCCTCTCCTCCCTAGCCCTCCCAACACCCCCACCCCCCCTCGGGGTTGACCATTTTTCCACAGACCAGAACTGGACACTTGAGGACTGAGGGGAGTGGGAATTTGATTACCTCTCTTGCATAAATTTGCTACCACTGCCTTTGAATGGGCCTCCTCTCTCTTATCCCCCAGTTCCTTCTATTCTAGTATCCCCAGGACAGTGGCAATGAACAATCCACAGAACCAATAGGGCCATCAATGATGAGTGATGCACTTGTGATTCAACATAAAACATGAGAATGACAGAGCATAATCTGCATATATGCATGCATTCCATTAACTGGGTGCACACATGTGTATTATGGGTACACTGCTCATTTTCCCCAATGTTATGGAAATATTATAAGTGCATCAGTCATCCACGCTCTTCAGTGATCTTTTCTTAAGATGCTTCTAACAGCCACTTACATACAGCCTTTGGGTTATAGCATTGTAGCTAGTCAAGATGAAGTCTGGTTCCACATTTATTCATGGATTCAAAAAGAATAAATAAAGAATGCAGGCCTTGAGGTTAAGAGATTATGTCCGAGCTAGCCTGAGGTCCTAGCCCCAAGGAAACAGTAATATCTTTTATGGCCCCAGTCAGCTCCCTGGGATGGGTTACACTTGTATGACTCATTGTATTTTGCTGAGGCTGAGGATTTAGGAGCACTGGAGACCTTTTTCATGGATATCAATTTGCCCCAACTAACTGCAAAGCAACTGGAATATCTAGATGCCCTTATTGATAATTTGGAAATCTCTCCTGCCATTGGAGGTTTGCAGGGTTTTAAATCCCCATGCCCTTCTATAAAATTCTCAAACCCCAGATTGTGGACAGTTTGAAAGATCTGTTTATAGATACGATGCCTGATTCATTACGTACGGCTACAATTGTGGGGCTCTCAAAGTCTGGATGTGACTTGCTGGTACCGGTTTCTCAATGTGCATCTCTTTCTTAAACCTGGACAGGAAACTCTATTCCAAGGTCTTGGCCACCACCCAGTTAAACGATATATTGCTACTTTTGGTGTCCTACACTCAAGCTGGCTTTGTAAGGGGTAGGCAATCTAGTACACATATTCAGAGATGTATTTAATGTTATTTTTAGAAAGGTGCAAGCAGAAAGATTTTGTTGACCCCATTCTTATAGGATTTGATGCAAAGAAAACCTTTCATAGGGTTTCCTGGGTTTTTTTTGGAGCAGACCTGTCATTGGTTTGGCTTTTGGGGCAAATGTTGCAGTATATAAAAGTTCTTTACTCAAACCTGGGAGCTAGGATCTTGGCAAATGGGATTGTGTTCTCTTCTTTTGCCCTGCCCTCTTTATTGTTCATTTTATCCTTGGACCCCTTCAGATGGGGTCCTTGTTTTGAATACTTTGCTTTTGGCAGATGATGTTTTGCTTTACCTATCACAAGCAAAAGCTTTATTTACCGCAAATCTTACAGATTTTTCAAATACATAGACAATTCTTTGAGTTTAAAATTAATTACGATAAATTGAAGGCAGTTGATGTGGGGTGATATATTACATATCTTGGGGTGAGGATTCATGCAGATCCTAACAAATGCTAAAACTTAAATGAAAAGCCTTTGATTCAGGAATTTAAAGGTAAAATGTGGAACTGGATGTTGTGATCCCTCCTGTTGTTGCGCCACAGGAGGCATCTTACCTTCTTTTCTGGAGGCCGCTCCGAAGCCAGGGCCTTGCCTGCAAACTATCCAGGATTTGCTCCAGGGCTTGGGAGGCCTTGCTGTTCTTGAGGCCTGCCTGTGGCTTGCTTGGACTTCCTGGTTCTGCCACGCCCTTCTCCCTAGGGGCCGGCCCGCGGCACTCCTCCTCAGTTATAGGGCCGGTGAGGGGCGGTCCAGGTGAACTCCTCCCATGGAGTTGCCTGCATACAGCAGTATAAAAGGGCTTTCACTTCAGTTCCTGTTTGCCTTTGGATTGAGTCTCACAGTCGTCTGTGCTTCTTCATTGATCCAGGTCCTCCATGGTCTCGCTTGTCTTGACGGCTCCCTGTCCTGTGTCTCTGCCTGTTGCCTTGATATTTGTTCAGGATGTTCCTGATGTTTGTGCCTGTTCCAGTTCCTGATGTTCCTGCTTGCTTTAGGCTGCCAGGAGTGCAGCAACCTGCTTTAGGCTGCCAGGAGTTCAGCAACCTGCCTTAGACTGCCAGGAGTGCAGCTACCCACCTCTTCCCTGTGCTCGTCCTGCTCCTGTGGCTGTAGGACAGGGTGGTCCGCGACCAGCCCATTGGGTCCGCCCGTGTCGGTGGGCTGAGTAGGGCGCCCTGAGGGACAGTGCCAATCTCTTCCTTCTTAGCCCTCGTCTATGATGTCTTCGCTTCAGCCCTCGTCTATGATGTCTTCGCTTCAGCCCTCATCTGTGATGTCTTCGCTTCAGCCCTCGTCTATGATGTCTTCAGTGTTCTAAGGACTCTGTCTGCCCTCGTCCTCTGTCCGGCCTGCTGCCCAATGCCGTTACCCAGCGGCAGGTCCAAAAGGGCTTGGAACAGTCGGAGGACCGTTCATCAATCAACATTGACTGTCAAATTGTCAAATTGTCAAATTGTCAGTCAAATTGACTGGTTACCAGTCAATTTCAGAATACTCTTCAAAGTGCTTTCATCAATACACAAAGCACTACACAACCTGGCCCCACTCGAGCTCAAAATCCCTTTACAACTGCACACCTCTACTAGACCAGTGAGACAAGCCTACAGAAACAACCTCCAAACCCATCCAATGAAATCAGCGTTAAGCAAAAGAGCATTCTCCACAGCTGGCCCCAAACTCTGGAATACTCTCCCACCTGAACTCAAATCAGTGCAATGCCCCATTGTCTTCAAAAAAAGACTTAAGACTTGGCTCTTCCACCAAGCTTTTCCATAATTTCAGCTGGCTGAATTCATCTCTGCCAAGGTCCCCTTTAGGTCTTTTTCAATCAATCTATAAGAGAACTACTTAAAAACTCAGGTTTTCAAACAACCGACAAGAGATCTATATAAGAAAGAAACAAGTTCAACTCTAAACATTCCTCGAACCCCAAAGAATACCCCAATGAACAACACAAATAATACCCCAAAGAACTCATCAATTCAATTCAAATCCTTGGCAGTCCTTGTGCCTATGTTTTTATGCCTTTGCCTACATTAGGCTATATATTGTATCTATGTTATAATCCCCATATATTTATTTCCAAGTTATTTCTTCCTGTTCATTGTAAGACAATTACTTGTCACTGTTAAAGTTTAAAATGTAAACCGAATTGATCAGTAATTCTGTTATTGGAAAGTCGGTATAGAAAAGCTATAAATAAATAAATAAAATTGCGTTGTTGGTTGCCGTGGGCATGCAGGTCTGGCTGAGGGTCAGACCCTGTCCTCTAGTCCTTGTTTCAGCTTTGCCTCACCTAGCTCTCCATGCTTGCACCGGCTCACCTCCCACGGTGGGGCTTGGGGCTCCTCCCTGAGTCTCGCTATGGCCCAAGGGCTCACACCACCTGCTCTAGAGGTGACCGCGCTCCACGCGCCCGCAGCAGAACCCGAAGGCCTCCAAACCCTCGGTTCTTCAGCAGCGTGGAGGATGTGCTCGTAACACTGGATGCATTATTAATTTTTCTTGACTGGCAAAATTGGTTTACTTAAGATGATCTTGGTGCCAAAACTATTATATGCTATATTGAAGTTTCTCCTACGATTAAAGTGTAAGGATTTATGTTTGTTAAATACTCTTTGTTCATCCTTTATTTGGAAGGGGAAAAAAGGTAGATTAAAAATAATGGAGTTGATGTTCAGCCTCGGTGTGGCTAATTAAGTTAGTTGGATACACTTCTCCAGCTAACTTAACTGGGATATTCAATGGTGCGGTACCTGGCTATCTTACAGTTAGCTGGATAAGTGTAACCAGCTAACTTTAGAACAGCTCTAGGGCGTGGCCAGTGTTAGCTGCATAAATGAAGTGGCTAACTCTGAATATCGCAGTTAGTCGCATAACTCATGCGCCTAACTCCACTGGTCCTGGAAATACCGCCCCTACATTCTAGCTGCACAACTTGTTATGTGATTAGAATGTAGCTGCATACAGCAATAAATATCACCAGTTTGACGTTTAGACAGATAACTTTTGAGTTGTCAGTCTAACTGGCTTTTGAATATCGATCTCAAAGTAATCTGTCCTGAAGAAAGAGGAGTTTAGGCTTCCAGACTTCAATTTGTAGAATGTAGCCTGCCTAATGAGATCACTGGGTGATCGGACTCACATTTGAAAAAAAGATAATATGTATACATCTTGCTCACTTGGCTGGCTTGACACCAGTAAAGTCTGTGCAATGTGCTTGAAAGCATGTTTTGGATCAGAGCACAGTTTCTGTTTCCTCCTGCTGGGGAACCCTTTATTCCCTGCAGAGGATGTGTACCCACTTTATGATAGATTAACCAGCATGGGCTTTTGGACTATTTCTGACCTTGTACATCTTCAAGGAATTCAAGTCCACCCTTTTCAATATTTTTTGAGAAAAATCAAGGGCTTAAGGGGAATTAATATTTTTTTTATATGCAGATTAAAAGTTTTGCTCAAGCAACTTTGCAATTAGGGAAACAGTATCCATCAGGTTGTGCTTCAGAGATTATTCCATATCTATAAAGTGTGTAAATAGTCTTTCTCATCATTATAAAAATTCCTTCTATTATGTCATATACCTATAGCACCTGAATGTAATCCAATCTGAAGTGTTGAAAAGTGGAATATAAATTCAATTTTAGGGGATATTGCAAAAATTTGGGGAAGGGAATTCAAATGTGGGAGCTTAGAGGATGATATAGTTCTGTGCACTACTTGGTTAAATAAAAGCACTGGCTGAGTTTTGCTTCATGAGTTTCGATTTAGAGTTTCCTCTTGTAGATAATACAGTCAGCTTGTTGTAGATAGTGCCACGCAGTCAATGCTTCCCTTTTGCATGGACTATGGGAATGTGGTGAGGTCCATACATTTTGGCTGGGAATGTGGTCCATGTTGTCTCAGATGATAACATCACATGTCCTTTGCATCCCGTTCTACGTATGGGTCTTAATTCAGAACTGCAGGGTCACAGTAAAAGTGACATTTTATTTATATCTAAATCTTGTTTAACTGCTAAGAGATGTATCCTAACTAAATGGTTGGCAATAGAGACTCCAGATGTGCACTACTGGATGGTATAAATGATGGAACTATTATGTCTGGAGTATAAAGTTTTTCATTGGCTAGCCAACTCGATCATAGCAAATGTTTGTACAAATTTGGGGTGCTTTTATTAAGCCATTACCTTTAAACATTCAAAGCTGGTTTACATAAGGGGGTGTGATGCCAAGGAGATAGCAATAATGACTTCTAGGGATAAGATATATGGTGCCCCTATTGCTTCATGTTTTGTGCAATATTGGAAGTAGATGTATTTGCTGCTGTATGGGATATCCTTATAACTATTTATTTATTTATTTATAGATTTTTATATACCGGGGTACGTAGGTAACATCACCTCGGTTTACATTCAACAATAATTCAGCATTGCGCTTTACAATGAAACATAGTAACTGAACAAATACAATACCATGTATAATTTTGTATTAATAGAATACAAACAATATATGGAAGACTGTGGAAATTAGGAAGAAGAGTAGAGGATTCAGTTCATTAATAGTAGGCTTTTTTAAATAACCAGGTTTTGAGGTTTTGTTTAAATTTTTTGTAGCAAGGTTCCTGGCGTAATTCAGAGGGCATGGTGTTCCATATAGTTGATCCAGCAATGATGAATTATCGTTCTTTTGTACTAGAAAGTTTGGTCAGATTGGGTGCTGGGATCTTTAGTTTGGCTAAATGCTGGAATCTCGTTGAGCGGTGTGAAGTTTTGAATTGAAGATGATCGGTGAACCAGAGCATATCTCTGTTTTGAATTGCTTTATGTATCAGCGTCATAGATTTATATATTATGATGTTGAAGGGGATAAGGTTGTATTTGCCTATCTGTTTTGGATAATGTTGTGTTCTGGCAAATCAACTAAAGATATTGTTAATAAGTTTACTGCAACGAGAAATATTTAAAGTCCAAATCACAACAAAAATTCTCCAATTTATCTTCTTAGAAAAATAAACCTCTTTTCTCCGTTCTATTAGCTGAGTCAGTGACCCTTGGGTGGCCAGGCCTAAGTGATAGAATGGACTCCTAGGGCAGACTTGGAGTTTCTTAACTCCTTCTCTCTCTCTGATGGTATTAGCTAGACTTCTGATGGTGGAAAGTCCCAAAACATATTCAAAATCCAAAATTTCTCCTCCTTCTCAGTGGGCAGGAACTGGCAACAAAAGAATTCCTCCCAAAACAAAGAGAAAAAAACCCAAACTTCTTTCTTCTGTGCTATCCCTCCTTAGCTGGGCACCAATTCCTCATCTCCCACAGGCCCTCTTGGACAGGACCAGGATCCCAAAAAGTAAACATTTCAAAAAACCAACAACTCTGGCACAACTCTCCTCTTCCTTTCTCCAAAGACGTTCCCTCCCAGATTTGGGGGCAGAGTCTCTCCCCTGGATCAGGCTGAGAGTCCTGCAGTTCTGCCGTCTCTGTGGAGGTGCCTAGGTCTCAAGCTAGAGATAATTTAGCTAATGGGGACCTAGAGCCTCTGCCTGGTTCTCCACATCTGAGACTCATTGTTCCATCTTATCCATACATTTTCCTACAACTGCAAGAGTTTCATTTGCTCCACCAATTTGGGCTGAAACCACCACCCTGGAAACATCAGTTACCAGCAGTGGTCTAGCTTGCGAGTCCTCTGGCACCTCTGCCATTTTGGAATATTGGGTGCATTCTTCTCTATTTTTAAAATTGTTTTTGTAGCGGATCAACTTTTATAGTAAAGTCACTTTGGGAATTCAAGAGAGTTTTAGAGCAATGTTTCCCAACCCTCTCCTGGAAGCACACCCAACCAATTGGGTTTTCAGGATTGCCACAATGAATAGGCATTAGATAGGGGATGCAAATCTATCTCATCCATATTCATTATGGATCTCCTGAAAACCTGACTGATTAGGTGTGCCTCCAGGAGAGGCTTGGGAAGCACTGTTTTAAAGTATACTATGTGTCAAGAACTTCAGATTTAGTAAAGAATATAAACCCTTAGAGCAGTGGTTCTCAACCGGTGTGTCGCCAAGAACACGCAGCTGTGTCGCCAGACTTCCCAGTCCCCCGCTGACCCAGCTGCTCCCCGGTCCTCCTCCGCCCAGGCTTAAAATGCTGTCAGCCCGGGCAGAACGCGACAGCTGGAGTCAGCGGCACCAGCATGGTCTCTTCTTCCCGCTCCCCCCCCCCCCCGCGGCCCGGAAGAGGAAGTGGTGAGCATCGGGTGCGTGCGTGGGAAGAAGAGACCATGCTAGTGTGGTCAGAATCGGACCGAAGAACAAAAGAGAGGCGCGGTCTGAAGAATGTGCAGCGCAGCTTGGAGTAAAATGAAGAAGAACGTCAACCCCTGCGGCCGATGGGACTCTTTGCTCTGCCAGGGCTGAAAATGAAGGAGGTTAGGGTTGGGAGGAGGCTGCTGCTGCCGCTAGTTCTGGGGAGGGAGGGAGGGAGAGAGAGAGAGTGAATGAGCAAGCAAGCATTTGTGTATGTGTGTGATTGAGAGCCTGTGTATGTGAAAGAGAGTATGTCTGTGATTGACAGCCTGCCTTTGAGAGAGAGCATGAATGTAAGTTTACAATTGGGAACCTGTATGTGTAAGTTTGTGATTGAAAACCTGTTTGGGTGAAAGAGTATGTGTGTATGATTGAGATCCTTTGTGTGTGTATGATTGAGATCCTTTGTGTGTGTATGATTGAGATCCTTTGTGGTGATGAGCTGTTTAAAGCCCTGGGCTTTAAACAGCTCATCACCAATCCCACGCACAAAGCTGGGCACACACTCGACCTCCTTTTTGCTAATACTAGCTTCTCTACACCCCATGCACCAATCACCACACCCATCCCCTGGTCCGACCATTGCCTCATCAACGCCCAGCTCAACATCAACACCAACATAAATGCCTCCAACACCAAATCACACAAAAAGACAATTTCCTACCATAGACCATGCTCCTCAGAAGAACTCTCCCAAGCCTTCAATAACGTAAGTGAAAACCTCGACCTCACCAACCCAGATAATGCTCTCCTGTCATGGGATAAGCTTACTGCTGACATAGCCAACAACATCTGCCCCACCATCCACAAAGTAATAAACCCCAACCAAACAGAAAGAAAACCATGGTACACCTGTGAACTCAAAAAATTAAAACAAGACCTTAGAGCCAAAGAACGCTCCTGGCGAAAACAACCCACCCCCACACTCAAAGTAGCCTACAAACACACCCTACACCTATACCGACAAGCAACACTCCACGCCAAACGTGACTTCTATGCAGCAAAAATTCACAGCTACAAATTCAACCCTACCGCCCTATTCTCCTATGTAGCAGAACTCACAAAGTCCACCACTCCTTCCCCCCAGGAAGATAATAGCATAGAGAAATGCAATAAACTAGCAGATCACTTTAAAAACAAAATCACCAACATTCTCAATCGTCTCCCCCCCAAACCCACTCACATCGACCTCCCACCCACCACCAACAACATTAACCTCACATCCCTTGATCTCACCACTACGATGGAAGTCAACGCCATCCTAAAAAAGATGCGGCCAGCCACCCACATCGCTGACAACATCCCATCTAAACTCCTCCTCACTATCCCTTCCGTCATAGCAAGACCGTTAGCGGATATCATAAACTGCTCCCTTACCTTCGGGACGGTTCCCGACCCGCTTAAACTCGCCATCGTAAAGCCCCTACTAAAAAAGCCCACCCTCGACCAAAATGATCCAGCAAACTACAGGCCCATCTCCAACCTACCTTTTATTTCTAAAATTCTGGAGAAAGTGGTCAACACACAACTTACCGACTTCCTAGAAGATAACAATATCCTCCACCCCGCCCAGTACGGCTTTCGCAAAAACCGAAGCACGGAAAAGCTCCTACTTGCAATAACAGACACCATCCTAAAAGGCATGGACCACGGCCAATCATACCTTCTAGCCCTCTTAGATATCTCAGCAGCTTTTGATACGGTGAACCACAAAATCTTAATATCACGCTTAGCAGAGATAGGCATCTCTAACACAGCCCTATCATGGTTCTCCTCCTACCTTGACCACAGAAAGTACTTAGTCAAACTTGATAAATCCGAATCCACACACATTCCTCTTTCACAAGGCGTACCCCAGGGCTCCTCCCTTTCCTCCACCCTCTTTAACATCTACCTTCTCCCTCTTTGCCACTTATTATCCAAACTGGGACTAAAATTCTTCTTGTACGCTGACGACGTACAAATACTTATCCCCATCCAAAACTCCCTCAACGAAACCCTGCACTTCTGGGAGACATGCCTCACATCTATCAACGCCCTCCTTTCCAACCTACACCTTGCACTCAATACTTCAAAAACTGAAATCCTAATTATTACTAATCAACCCAGCTTATCCATTCACCAACTGCAACAGAACACATCACAAAATCTCACACCTCCGTCCACTGTCAGAGATCTAGGAGTTCTCTTAGATACACAACTTAGCTTCAAATCCCACATCAAATCACTCCTAAAAGGGGGCTTCTATAAACTCCAAACCCTCAAAAAACTTAAGCCTCTCCTCCACGCACATGACTTCCGTACCGTTATGCAAACCACTATACTATCAAAACTTGACTATTGCAACTCACTGCTAATAGGCCTTCCAGCTTCCACAATCAAACCCCTCCAAATCTTACAAAATGCCATGGCTCGCATCCTTACAAACTCAAGAAAGACTGATCATATTACTCCCATATTACAAAACCTCCACTGGCTACCAATCACCTATCGCTCTCAATACAAAACACTTACTATCATACATAACACGCTATATAAAAATAACTCCCCCTGGATCGAAGATATGCCACACTTCCACCAGGCCAACCGTCCTACCAGAAACTCCCTTGCGGGCACCCTCCACACCCCTTCACTCAAAATTGCTCACCTCACAAACACCAGAGCGAGAGCCTTCTCCATCGCCGGCCCCACCCTTTGGAACTCCCTCCCCACCGAGCTCCGACTAGAACCTTCACTTAATCAATTCAAAAAAGGAATCAAGACCTGGTTATTTAAACAGGCCTATCCCAACGCCTCTCAACCCTAGCATTTGACTTCTCCTCAACACTCATTATTTCCCTCTCCCTAGTACAGTGTCCCCCCGCCCCCCTACACACCCTCCCTCCCTCACCACCCCATCCATTTTATGGCTTCCTGATATTCAGTCACCACCTCTCCTTCCCATCGCCACCACCTGCCCCCTTGTACAGTTCCTACCCCACCCCGCCTCCCCTATGCGCTTCATCCCCCACCCCGCGCTACCCCCCACTCTGTCGCCTCTTGTATATAATTAATTTATGTCCAACCTGGTTAACCACATGTAATCTCATTTAATAACTGTGGCGCCCGTTGGCTCTACAGTAAAGTTGTCACCTTTTAACTTCCTATCCTTCCTCCATCTATCATTGTAATTTCCTTTCTCAGTTGTCTGTAAACCGACATGATGTTTTTTTACGAATGCCGGTATATAAAAGTTATAAATAAATAAAATAAATAAATGTATGATTAAGAGCCTGTGTGTATAAGTAAGGGAGAGAGCATGTGTGTCTGTGTGAGACTGAGAGCTGGTTTAGGTGAGAGAGCATGTGAGTATGTGATTGAGAGCCTGTGTGAAAGTGAGAGAATGAGAGCATGTTTGTAAGCATGTGAATGAGAGTCTGTGTGTGAGAGAAAAAGACAGCATTTATGTGTGAAATTGAAAGCCTGTGTGTGTAAGCGTGAAAAGATAGCATGTGTGTAAATGTGTAATTAAGAGCCTATATAAGTGAGAGAGAAAAAGCACGTGTATATGTGAGTACTGAGAGCATGTGTGTATAGGTGTGTCATTGAGAGCCAGTGTGAGAGAGAGTGCTGGTATGTGACTGAGAGAGGAGAAAGTTCCAAGCAAACCACCCCGCCTCCTGCTAATTCAGAACAATCGCAGGACACCTGGATATCAAACGTTGCCAGGTATGCAGAGCAAAAAAATTTTTGTATCATTATTATTTTTCATTACTGGGTCTTTGTGTCTGCTATTTTGAAATATTTTATTGGTATCTAGAAAATTTTATGAGTTTTTAATTATTGGATATTCCACTCATCAGCTGTTTCGAAATATGTTCTTTTTGTTAGTTTGATTTTACTGCTACTGATTTTATATTTCTTGATTTGTTTTATAAGGATGGGTGATGTTTCTTGTTTCCTTTATTACATTGCATACAGAGTCTCTGGCTTGTTGCAGTTTCCAGTTCAGTTTTTGTCTGCATGCTCCTAGTTAGGCGTTTTGGTCTCTTTATTCTATGTTAGGTGAGGGACAGCACGTGATTCAGGTGAGGTTCTCTGCTGGCGTGTAGTTTCTGTGTAGGGCTCTATAGCAGCCTGGCTTGGTCCGTTTTCCTATTATTTATTTTATTTATTTTTTGCTTTTCTATACCAATGTTCCTGTAAAACATACATATCACAACGGTTTACAATGTAACAACAACGTTCGCTCAGGGCGATACAAAGAACAGAGGTGGAATATTAACATTGAAATGGATCATAACATAACATAAACCTTATAAAATAATTCAATACAAATCATCTCAGAATGGATGAGATGAGAACTGGATAAAACAACGGAGATAATAAACTGGACTATGGTGACCGCATGGAAAGTTTACTTGAGAGAGAGGAGTTGCAAGTGAGGAAGATTACGTGACCGGGAAGGCTTGGCTGAATAGCCATGTTTTAAGTTTCTTTTTGAAAGCAGATGGGCAAGCTTCTTGTCTGAGGTCCGGGGGCAACGCATTCCAATGATGGGGTCCTGCTGTCGATATGGCGCGTTTTCTGAGGAAAGTTTTCACTTGAGGGGCATACAAGGTGTCCCTGTAGGCACTCCTGATTGGTCTGGAGGAAGTATGAGGTCTTAGTTGGGTAGATATGTGGAGAGATGTGAGATTGTTTTTAGCTTTGGGGGTAATTTTCAAAGGAGTTACGCATGTAAATGTGACATACTATCGTAGCAATTTTCAAAAGCTATTTACTCGAGTAAAGTGCACTTACTTGAGTAAATCCTATGGACAATTCAATGGCATATATTGTAGCAATTTTGAAAAGCCCACTTACTTGAGTAAAGTGTATTTACCCGAGCAAAAACCAGTTTTGCTCGAGTAAATGCTTTTTAAAATCAGGCCCTTTATGAATGATCGTGAGGACTTTGAAGAGGATCCTGTATTTGATAGGTAACCAGTGGAGGCTCTGAAGGGGGGGGGGTGATATGTTCCCTTTTTTTGGTATTAGTAAGGATCCTAGCCACGGAGTTCTGAACCATTTGAAGGGGCTTTATGGAGTTGGCCGGGAGACCGAGAAGAAGGGAGTTGCAATAGTCCAATTTCGACATGATGATGGATTGCAGCACTAATCTGAAGTCCTGGAAATGAAGTAGTGGTTTTAGGTTTCTTAGGACTTGCAGTTTGAAGAAGTACTCCTTAGTGGTGGTGTTCACGAAATTCTTTAGGTTAAGCTGTTTATCTAGGATTACGCCTAAGTCTCTCACAAATGGAGCGTTATTGAAAGAAGCGTTGGCTGAGTGGGAGGAGGACGGCAAGATCGGCTGAGTTGTGAGACCATCTTGTGAAATGATTAGAATCTTCGTCTTATTGGTGTTCAAGACCAGGTTAAGGGTGGAAAGAAGGTGGTTAATTGCTTGAAGGCAGTTGTTCCAGTGGTTAATGGTTTTTTGAATAGATTCTGTGATCGGGATGAGTATTTGGACGTCATCCGCGTACAGGAAGTGGGATAGTTTAAGCTTTGTAAGTAGGTGGCAGAGTGGTAACAGGTAGATGTTGAAGAGTGTGGGTGAGAGAGAGGATCCTTGGGGGACGCCCAGGTTAGAGTGGACGGGGGTGGGGGTGAGGGGGAATTCTTTCGTGTTAATCGTGTTAATAGGAGATGTATTGGTGTCTTAAGGCCTGGTGTTAATAGGAGATGTACTGGTATCTTAATAGGAGATGTATTGGTGTCTTAATAGGAGATGTACTGGTATCTTAATAGGAGATGTATTGGTGTCTTAAGGCCTGGTGTAATATTTCAGTGTTGCCTTTTTTTAGGTAAGGTGGTTACTGTTTAAGTGCTGGAAATTGGTGCTGTTTTGGTGTGGGATGTTTACTAGTTATGCAATTTCTGTTCAGACAGAATATGTATCTTTTCCTTGTGTCATTTTAAACAATAAAAGTAATTACCGGACCTTTACTTTTTATTTCTGCCATGAATTGTAATGAGCAGTGTGTCACACATGTGAGCGTGGCCTTTCCGCTGTGTCACGATGGGAAAAAGGTTGAGAACCACTGCCTTAGGGGATAACTTTCAACAACTGTGTGCAGTGTGCAGTGGCATGAACGTGCGTATATGGCTGAGCGCATTTTTACCATAATATTTTATATCCCACGCATCTCAGATAGGCACGTATAATAAAATGCACATATCCTTACCCCACAACATACACATTCATTTATGCTTATGCAAGCACATGCAATGCATTGAAAGCACACCTATCAATGAATTTAATGCATGTACTTGTCCTACCTAAATTAAAATATACGCACATATATTTTAGATGCAAAAGTAAGGTAGTACTTACTTGTCTATGTCTTGATTTACATGTGTAAGCTGGTCAAATTTGAAACATACTGTAACATGGCATGGAGCAGACCCTTGGGTCAGTGTGAGGAGGAACTATGGCAAGGTAGCTCCCTCCCATATGGCAAACTGTAGGCTAATGGCAGAGTGAGAGTGATCAGAGTCTGGGCTGGGGTCAGGGCAGGCAAAGACTTAGTCAGTGACCAGGCAAGTATCATGGCAGACGGCAGGCAAGGCAAGGTCAGAATCTGGCACGAGGTTAAGGCAGGCAGCAGGCAAGAGTCATGGTAAGCGGCAGGCAAGGCGAGGAAAATGTCCAGTCTGAGGTCAGCAATCGAGGAGTGAAGTCAAGGAAACAAGGACCAGAGAGAAATGGACAAGGCAAGAAGCCAGGGCTGGATGGGAAGACTGGCACATGATAAGCAAAGGCATAGTCAAAGTCCAGGCAAGGTGAGGAAAATGCCCAGTATTAGGTCAGGAACTGAGGAGTGAAGCCAAGGAGATGAGGACAGGGAGACATGGACAAAGCAGAAAGGCAGGGCTGGATGGGAAGACTGGTATACGAGAAAGCAGGAACAAGGCAGAAGGATTGGAAACACAGCAAGGCAGGAGCAAGACAGCAAGCAGACAGGAGCATGAAGCAGTTAACACAACAGCAGGAGACCGATTGCTGAAGTGCTGAGTGACATCATCAGTCAGTGCCCAATGGAAGTGCTGGCTGCCTAGCCTATAAAAGAGCTTCAGGAAGTGCAGGCAGTAGGATGCAGTACACTCTGGGAGGCTATGCCTGAAGAGCCTGGAGGTAAGGGATGTTACACATGCACACAGTTTTACCAATTAGCTCATCAGTTCACCCAGTGCTTTTCCAGATCATCGAGACCTTCTTGGTTCTTCAGCCTGAACTATCCCAGTCCACCCAGATACCTCACCTAATCAGTACTACAGAATAAATCCATTTAATATCACTTATGCCAGATAATTAGCAGGTGTAAAACTACACGAGGAAGTTGGAAAATGCACTCGCCTGTCTTTTAAAATAGCAACTTAAGCTCATGTTGGCTCTGCTCCAGAATGCACCAGACCACCCCTTTTTTTACATGGGTATCTGTGCACATGAGAGTGAACATACACATTTATTTTTTACTTTTATAAAATATAAAATTTGCAAGTAGATGCTACTTATGCAAATATATGCTAATATTTTTGCATGTGATATTTTGAATCTTCACCTATAATACAAAAAAAGAGCAGCAATACAGTATCTTTTTTGTTTGATGGTTTTATTATTGTTTATTTTACAGTATATGTTTTATGATTCCCTGTCATGTTATTTATTGGTATCTGTTCGTGTTTTTATATTTACTTTTACTCTTGTTTGTTGTTCCCTGCCTTGCCCACCTATTGGAAAATCAGACGAAAATCAAAGTGACTGTTGGATTGATGGAAGATTATCTGCTTGTGACGTGTGTTGAAATGACAAAGGCCCATGTGGAACATTTTGGCCTATTATGTATCTATTAGGAAAAGCTTAGTAAATCAGGCCATAAAAGGAGGAGGGAATTGCTACAATAGGCAATACATTACTCCAGCAGAACAAGCTCCTGGAGGGTAGGTCCTTCCTACTCTTACTAATACTGATCAATGAGAAAAACCTATTTATGTAAGGAGCCCTTTCACAGTACAAGTGGGTAAAGTATGAAGTTGAGAAGCCTCTGGCCCTTCATATCCTGATGTTCACTCATGGCAGTGCATCTCCTGAAGTTAGACATTAAAGACCTTTGCTACTCAGACGGTAGGCCATCTTTAGAGCACACACCTCCACCACCACATTTGGATGGAAGGTTTGAATAGAATATTTGATATGAATTATAGGAGACAATGTAGAGATTACTTACCTGATAATCTCCTTTTCCTTAGTGTATGCAGATGGACTCAAAACAAGTAGGTATAGTGTGCTGTGCTAGCAGTTGGAGACAGATCTGACGTCAGCACGGGTACATATACCCCCACAGGAAGTGCAGCAATTCAGTAATCTTCCTTGCAAAAGCTTTATGGATATATGTGTGACTGACCGATCGATTAAATGAACAGGATTACCCTGACCGATTGATCGTAGCTGGAGACCGCCAGTGTCCTCAACCGGAAGGCGTCGACACCCGGCAGGGTGGATGCCCTATTATATGAAAACATGGCTTACCGTGAGTCGGTGAATCCCCATGTATACCGGCAGCCGGGTGGGATGCTGAGTCCATCTGCATACACTAAGGAAAACGAGATTATCAGGTAAGTAATCTCAACATTTCCTAGCGTGTAGCAGATGGACTCAAAACAAGTGGGATGTACAAAAGCTACTCCCGGACTGGGTGGGAGGCTGCCCGAGGTCCGTTTAGGATTGCCCTCGCAAATGCTGTGTCCTCCCTGGCCTGGACGTCCAGACGGTAGAATCTGGAGAAGATATGGAGGGAGGACCACGTTACCGCTTTACATATCTCTGCTGGAGACAGCATCCTAGTTTCTGCCCAAGAGGCCACCTGTGCTCTGGTGGAGTGAGCCTTAACCTGTAGAGGTGGTGGTTTTCCCGCTTCTACGTAGGCCGCCTTGATAACTTCTTTGATCCAGCGGGCGATGGTTGCCCGTGAAACCGCTTCCCCTTGCTTCTTCCCGCTGTGAAGGACGAACAGGTGGTCCCGTCTTTCGTACTGCTTCTGACATTTCCAGGTATCTGGACAGCAGTCTGCCGATGTCGAGATGGCGCAATATTCGACCTTCTTCCGACTTCTTCAAACCTTCCGTGGTTGGCAAGGATATGGTTTGGTTGAGGTGGAAGTGTGAGACTACTTTGGGTAAGAAGGAAGGAACCGTGCGAAGATGGATAGCCTCTGGAGTGATTCTGAGAAACGGATCACGGCAGGACAGCGCTTGTAGCTCTGAGATGCGGCGAGCTGAACACACGGCCAGCAGGAACACCATCTTCAAGGTTAACAAACGGAGGGACAGGCCTCGAAGGGGTCTGAAGGCGGGTCCCGCTAGAAATTCCAAAACTAGGTTGAGGTTCCACAGGGGCACTGGCCACTTCAGTGGCGGGCGAATGTGTTTGACTCCTTTCAGGAAACGTGAAACGTCTGGGTGAGTGGCAATGCTGCTGCCTTCAGTCCTGGGACCGTAGCAGGATAGCGCTGCCACCTGAACCTTGATGGAATTGAGGGACAGACCCTTCTGAAGACCATCTTGCAGGAAATCCAAAATGATAGGGATTCTAGCGGCATGTGGATTGGTGCTGTGAATATCGCACCAGGCTTCAAATACTCTCCAGATCCTTATATATGTTAGTGATGTGGAGAACTTGCGTGCTCGGAGGAGTGTATCTATTACCGGCCCCGAGTATCCCCTTTTCATCAGTCTAGCCCTCTCAATGGCCAGACCGTAAGAGAGAATTGAGCTGGATCCTCGTGGAGGATGGGACCTTGCCGCAGCAGGTCCCTGTGTGGAGGCAGGGGTAGTGGATTCCCTGCCAGCAGTCTTCTCATGTCTGCGTACCAGGGTCTTCTTGGCCAGTCCGGGGCCACTAGAAGAACTAGGCCTCTGTGCTGCTGAATCTTGTGTATGATGGCGCCCAGCAGGGGCCATGGAGGAAAAGCATATAGCAGAATCCCCTGAGGCCATGGCTGTACTAGAGCGTCGATCCCGTGGGAGAGAGGATCTCGTCTGCGACTGAAGTATCTGGGTACTTGAGCGTTGGACCTGTCCGCTAGAAGGTCCATGCCCGGAGTCCCCCACTGATCCACAATCATCTGAAAAGCTGTGGACGACAGCTGCCATTCCCCGGGATTTAGGCTTTCTCTGCTGAGGAAGTCTGCCGTGGTGTTGTCCTTCCCGGCGATGTAGACGGCGGAGATGTCCTGGAGATTCGCCTCCTCCCAAGCCATCAGGGGCGTTATTTCTAAGGATACCTGTCGGCTTCTGGTTCCGCCCTGTCGGTTGATGTATGCCACCTTGGTGGCGTTGTCCGACATCACCCTGACCGCTCTGTTTCGAAGTCTGTGGGCAAATCGTAGGCAGGCTAGCCTGACTGCCCGTGCCTCTAGTCGGTTGATGTTCCACCCTGACTCTTCTTTGTTCCACCACCCTTGGGCGGTGAGTTCTTCGCAGTGTGCTCCCCATCCGTTCAGGCTGGCATCTGTAGTGAGCAGGGTCCAGGTTGGAGAGGACATTCTTGACCCCCGGCTCATATGGCTGGGCTGCAACCACCACCGTAGCTGAACTACCGTACGGTGTAGTTCTGGGATCGTGGGCTCCACAGAAATAGGAGGGCGTGTTGCAATGGTCTCATATATATTTATTTATTTATTTATTTATAACTTTTTATATACCGAGGTTCAATTAACAAGATTAATTATCACTTTGGTTTACATTACAACCAGCAAAAAATAACAGAGACAAAGTCTTGTTTTAGAATGAACAGGGTAGAAGTAACCTGGATTAAAACAATGAACAGGGTAGAAGTAACCTGGATAAACATAAAATGGGTGAAGCAAGTATAGAGAATTGGGTCTGTATAACTTGGGCGAAAAGCAGGGAAATTAAATAGGGGAGGACTATGAAGGCCTCAAGTTGGATAGTGTACTCATGATGCGGATAAGAACCAAGGCTGAAGTGAGTAGTTATGGGAAGGCTTGTTCGAATAACAAAGTCTTAAGTCTCTTCTTAAAGGTGATTGGACATCATTCCAGCCTCAGTTCAGGAGGGAGCAGCCTCAGTTCAGGAGGGAGCAGGTTCCATTGCTTGGGGCCCGAGGCGGATATAGCTCTCTTACTGAGGGAGGTCTTGATGGAGGGTGCTTGAAGAGTGCCTCTCTGGGCCAGTCTAATTGGACGGACCGAGGTGTGGAGTTGCAAAGGTATTGTAAGATCCAGAGGAGTAATGTTGTGTATGGCTTTGTGAGTGACTGTTAAAAGTTTATGAAGGATTCTAAACTTAATTGGTAGCCAATGTAGATTCTTTAAAATTGGAGTTATATGGTCCCTCTTGTTGGATTTTGTGAGGATCCTGGCTGTAGCGTTCTGTAGTAGCTGGAGAGGTTTGAGTGAAATATCAGGCAGGCCGTGAAGGAGTGAATTACAATAGTCAATTTTGGAGAATATGATGGCTTGTAAGACTGACCTAAAATCATGGAAATGGAGGAGGGGTCTTAGGCGTTTTAGAACTTGGAGTTTAAAATAACATTCCTTTACTGTGTTGTTGATGAAGCCTGTGAAGGTCATTTGGCTGTCTATGATTACCCCGAGGTTTCTTACCTTGGGTGAGAAAGTAGGGGACATTGACTGTTGAACGTTATTTAGTGGTACGCTGCCATCTTGTGTGATTAGGATGTATTCTGTTTTGTTGGTGTTGAGTAGCAAATTAAGCTTTGAGAGGAGGTTGTTGATGTGGATGAGACAAGCATTCCAATGGAGAAGGGTTTTTTGCAGCGAGTCGGTGATCGGTATCAGGATTTGGACATCGTCTGCATAAAGGTAATATGTAAGTTTCAGATCAGCGAGTAGATTGCAAAGGGGGAGAAGATAGATATTGAATAGTGTCGGGGATAAAGATGAACCTTGAGGAACTCCTAGGGAAGAGATGAAAGGGGGGGATTCTTTGCTGTTAATCTTGACTTTGTATTGCCTATTTTGAAGGAAGGACTTGAACCAGTTTAGTGCGGTATTTTTGATTCCAATCTCCGCTAGCTTGTCCATGAGACACTGATGGTTCACTGTGTTGAATGCAGCTGATAAATCTAGGAGGATGAGAAGACAGGGCCGTTTCTTTTCCAGGTTCATGAGGATGATATCTGACAGAGAAATAAGGAGAGATTCTGTATTTCTAGCTTTACGAAATCCTAGTTGGGCTGGGGAGAGGATATTGTTATTGTCCAGAAACTCAGAGTGGTGTTTGGCAATTCTTTCTAGGATCTTGGTGATGATAGGAAGGTTTGCAATAGGACGAAAGTTTGCTGGTTTGTCGGTGGAGAGGTTAGTTTTTTTTAGAAGGGGTTTTAAGATAGCCAGTTTAAGAGGGTCGGGGACATGACCTTGTGCTAAGGAGGCATTGATGATAAGCGAGATGGGCTTAGAAACGTCTGTGGCGTTTGAGATGAGAAGATTGGCAGGAATCACATCGAAAGGGTGGGAGGCTGGTTTTAGTTTCCTCAGTAGTGATTCTATTTCTAGTGAGGAAGTTGATTCATGATACCATGGAGGTACCATGAAAGTACCATGAAGGTACCATGAAGATACCACGGAGGTGATACCATGGGCGTGGGCTCATATGAGCCCGCGCCCATGTTATCACCTCCAGAGTAGATGCCATGAGGCCGAGGACCTGTAGGTAATCCCAAGATGTGGGCCGGGTGGCGCTCAGCAGGGCCTGCAGACGATTCCGGAGCTTTGATCTCCTCTTGGAGGTCAGACTGACTTTGTCTCCCTGGGTGTCGAATCGGACTCCTAGGTATTCCAGCGACTGAGAAGGCTGTAAGGAACTCTTGGCTAGGCTTTCCAGAAGAGATATAACTCTGATGGTTGCCTGGTGGCTCTCCTCTGGTGACTTCGCCCTGATCAGCCAATCGTCCAGGTAGGGATGGACAAGAATTCCTTCCTTCCTGAGTGACGCCGCCACTACTACTATGACTTTGGTAAAGGTCTGCGGCGTGGTGGCTAACCCGAAGGGTAAAGCTCGGAACTGGAAGTGTTGGTTCAGGACTTTGAAGCGCAAGTAGCGCTGGTGATCGTGATGGATTGGGATATGCAAGTAGGCCTCTGACAGATCTAGGGATGTGAGAAACTCCCCTGGCTGTATTGCACTCTTGACTGACCGCAGAGTTTCCATGCGAAAGCTGGGGACCCGTAAGTTTCGGTTGACTGACTTGAGGTCCAGGACGGGCCTGAAAGTGCCCTCTTTCTTGGGTACTATGAAATAAATGGAATAATGCCCAGAATTTATCTCCCATGCAGGCACTGGGATTATGGCTTTTAGGGACAGGAGCCTCCGCAAGGTCGCTTCCAGTGCCGCCCTCTTGAGGGGTGAACAAGGCGATTCCACAAACTTGTCCGGAGGAAGCCGAAGAAAGTCCAGGTAATACCCTTCTCGGATGATGGCGAGGACCCACTGGTCAGAGGTAATCTCGACCCACCTGCGGTAGAAGAGGGTCAGCCTGCCCCCTATGGCTTCTACCCTCAGATGGGTCGGCTGATTCTCATTGTGGGGTGTGGCCGGGACCGGAACCCGAGCCGGTCCTCCTCTTGTTGTGCTTGGTCCAAAAGGACTGGTTCCTGGTCTGAGAACGAGGTACTTGGTAGCGAGCCCTGTAAGGGTTGAAGCGCTGAGAGTTTCTACCTCTGGATGGCCTAGGAAAAGAACGCTGGCTCCTCCTAGACCTGTCTTCTGGTAGACGGGGTAATAGAGAGGCACTCCATCTATTAGCCAGTTTCTCGAGATCGCTGCCGAACAGGAGGGATCCCTTAAAGGCATTCTTGTGAGGCGTGTCTTGGAGGAAGAGTCGGCCACCCAATTACGTAGCCAGAGCTGTCTCCTGGCTGCCACTGATGATGACACTCCCTCGGCTGCCGTACGGACTAGGTCGGAGGCTGCGTCAGTGAGGAACGAGAGAGCTGATTCCATTTCTTCTCCCGGGGTGTTGTTCCTAGCTTGCGATAAACAGGAACGCGTCACCACGGTGCTGCAGGTCGCAATTCGTAGGGACATGGCTGCCACCTCAAAGGCTTGTTTCAGAATGGCGTCCATGTGCCGGTCATGTGCATCCTTGAGGGCCGCTCCCCCCTCCACCGGAATGGTGGTGCGCTTCACAATTGCGCTAACTATGGCGTCTACCTTGGGGCACGCCAGCAGCTCCTTGGTCGCCGGATCCAGGGGGTACATGCCAGACAAGGCCCGACCCCCTTTGAATGAGGCCTCCGGCGCATTCCATTCCAGATCGATTAGCTGCTGTGCTGCTTGTAGGAGGGGAAAATGGTGAGCCGTTTGGCGCGGGCCCTCTAGCAGGGGGTTCATTCTAGGTTCCCCTGGGGTGTCCTGGCCCGGGATAGCCAGTTCTGACAGGCATCGAGAGACCAGGCCTGGGAGATCCTCTTTCCGAAAGAAGCGTCTCATGGTCCGATATGGTTCTATCCCCGAGGGAAGTTCTCCTTCCTCGGGGGGCTCGTCATCTTCCTCAGAACAATCTGAATCCCCATAAGTGGGGCTTCCGGGTGGCGAGTGGCCGTGCCTAGGTCTTGAGGGTCCAGGGGCCGGGTCATCCGGTACGTATGGACCCATTCGGGGATCAGACTGCATCTTGACAAAGGCGTGAATCCCCTTGAATAATTCCACCCAGGAGAGCGAAGCAGGATCTGGCCTTAGGGGCACCAGGTCTCTTGGGTTCCCTGGCTGTTCACTGCAGCCTGCAAGGTCCGGGGTGTTCCCTGAGGAACCGGCAAGTACGCAGGGCTGGGACCGGTCCTGGCCTGGAACTCCCAGGGCCTCCTCACATTGGGCACATAGGGAGTCTGCATCCTCGCTCAGTGTGGCTCTGAGGTTGAAGCTGAGCAGAGGCTTAGAGCTCTTATGCCTGATTCTGGAGGTGCCGGTTCTGCAGACGCATGGGCTCTCTTACGCTCCATCTCGTCTGATATCTCCTGCCAGCTGGAGTATGCGCCTTGTAATATGCGCGAAAGCTGTGCGCTTATCAACGTGTGCCTGTCCACTTGTGCCAATCAACGTGCGCCTAGGAACGTGCGCCTATCAACGTGCGCCTATCAACGTGCACCTATGCACGTGCGCCTATGAACGTGCACTTAGCAACGGGTGCCTATCAGTGTGCCTTAGCAACAGGCGCCTCTGAGCATGCGCTTAGCAACGGGCGCCTATCAGCGTGCCTTAGCAACGGGCGCCTATCAGCATGCCTTAGCAGCGTGCGCCAATCAGCGAGCGCTTAGCAACGTGTAGCAACGTGCACCTAGCAGCACGCGCTTAGCAACGTGTAGCAACGTGCGCCTATCAACATGAATATGCACCCAAGTATTTTCGGGCGCTTAACATATACGCCCGTTGCCTATGCGCGCAGTCTGGCCTGAGCGCTAGAGCGAGGTGACAAACCAGGGCAGATGGCGTCGGCAAGCAGGCAGGCAAAATGGCGACCTCCTAGGCGGGCTGCCATGCATGCAGACCCCGCTAATCCTCGCTTCCTCGGAGACCAGCAAGTAAAGATGTACGCCTTACCTTGTCTTCGGCGCTTCCCGGCTGCGACCCGGGTGGTCTCCGGCTGCGAGGGGGAGAGGGTGATTACCGTCACCGCCGCGCTCGAGGAAGTGCACCCGCTGCCTCTAGGCTGCGCCCGAACTCGTCTTGCTCGGGGGCCAAGTCCTCACCGGGACCGAGGCTGCCTCTGTGCCGCGCCCGAGCCCTTCTCACTCGGGAGCTAGGTCCCTGCCGCGAGTCGGCCACCGGACCGAGGCTCTTACCTCCGAGGGACCACGGAAATCACCTCGGGAAACTCGACTGGGGGAGGGACTGAATGGTATCACCGCAGGAGTGCGGGGCTCGTTTTCAGGTAGGCTGCTTCTATGAATTTAGTCGTTAGAATTTGGAAAAACGCTCAGTGATCGTGAGGTAGCTCCAAACTGCTTTGGAGACGGAAATTACTGAATTGCTGCACTTCCTGTGCGGGTATATGTACCCTGTGCTGACGTCAGATCCGTCTCCAACTGCTAGCACGAGCACACTATACCCACTTGTTTTGAGTCCATCTGCTACACGCTAGGAAATTAAATCTTTGTTGATGCAACTTGTAAGCCTGGATTTGCTTTACTCGGCAATGCTCCCCCCCATGATCCTAGTTGAAAACACTACCCTAATGAAGTACACTATTTACCACCTTAGAAACACTAGTTTCAAGATCTATTACCCATCTTAGAATGGAGGTACATTACCTACTAGATATATATATATATAGATAGATATCAAATTGTATTCAACAGTAACAAAGGACTATTACTCCTTTTGGACTATTTTTCTCTCAATAAAATATATGGTTTCAAGAAAAATGGCATTGGATCTATATGCATTCCTGTATTTTCTATATTATTTTCCACGAATAAATGATGTAATCATCTTAACCCTCTCTTACTTCTCCCCACCCTAGAGTTATGATTGGTTTTGTACCTCTCCCTTCAGTGCAAACAGGCATGCTTTCTCAAAACGTGGGATCTTCACATTCTTGATATCCATGTCATAGGTAAAGTCATTGTTCTTGTCATTTTTCACAAAGTCCAGAAGACTGGAGGCTTCATTCAGGAATGAGTGTGCCTCAGTAAGAACAAAAAGAAGAAAGTTTATATCACAGGATGTCAAAGCCCACCCTACACTTGTGATTTATATCATAGGAGGTAACAGTATCATAAGGGTAATATTCAATATGGTGGCCAGCAGACAAATTATCCGGATAAAGTTGACCAGAAAACGTCCCCTACATAAACAGCAAGATAAACCTCCAATTGAATATTCCCGATTAAAGTTATCCTGCTATCCTTAGCCAGATAACTTTAAACCTAACTGGATATCATTTGAATATAGTTAGTTAGGTTTAAAGTGATATCTAATTTAGTGCCATGTAGAAAAGAAATATATGTATCTCAGCAGCCTAGCTGCCCAAAACAAGCACCCTTACTTAAGCAACAAAACAAGGATCATGCTAAGCCAATCCTTCACCCTCTCAGATACCAATTATTTAACAAGTTCAAGAGTCTGGGCCAGGCTCCCAATCCCCCTCTGCTCCTCAGTTCTATCAAAATATTGATAATTCAGCCATCCTATGCCACCCTCACTCCCTCCTAACCTCCTTACCTCAACCCTTCCCTCCCAATCCCTCTAAACTCGAAATCTTCTACCCAGATCGCAGTAGACTGCTACCACAATCTCGGGCTGATACGTTTTTCATTGCTATGTAGCAAGGCTAAAATGTAGCTAGATAAATGGCTCAATATTAAAAAAAACCCTGCCATTTATCTAGATAACTTGTGAGGTATCTGGCCAAATACCATTGAATATTGGCCCCATAGTAAATAATGGCTGATAAAGACCAAAAGGGCCTATTTAGTCTGCCCAGTTGACATACACTTTGCATAAATGAACATATAACTTATACATAAGCATGCATTCCAACACCAACTCCCCCATCTTATCTTTTATCTGACCTCTAATCCTACCACGTTTCTCATCTGTCCTAACTATGCCCTGAATCAGTTACAGAGATTTTCATTTCTTCCACTAGTCGGCCATTCGAGGCCTTGTCATTCTCAACATCGCATCTTACACGAGCAATACTTAAACCAACACTTAGGCCCCCTTTTGTGTCTTCTTAACAGGAGCAGACTAACAGTGGTATGGGCTCCCAGTCAATAAGGTTCATTGGCCTCTTTCCACCCATCTGAGTCTAAGGGAGAGTGCGATGAGCCCTTAGGCACTGCCATATTCTGTGAATGGTCAATCTGTCCTTGCTGCTTATCAAATTTTGTTGTATCCACCACCAAGGATAATGAGGTTGTTGTCCATAAAACTTCCAGTTGATGTTTGGGTTTTAATCATGGTCCTCCAAGCAGGTCAACCAAGCCTTCTTGGATCACCAGTGCTGTTGTCCCACTGCTGTTTAGGGTTGTAACCATCGCTCTGTACAAGTTAACACAAAGCTTTCCTGGAGGGACACGCTAGAGAACTAAAAAATGAAATTTCAGACCTATTAGTAAAAATTTGTAACCTATCATTAAAATCATCCATTGTACCTGAAGATTGGAGGATAGCAAATGTAACCCCAATATTTAAAAAGGGCTCCAGGGGCGATCCGGGAAACTACACACTGGTTAGCCTGACTTCAGTGCCAGGAAAAATAGTGGAAAGTGTTCTAAACATCAAAATCACAGAACATATAGAAAGACATGGTTTAATGGAACAAAGTCAGCATGGCTTTACCTAGGGCAAATCTTGCCTCACAAATCTGCTTCACTTTTTTGAAGGAGTTAATAAACATGCGGATAAAGGTGAACCAGTAGATATAGTATACTTGGATTTTCAGAAGGCGTTTGACAATGTTCCTCATGAGAAGCTTCTAGGAAAAGAAAAAGTCATGGGATAGGTGGCGATGTCCTTTCGTGGATTACAAACTGGCTAAAAGACAGGAAACAGAGAGTAGGATTAAATGGGCAATTTTCTCAGTGGAAGGGAGTGGACAGTGGAGTGCCTCAGGGATCTGTATTGGGACCCTTACTTTTCAATATATTTATAAATGATCTGGAAAGAAATACGACGAGTGAGATAATCAAATTTGCAGATGACACAAAATTGTTCAGAGAAGTTAAATCACAAGCAGATTGTGATAAATTGCAGGAAGACCTTGTGAGACTGGAAAATTGGGCATCCAAATGGCAGATGAAGTTTAATGTGGATAAGTGCAAGGTGATGCATATAGGGAAAAATAACCCATGCTATAATTACCCAATGATGGGTTCTATATTAGGTGCTACAACCCGAGAAAGAGATCTAAGCGTCATAGTGGATAACACATTGAAATCATCAGTTTAGTGTGCTGCGGCAGTCAAAAAAGCAAACAGAATGTTGGGAATTATTAGAAAAGGAATGGTGAATAAAACGGAAAATGTCATAATGCCTCTGTATCGCTCCATAGTGAGACCGCACCTTGAATACTGTGTACAAATCTGGTCACCGCATCTCAAAAAAATATAATTGAGATGGAGAAGGTACAGAGAAGAGCTACCTGAATGATAAGGGGAATGGAACAGCTCCCCTATGAGGAAAGACTAAAGAGGTTAGGACTTTTCAGCTTGGAGAAGAGATGGCTGAGGGGGGATAGGATAGAGATGTTTAAAATCATGAGAGGTCTAGAACAGGTAGATGTGAATCGGTTATTTACTCTTTTGGATAGCAGAAAGACTAGGGGGCACTCCATGAAGTTAGCATGGGGCACATTTAAAACTAATCGGAGAAAGTTCTTTTTTACTCAACGCACAATTAAACTCTGGAATTTGTTGCCAGAAGATGTGGTTAGTGCAGTTAGTATAGCTGTGTTTAAAAAAGGATTGGATAAGTTCTTGGAGGAGAAGTCCATTACCTGCTATTAGGTTCACTTAGAGAATAGCCACTGCCATTAGCAATGGGAACATGGAATAGACTTAGTTTTTGGGTGCTTGCCAGGTTCTTATGGCCTGGATTGGCCACTGTTGGAAACAGGATGCTGGGCTTGATGGACCCTTGGTCTGACAAAGTATGGCATTTTCTTATGTTCTTATGTTCTTAGCAGTAGTTACTACCCTTAACAGTAACATGGGTGTAACCTGCACGGAGCGGCAGTTACTACCCTTAACAGAACATGGGGGTAACCTGCACAGAGCTGCAGTTATTACCCTTAACAGAAAGAAGGATGAAATTTAATGTGGATAAGTGCAAGGTGATGCATATAGGGAAAAATAACCCTTGCTGTAGTTACACGATGTTAGGTTCTATATTAGGAGCTACCACCCAGGAAAAAGATCTAGGCATCATAGTGGATAATACTTTAAAATCGTCGGCTCAGTGTGCTGCGGCAGTCAAAAAATCAAACAGAATGTTGGGAAATTATTAGGAAGGGAATGGTGAATAAAATGGAAAATGTCATAATGCCTCTGTATCGCTCCATGGTGAGACCGTACCTTGAATACTGTGTACAATTCTGGTTACTGCATCTCAAAAAAAGATATAATTGTGATGGAGAAGGTACAGAGAAGGGCTACCAAAATGATAAGGGGAATGGAACAGCTCCCCTATGAGGAAAGACTAAAGAGGTTAGGACTTTTCAGCTTGGAGAAGAGATGGCTGAGGTGGGATATGATAGAGGTGTTTAAAATCATGAGAGGTCTAGAACGGGTAGATGTGAATCGGTTATTTACTCTTTCGGATAGTAGAAAGACTAGGGGGCTCTCCATGAAGTTAGCATGGGGCACATTTAAAACTAATTGGAGAAAGTTCTTTTTCACTCAACGCACAATTAAGCTCTGGAATTTCTTGCCAGAGGATGTGGTTGGTGCAGTTAGTGTAGCTGGGTTTAAAAGGTTTGGATAAGATCCTAGAGCAGAAGTCCATAAACTACTATTAATCAATAAGGATTACTAGCTTGGGATCTTTTCCTTTAATGTTTGGGTACTTGTGACTTGATTGGCCACAGGATACTGGACTTGATGGACCCTTGGTCTGACTCATTATGGCAATATTTTATGTTAAGTTTATAACTGGAGAGAAGTAATTCTGGCCCATGCCTCATAAAACCGGGACAGGCGACCCCCAACTCGAGGAATCTAAGGATGGGCCGGCTCCATCTCATTGTGTAGTCTTGGAGGCGAGAGAGGAGGAAGAACCACCCTCCCGGGAGGTTCTGTGGCCTCGAAAGGACGAGGACCAGGCTTGGTTTCTAGCCACTGGTTGTCGCAGTCCAGCCGCTTGCAGCCTGCTCTGCCGAAACCTACGTTGCCCTCAAAAACAAGAGCGGGATGATGGAAATCCGCTGGAGGGCTTCAGTCTGTCCTCTTGTAACTTGTGAACTTTGTTCTCCCCCAGGGAATTTATCAACTGCTCCAAATCCTCTTCGAATAAAAAAACACCTTTAAATAGAATAGCCCCAAGCTGAGCCTTGGAGGAAACATCCGCTGACCAGTTTTGGAGCCACAAAAGCCGTCTTGCTGACACTGCCAACTACATAGTGCGAGAGGAAGTGCGGAGCAGGTCATACACTGGAGCTTCCAGATGTTCCGCCTGCTCTGATTCTCCTGGAGGAAGATCTCTAGATGTCAGCAATTGCTGGACCTAGCGCAGGCTCGCATGCAGCATGTAACTGCTACACACCGCCGCCCAGATACCTAGGGCCGACACCTCAAAGATGCGCTTAAGCAGTACTTTCAGCTTGCGATCCTGAAGGTCTTTGAGAGCCGCCGAACCTGCAACTGGAATAGTGGTCCGCTTAACAACAGCTGAAACTGAAGCGTCTACTTTGGTGGACCATAAGAGCTCCAGAGACTCATCCAGTAATGGATACAGCTTATCCATGGCCCGTCCAACCTGCAGACCAGCATTTGGAGCGTCCCACTCCCTGGTCATCAGCTGCTGAAGCATGGGATGGAAAGGAAAGGCTCGGGTCAGCGTTCTCAATCCCGCCAGGACTGGGTGCACCGAGTCCTGCGGCAGAGCATGCAGGGGGAGTTCCACCCCAAGCTCAGAAAGAACTGGAGGAATGAGAGGTTCTAATTCCTCTCTCTGGAACAGATGGACCACTTTAGGGTCATCACCATCCAAGGGAGTGTGCTTCCGCTGCTCATCTTCTGATCCTGCCCCAGCTGGGGGGAAAGGAGAGGGCACTGCAGCTGTAGCCACACTGCCCAGAACCTCCGGAGTGGCTGCTCCTCCTGAAGCCAAGGAGCCTTTTAACCTTGCGACCCATAGAGACGCGGGCACAACCCTGCGCTTGGCTACCTTGGGGGCCGGTCCCTGTGCAGGTCTCACCGGGAAAGCACCACCTTGCAGAGACCTGGAAGCTAGAAAGGCTTTATGCATAAGGAGGACAAAATCTAAAGAAAAGGAATTAGAATCAAAATCATCTCCCCCTGGGACATCAGGGTCCTCCTGGAAAAAACCTGGTCCTTATCAAAAGGATCATCAGGAGTGGCAGGGACCGGTGACAGCACTGGGGGAAGCTCCCCCTCCCCCATAGCCCTTGCCTGAGCTGCAGTAAAGGTGTTCAAGATGCTTTCCGTCCCTGCACTGAGGGAAGGCAGCAAATGCCGGCCCAGGAAAGCCGCGCGGACAATTCTCCACATGCCACACACAAAGATGGCCGCGGCATCGTGGCGGGGGAAAAACAGCCAAAAACGCGGCAAAATTAAACAAAAATGTGGCAATTCAGATGGGGAAGTGTTCTGGATTGCAGCCAACCAAAAAGGAAAACTTCAAAAAAATATATTTTTTAAGCACTGAGGATCGCACGGGGTGAGAAAGGGACCAGACCAGCAGTAATCTCTCCCCCAGCTCCTTACCTGGCTGGAGCCCCGCAGGGTTACCAACCCCAGCTCCGATAACCTGCCACCGGGGGGATGACCCCGCAGGATCTAACAACCCCCTGGGAGGATGGGGAAAATACTCCCTTCTGCAGAAGAACTTCTGTCTTTTTTTTTTTAAACTTGCTTGATTCAACTTTACAGCTCGTTCACTCTAAGTTAATATAAGGGATAGCCTAAACTCCAGAAACAGAGCAAGCCTGCAGGGTTTGCACCACCTCCAGCTGCTGGAGACAGAGAAATACTGAAGGGATGCAGGAGGCACATAGGTTAAGTGAGGGTGCCTTTCAAGTTTTTCTCTGACTCCACCTGCTGGAAGGGAGGCATAACCCATGCTCTGGACTGATCCGGGTACGTACAGGGAAAACCACATTACATTTACCTGTTCAAGGCCTTCATTCCCTTCCCCATGGCCCGGCTGTAAGGGTCTGTAGCGCACCAATGTTGAAAGGGCCCCTATTACAGTGGTAGATATATGTAGTGTCATAATGTCTCTCCTACAGTAGTGCTCTCTCTCTCTCCCTCCTTCCCCCAAGGACATTTGTGTGAGCAGACGTGTGTAAAAGCTGCTAAATCTCTGATGGCAATACGTGTGGAACATTTACTTGAGCCACCTTTTATGTTCACGTGCAAATATACATGTGGAAGGGGTATTTTAATGATGTGCACATATGTGCACACTTGATATAAAACTGCAGCAAATCTCTGCTCACATGCCGATATGTGCGTTCATGGCTGCACGCTCGCACGCTCTTTTTAAAATTAGCCAGTATGTATTTACTGAGTGTACAGTTCTGGTCACCGCATCTCAATAAAGAAATTGTTGCGATGGAGAAGGTACAGAGACGGGCAACCAAAATGATAAAGGGGATGGAACAACTCCCCTATGAGGAAAGACTAAAGAGGTTAGGACTTTTCAGCTTGGAGAAGAGACGGCTGAGGGGGGATATGATAGAGGTGTTTAAAATCATGAGAGGTCTAGAACGGGTAGATGTGAATCGGTTATTTACTCTTTCGGATAGTAGAAAGACTAGGGGGCACATGAAGTTAGCATGGGGCACATTTAAAACTAATCGGAGAAAGTTCTTTTTCACTCAACGCACAATTAAACTCTGGAATGTGTTGCCAGAGGATGTGGTTAGTGCAGTTAGTATAGCTGTGTTTAAAAAAGGATTGGATAAGTTCTTGGAAGAGAAGTCCATTACCTGCTATTAATCAAGTTGACTTAGGGAATGGCCTCTACTATTACTGGCATCAGTAGCATGGTGTTTGGATACTTGCCAGGTTCTTATGTCCTGGATTGGCCACCGTTGGAAACAGGATGCTGGGCTTGATGGACTTTTGGTCTGGACCCAGTATGGCATGTTCTTATGTTCTTATGTTAAAGTTATGTTAAAGTTAAATCTTGCCAAAACTAAACTTATGTTCTTATCTGGTATAAAAAAAACTTATTGCATGCACCTCCAAACTCTCTGGAACTTGACAGACATTCTATCCCCATCATACATAAAGTGTGAAACCTTGGAATAATACTTGACTGCAACATCATATATCCTCTGTCATAAAAACTTCCTTTTATAAATTACATTTATTAAAATGATTTGTGCATGGTATTTCAAGCTCTAATAATAAATAACCTTGACTATTGGGCTTCATTACATTTTGGTCTACCCACAGTTTAAGAGAACATTGGTTGCCTATCACATTTTGTATTCAAAATAAGGTATTAACAAAACAATGATATTTAATCTTCTGCACAACAAATCATCTGAATAGTTATGTACCTCTCACC
This sequence comes from Rhinatrema bivittatum, assembly GCF_901001135.1. Lineage (NCBI taxonomy): Eukaryota > Metazoa > Chordata > Amphibia > Gymnophiona > Rhinatrematidae > Rhinatrema > Rhinatrema bivittatum. The sequence continues at coordinate 3,421,370 of NC_042620.1, read as the reverse complement.
GCATATACAGGGTGGCCCATGGAAATGTAGCCTGCCTCCAAGAACTGGTATTGGAGGTGGGCTACTTCTCCGTGGGCCACCCTGTATAATCCTACTCGGCAACTATGATCTGCTGACAAGAATCTGCTGGAAGTTCCTGTGTTAAAAGCTGCTAGGTTGGACCTGACCAGGAAACGTGCTCTCTCTATTGCTGGCACTATTCTTTGAAATGTGCTCCCTGAATCATTATGAATGATGCCAAAGAATTCAAAAGCAACTTTAAAACTTTCTTGTTTAAAAAGGCCTTCAACACTTAAATAATTTCTTAAGGCAACCAACCTCCGTGTTTAGTAACTGTGAATGGTTTCTGGTTACTGTTATTGTTGTCTACATTTCCGAACTTTACACCACTGCACATCAGGATGCCCTACTATCATAGCAGGATGTTTATTTGTATTTGTATTTATTATTGCTTGTTCTTAGAATTGTATTTGTTTTAAATTGTGAATTTACTCTGTGGACTGCTCTGGGTAATATTTTTGTAGCGTGCAATATACAAATAAATAAATATAACACAACAATATTCAATAAAGTTATACAATAATAATATTTACAATTAACTCATAAACTATATAAACAAACTTCTCTGCTAGCACAGTATAACCGCACTTAACCCATCCTTTAAAAACATCCTTATGTAATAGTGTAACAGAAACCATTTAAATAATTGACATGAAGTGGTCAATTGAAATAAATAAGCTTTCCAAACCTGCTTAAACCTGAGAAATTGCTTTAGGCGAGGAGTTCCAGAGAACTGGAACAGCACAAGTGAAGGGCCAACCCCTGTTTTAGCTACATGCCCTCAGTACCGGTCCTCGACTGTCTATATAGAACTGGGGTGGCCAACTCCAGTCCTCAAAAACCACCAATAGGCCTGGTTTTCCAGATATCCACAATGAATATGCAAGATATATACTGTATTTGCATGCACTGCCTCCATTATATGCAGATCTATCTCATGCATATTCATTATGGATATCCTGAAAAGCAGGTCAGTTTGTGGCTCTTGAGGACCAGAGTTGGCCCTCCTGATCTAGAATGTATCTAGCTAATTTCTCAGAAAGGTATACAGGAGCTTGACCATGCAAGGCATTGCAGAGAGGTCCTTACCATGTAATTATTGGACAGATACAAGGCTGCAGCTGCAGACTCCAGCAGGTAGTATAACGTTTTTGTGATGTTTCCCACGCCTCTCCAGTGGCGTGCAAGGGGAGCAGTTACGGAGTCCAGGATCTGGGCACATCTGCAATTCTTAGTCTGAGGAAGAGGCCTGTCTCTGTAATTGTCCAGCATCCAGTCCAGCTGATCCAGAAACTCACTTTCATTACTAAGGAGAGGGAATGGCATTTCAGGCTCACAGACAGTGTAGTATTTCCCAGGTAGTTGCTTACTGGCAACTTATACCCAACACACCTCAAAGGCACAAAACTAAAATGCAAATAAAACAGGCTTTACAACCTTAGCTCATCCCAAGACAAACACTCTCTCTTCTCCTCTCCCATCTCTACCCAGACCCAGACCTTGCCTTCCCTCTCTCAGAAACAGACAAAATCTTTCTGTTCTGCCTTCCACTCCAACGCAGACCCAAACTCCACCCTCCCATTCCTATGCACATAGCCAAACGTTTCTCTCTCTCTCCCCCAAGAAAGCAAAATTGCTTACCTTGTAATAGGTGTTATTCCAGGACAGCAGGATGTAGTCCTCACATATGGGTGACATCGGTAATGGAGCCCTATCACGGAAAACTTTCTGTCAAAGTTTCTAAAAAGCTTTGACTGACACTGGCACAGTGAGTGTACTGAGCATGCTCAGCATGCTATGATCCCTGCGTCCACAGGGGTCTCCCTTCAGTCTCGTTTGTAGCATTATGCGTAAGCGAAAATATAAAGAAAATAATAAAACGTATCGGACCCAACTCCGCGGGGTGGCGGGTGGGTTCTGTGAGGACTACATCCTGCTGTCCTGGGATAACACCTATTACAAGGTAAGCAATTTTGCTTTATCCCAGGACAAGCAGGATGCTAGTCCTCACATATGGGTGATTAGCAAGCTAGAGGCTGAATCATTTTGTAGTGAAGCAACAGTGAAGTACTGTTGGTGAACATGAGGAAGCCAAAATCACAGCAGGTTGGATGTAGAAGGAGTTGGGAATATATTGGAACCAAGTTCTGTAAGACAGATTGTCTAAAGGCCGAATCTTGTCGTTCTTCTTTGCCCAAGCAATAATGAGCTGCAAAGGTGTGAAGAGAACTCCATGTTGCAGCTTTACATATGTTAATAATGGGCACTGAACGATAGTGTACTACTGATGTAGACATAGCCGTTACTATGTGTGCTTTTACTCGCCCTTGGAGAGGAACTTTTGCTTTTTCATAACAGATTTCGATACAGTCTGTTAGTCAGTCGGAGAGAGTCCGTTTTACTACTGCGACTCTTGGTGTATTTTTTTTTTTAAAGAAACAAAGATACAGTCCATCCTTCTGGGCCTGTCGGAACGGCCTACACTTCATGATGACCATGGAGGGTTTGGCTACTAGGCAGTCTCCAATTCACCGGCGAAGATTTCTAGCCATCTGGCGTCCCTACATTCAATCTCTCCCGCACCGTGCACGCAGTCTTATCGTTAATGATTAATTGTATACTGTAACTTGTTTTTTTTTTAGCCTAATGTTTGCTCAGGTTTTGTTTTTAATTTTTTTGGTGGGTAACTCATCCTTTTGTCTAATTCTGCCGTTGTCATTTAGAGGGGAGGGGGGTAATAAAGCAAAATTGCTTACCTTGTAATAGGTGTTATCCCAGGACAGCAGGATGTAGTCCTCACATATGGGTGACGTCACCGAACGAAGCCCAGCGCGGGAAACCTTTCTGTCAAAGTTTCTAGAAACGTTTGACTGGCACCAGGAGTGCCTACTGAGCATGCCCAGCATGCCATGATATTCTCTACCACAGGGGTCTCTCTTCAGTCTCGTATGTAGCAAAAGCGTTAGCAGGATGCTAGTCCTCACATATGGGTGAATAGCAAGGTAGAGGCTGAGTCATTCGTAGTGAAGTAACAGTAAAGTATTGTTGTTGAGAATGAGTCAGCCGAAGATCATAGTAAGTTGGTCGTAGAAGGAGTTGGGATTAAACTGGAAACAAGTTCTTTAAGACAGATTGTCCATAGGCTGAATCTTGTCTTCCTTCTTTGTCCAAGCAGTAATGAGCTGCAAAAGTGTGAAGAGAACTCCATGTTGCGGCTTTACATATGTCAAGGATTGGCACTGAACGATAGTGTGCTACTGAGGTTGACATTGCTCTTACTGAATGTGCCTTTACTCGCCCTTGGAGAGGAAGGCCTGCTTTTTCATAGCAAAACTGTATGCAATCTGCTAGCCAATTGGACAGAGTATATTTACCCACTGCTTTACCCGGTTTGTTTGGATCATAAGATACAAAAAGTTGAGTGGATTTTCTGTGGACTGCAGTACGGTCTATATAAAAAGCAAGTGCAGTCCAAGGTATGCAAGGCTATTTCTCCTGGATGGGAATGAGGCCTTGGAAAGAATGTGGGTAAATTTATGGAAATCATTCAAATGGAATTCCGTAACTATTTTGGGAAGGAATTTTGGATGTGTACGGAGAACCACTTTCTCATGTAGGAACTTAGTATAGGGTGGATATGTTACAAGTGCTTGTAACTCACTAACCCTTCTAGCTGATGGAATGGCTATGAGGAAGATAGTTTTCCAAGTGAGAAATTTAAGATCACAAGAATCTATGGGTTCGAAAGGAGAACGCATGAGTCTTGTTAATACCAAATTCAGATCCCACTCTGGGACAGGTGGTCGAATTGGTGGTTTAAGGTGAGTTAAACCTCTCATAAATCTGCTTACGAGAGGTTTATTTATTTATTTAAAGATTTTTTTATATACCGCGGCACGTGTGGCACATCACCTCGGTTTACAAGCAACGTTAATTCAGCAAAGGGCTTTACAATAAAACTTATTAACTAGTGGCATTAAAACAAGAAGTGATTTTCACCAATAACTAGAAGCATAAAAAACGTTAAGAGGGTAATAATGTTGTATAAGATAGAAAATAACAATGGAGAAGAGATAAGAAGAGGAGCTAACAATTAGTAAGAGACAATAAATACCTAGGAGGGAGAATTTCGGGTAGAGGGTGGGTAGGGAAGGAGAGGGAGACTGTGGGAGGTGGTAAATGCGACGTCAGCGGGTTGAAAGTGTCACAATCAGTTCATGGTAGGTTTAATGTGTCCCAATTTGGCATCGATTCATCCCGGAACATCGATGTAGAAGATGACAGACGTCGATGTTGATGGCGATGTTTGGATTTTTGGTGTTCTGCCGATTTAGTCGATAGTACCGACGATGGAGAGGACGGGCGATCACCGGATCCATCCGGACGCGGTTTTTTAAGCAAAGCCCTTTTGGTCGCTCCGGCCGGAGACGACCTCGATGATTTCGAGGGAGAAGGGATTAACTGAAGTTGAAACATCTTCTCTTGTCTGGCTTTCCGTCCTTTTACTGTCATTTCTGCACATTTGGGGCATGTACTGACATTTGGGGCATGTACTGCACATTTGGGGCATGTACTGACATCGTGTTTTTCTCCGAGGCAGAGTGTACACTCCAAATGCGGATCAGTTATCGACATATTCCTATTACAGACGGGCACTTTTTGAATCCCGTCGCCATTTTGGAATCGACGGCCGTCGATGGATGCGAGTGTGAGGAAAAAGATTCCTAAAAAATATGAGAATCAAAATGGTACTCACCAGCCGGCGAGCTTGAGAGCTCCTATGAGAGAGAATATCAAGAAAATATTGACTTTTTCAGTCACAATAATTGCGAAGAACGCAAGGGCTCTAGTCCCGCGATGCGAACGGCAGCGCGGAAAAGCGAAGACTGAAGAGAGACACCTGTGGCAGAGAATATCATGGCATGCTGGGCATGCTCAGTGGCCTCTCAGGGCCAGTCAAAAGTTTCTAGAAACTTTGACAGAAAGGTTTCCCACGCTGGGCTCCGTTCGGTGACGTCACCCATATGTGAGGATTAGCATCCTGCTTGTCCTGGGATAACTTTCTGTATCATTTTGCATAATCTCTTCAAGGTTGATGTTTATACTGGGGGGTGAAGGAACAACTCCTCTCAGTTTGTTGTAGTGCTCCTGAAAATTAATAATAAAAACCGTTTAAACATAAAGAAACAAAGATTTGATTAGATATCCTATGGACCACCGTGCGGTTCAGGTAAAAAGCTAGTGCATGCTCTCAGTCTAAGGTGTATAAGACTCTCTCTCCTTGGCTAGAGAGAGGCTTTGAAAAGAAAGTAGGCAAGAGTATTGACCGATTACTTTTGGTAGGAATTTGGGGTGAGTGCAAAGGACTACTCTGTCATGCAGGAACCTAATGTAGGATGAGTATGTGACGAGAGGTTGCAACTCAGTGACCCTCCTAGTTGATGCAATGGCTACTAAGAAAATACTTTTTATGTAAGAAATTTCTTGTCGCAGGAATGTATTACACTTAGGTCCCATTTAATGACCAGTGGTCGAATGGGAGGCTTAAGGTGAAGTAAGCCTCACATAACCCGACATACTAGGGGTTACGCTGTTATTGGCGTATACCCTTTTCCCTTGTGGTATGCCGCTATGGCATTTAGGTGTACCCTTATAGAGGATGACTGGAGAACAGAATCCGAAAGGTGATATAGGTAATCAAGTACAGAAGGAGTGGGGCAAGAAAAAAGGTGAAAACCTGTCTGTGTGCACCACTTGGTAAATCTAGACCACTAAAAATGGTAAGGTTTACGTGTGGAAGGCTTTCATGAAAGTATGAGAACGTTAGAGACTTGTGTTGAAAGATTAAGTAGTTGTAGAATTGCAACATTCAAGCTGTCAGGGCAAGAGAAGTTAGGTTGGGATGACGCAACTTGTCCTGATTCCCAGTTACAAGAGTGGGCGCTGTGCCCAGGCGAATTGGTCTGTGATCTAGAGGTCGAAGAATATGGGAAACCATACTTGTCGAGGCCAGTATAAGGCTAAGAGGACTATTGTTCCTCTGTCCCGTTGTAGGTTCACGAGAGTTTTGGGTATGAAGTATGGGAAGCATACTGGTCTCGGGCAGGACGTGGGCCTGAGGAACAGTGATCTCCGTCCCGGTTCAGCATTATAAGAATGCTGGCTATGAGAGGTATCGGACAATACACATTTAGGAGGCCCTTGATGGAAGAAAGGCGTCTATGGGAACGCATTGGAAACATGTGTAGGTATTAGAATCTGTGCACCGTATGGTTCGATTTGGAAGCAAAGGGCAGGTTTGGTTGACCTGCGCGCTAGAAGATTTTCCTCGCTAAACATGTCGAAGACCATGCGACAGGATGGACACCTATATGGAGAAGGTCTGCTAGTGCCTTTAGTAACTGTCTGAGATCAGTGGCTCAAGGATGCATAGAGTGAGCAAGGGCTAAGGACAGAGTTGTACAGCCTCCTTGCAGAGCAGCTAAGATTAGGGATGTGAATCGTTTTTTGACGATTTAAAATATCGTCCGATATATTTTAAATCGTCAAAAATCATTAGAGCCGCGATACAATAACAATTCCCCCGATTTATCGTCAAAAAATCGTAAATCAGGGGAAGGGGGAAGGCGGGAAAACCGGCACACTAAAACAACCCTAAAACCCACCCCGACCCTTTAAAATAAATCCCCCACCCTCCCGAACCCCCCCAAAATGCCTTAAATTACCTGGGGTCCAGAGGAAGGGTCCCGGTGTGATCTTTTACTCTCGGACCTCCGGTGCTTGTAGCACCGATAAAAGTTAAGGAAATAAATCAGTGCCATGGATAAAACATAGATGGCACTGATAGAAACTATGTAGGGAGGATGGCATCAGGGTACCACAGGGGGAGGGGTACCTGTGGCATCTAAAAACGCAGGGTGGCCTGAAGGGGGTACCGACGGTAGCAATGGGGTATCTACTGTGCGAAGGTAGCGAGGAAAATAAAGGACCTGAATCTACTGGGGCAGTGACGGCACTGGCAATCGTGGAAGTCCCTGTCCCACTAGCGCTAATTGCCAAGCAGAGTGTCACAGAGGGACACTTGCAGGCTATGTGTGACTAACTGAAAAATAGGGGGAGGGGAGACCGCAGTCGGTTGGCAGCCAGAAAGATGACAGGAACTGACCGAAAAAATATGGCATAGTACTCACCGAACGTCGAATTAAGCCAACATAGAGGGAGACCCGTGCAGGGAAAGGTGTTTGTGAAGTAAAAATGTAAATCTTTTATGAGGAAAAAAGTGTTAGGATTTCTCACAGAGCTCCAACCGCTATGCTTACAGCAGAGCGGAAAAAAGAAGACTGAGGGGAGACAGCCATGGCTCGCATGGATAATTGCAGGTTGAGTATGCTCAGTGCACTCAGTGTGCCAGTGTCAGTGAAAGCTTTTTAGAAACTTTGACAGAAAGTTTTCCATGATAGGGCTCCATTACCGATGTCACCCATATGTGAGGACTACATCCTGCTTGTCCTGGGATAAAGAACCTTTCTACATAATCAGCCTCTACCTTCCCACCCCCACACATAGACAGAACCTACCCCCTCCATTTCCAGATAAACCAGAAGCTTTCTCCTCCCTTTCCAACAGATCACCCTCACAAGACCTCTCTCCCATGTCACCCTCTTCCTCTTTCTTCCAACCTCCTCACACTCTGATATCACTCTCTCTCACCACCCCTCTTCTCTCCTCCCATACCGAACATCACGCCTCTCCTTTCCAGAACCTCTCTTTCCACCTCTCACCTCTTTCACCTGTTCCTAGATTGACTCACCGTACCCAGGTTTCTGTTACATGGTCAATGACTTCCTGCACCTCACCCTTCTCTTGTTTTCTATGCCCAGCTCTTGCCCCTGCTATCCAGACATTGATTACATCTTGCCCTACTCTTGCTAGTTAGGTACTGACAACCTATCCCACATTGCGCTCCCCTGTTCCCTGTGCAGAGTACATGCTGCCCTTATCCATCCGCTATCCCTTGGTTACCTGGGTTCCACATCTGGAAAAATCATGTTTCGGTTACTTATTTCAGATGAAGATGTTAGAGATCCTGAAAAAAGAAAATTGTTTCTGGCTGAGTAAATCAGATTTCGATAGGACAAACTACAAAAAAATATGTAGGGACTTTAGGCGTCCTCTACCCACTGCCTACTTGCAAAACTAGGCTTTGTACAAAAGAAAGGAAGATGTGCAAAGAGAACCCACCAGACCTTCTGAAGGGATAAGCGGGATGATCCCATTCTTCTAGGAAGGGAGGGCAACATACCATCCTTCTTAAGAGAGGAAGGGTCTGCACCATCCCAGCCTCCCAAGGGAGAGAGGGACAGATGGGATGATCCCATTCTTCTAGGAAGGGAGGGCAACATACCATCCTTCTTAAGAGAGGAAGGGTCTGCACCATCCCAGCCTTCCCAAGGGAGAGAGGGACAGATGGGATGATCCCATTCTTCTCAAGGGAGCATCCTTATTGACCACTATTTACAGAAGACCTAATAATTGGAATATTTTTAAACTGTTGAATTCACATCCTGGGGGTTTAAAAAATAATTTATCTTAATCTTAATTATTAAGATTATTGTTCCAATATTCAAGGTTTCAAGAAAGAATAAAAAATTTTATCCACCAAGTTAATGTATGTCAGCGTGGATTTTCCACGTCTACTATCAAGTGAGCTTATATACAAGCATGATTTCAGCATCACGTTTCTCTAAATTCACAAACACTGAGAAACTTACCTGTGTGCTATGTTTTTATCATTTTTCATCATCGATTACATGAGTGATTCAAAGACATTGGAATATATTAAATGTACATTTATGTTTTAATAATAAACATCTATTATTTGTTTATACAAGATTCAAAAGCATATAGCAGTGCAATTTGCTAAATGATTTGTTTCAATATATTTATACATCTTCCTCTCTATCAGTACGGTGCGCTCAGGCTGTTAGCTCCCGTGCACTGTTAGCTCCCGTCCCGTGCACTGTTAGCTCCCGTCTAGAGCGTGTTTTCCAAGTGTTAATATTACCCCTTATACAGTAAGGGGTAATAGCGCGAGGAAAATGAGTGTCCAACGCCCCAAAAACTAATAGCGCCCGCATCATGCAAATGCATGTTGAAGAGCCTATTAGTCCCACGCGATACAGAAAGTAAAATGTGCAGCCAAGCCACACATTTTACTTTGCGAAATTAACTCCTGCCCAAAGGCAGGAGTTAATTTCGGCCAGCTCCGGGAAAGTGTACAGAAAAGCAGAAAAAACTGCTTTTCTGTACACCCTCCAACTTAATATCATAGCGATATTAAGTCGGAGGCCCCCCCCCCCCAAAAAAAATTAAAAATCAGCCCGTGGCTCACAGGTTGGAAGACGGATGCTCAATTTTGCCGGCGTCCATTTTCCGAATCCCTGGCTGTCAGCGGGTTTGACAACTGATGCTGGTAAAATTAAGCGTCGGCTGTCAAACCCGCTGACAGCCGACGCTTCTGTCAATAAGGAGGAGCTAGGGACGCGCTAGTGTCCCTAGCGCCTCCTTATTACCGCAGGCCCTCATTTAAATACAGAATCGCGCGCCCAGGAGAGAGGCCTGGGCATGCGTCGGGAGAGCAGGTGCTCGCCTCGGAGCGCCAGCTCTCCCGTGAATTTTACTGAATCAGCCCTTATCTTAGCAAGCACTTCAGAAGTTTTTCTGTTCTGCTGTTAAATCCTTTTCTCCTGCTAAGTTTTTAATATATTTCCCTCTCTTAGTGTTTTATTTTTCTGCTGCTGTTTAATCCTTTTCTCCTGTACCTGACTTTATTAACCTGGGCTACTCCCATCTGTATATATGCACAGTGAACTTGCATGTAGATCAAAATGTTCCAGCTGATAATTATGAATAGCACTCTGTGCTACATTGTTTGGAATAGGCCTTGCCAACTGAAAAATTTCTTTACATAGCGGTAAAGAGAGTATATTTTGGCTAGTCTTTAAATTACATTTCCTTTTTCAAAAGGGAGATAGTAAAAGCTATTTATCCCTTCCCTCCCCTCAGGTGTTTCTTCTTAAATAGTTCTTCCAAGGATTTATGTTAAGTAAATAATTAGTGACCTAAGTAACAATCCAACAACTTGCACATTAATTAATATAACACTACTCAAATCTCCTCACTGATCTTTAAAATCAGAATGTATTTTATTCAGTGTAACAACTTTGGTGCTTATTTTTCAAGGCATAGCATTTGGAGACTTAATGGTTATCCAATTTACCTCTAGCTGTCTGCAATGAAAAATGATCCATTTTGAAGAGTAATTATCTAGGCTTCAAAAATCCTCCTTACAGCATCCAGAATATCAATGCCAACTTCCACAGAGAATTCTAAAACCCAGGGAAACATGGATTACAGTGGGCTCTGGTAGATTAAGACCTGTGACTCAAAGACACCCAATCCCAATCGAGAAATATTCAAGCTATCTGTCCCCACTCCACAGAGGACTCAAATATCCAGGAATATGGTGGACTAATCTCACTGATACCTTTACAAAATGCCTTTCCTCCATTGTAAACTGAAGCTGCTGCTCCAACAGACAGCTGTAAAGGAAGAAACCACCCAATGCTACCAAAAATCCTTTAGCATTATCAAACCTCATAAAATAAAGCTCCTTCTGATAAGAGACTCAGAGAAACTAATTTGGGATCTCTATTCAAAGGCAACATAATAATGATTCAGATCAACTGAATCAAGTCACGGTGAATCTGGAAGATGTGATACACCTAATTGACAAACTGAAGAGTGGTAAATCACCTGGACCAGATGGTAAACACCTCAGGGTTCTGAGACAACTATAAAATGAAATTTCAGACATTTTTCAATTAATTTGAAACCTATCATTAAAATCATCCAATCTACCAATGTAACCCCTATATTTAAAAAGGGATCCAGGAGTGATTTGGGAAACTATAGACTAATGAGTTTGACTTCAGTGCGGAAAAATCATGGAAACTGTTATAAAAAATAAAATCACAAAACATTTAGAGAGATATAGTTTGATGGGGTACAACCAGCATGGATTTACCTAAGGGAAGACTTGTCTCACAAATCTCCTACATTTTTATGAAGGGGTGAATAAACATGTGGACAAGATGAACTGGTAGATGTGGTGTATTTGGATTTTCAGAAAACATTTGACAAAGTCCGCATGAGAGGCTTCTAAGAAAAATTAAAAAGTCATGGGATAAGAGGCGATGTCCTTTTGTGGATTGCAAGCTGGTTAACGGACAGGAAACAGAGAGTAGGATTAAATGGTCAGTTTTCAAAGTGAAAAAAAGTAAACAGCGGAATGCCTCAGGGATCTGTACTTGGACAGGTGCTTTTTAATATATTTCTAAATGATTTGGAAAGGAATAAGACGAGTGAGGTGATCAAATCTGCAGATGATACAAAATTATTTAGAGTAGTTAAATCTCAAGCGGATTGTGATGAATTACAGGAAGACCTTGCAAAACTGGAAGATTGGGCTTCCAAATGGCAGATGAAATTTAATGTGTTTCCCAAACCGTCAAACTCAGCACCCTTGTTGGTTGCTGTCTGAGTCCAGTTCCCCATTACTTCTTGCTGTTGAAGCAAAGAGCAATGTTGGAGTTGTATCATCTCCATGCTTATTTTGTTTTCCCAATCTGTAAAGTTCACGTCTTTGTTGGTTCCCCTTTTCCCCCTGCTGTTAAAGCAGAGAGCAATAATGGAGTTGCATCAACAGTTTGAAGGCTTAATGGATAAGGTGAGTAACCACCACACCAGCAAATTACCCCCCTGCACTCTTTTCCTTATTTCTATCCTCTAGCCGTTAGGGATCCACAGTGTTTATCCCATGCCCCTTTGAAATCCTTCACCATTTTTGTCTTCCCCACCTCCTCTGGAAAGGCAATTCAGGCATCCACCACCCTCTCCATGAAGAAATATTTCCTGATGTAGGTTCTCAGTTGTCCTCCTTCAATTTGTGACCCTTAGTTTTACTGATTTCTTTTGAACAGGTTTGTCAATTGTGCATCATTAAAACCTTTCAGGTATCTGAAGGTCTGTATCCTATCTCCCCTGCACCTCCTCTCCTCCAGGGTGTACATATTCAGGTCCTTCAACCTCTCCACATAAGTCATTTGATGGAGGACCCCCCCACCAGTTTTTCGCCCTTCTCTGGACCGCCTCCATCCTGTCTCTGTCCCTTTTGAGATATGGTCTCCAGAACTGAACACAATATTCCAGGTGAGGCCTCACGATGGACCTGTATAAGGGGATTATCACCTTCTTTTTCTTACTGATTATTCTCTCTCTATGCATCCCAGCATTCTTCTGGCTTTAGCTTTTGCCTTGTCACATTGTTTCGCCGTCTTCAGATCACTAGACACTATCACCCCAAGGTCCCTCTCTTGCTCCGTGCACAACAGCCCTTCAGCCCCCATCACATACAACTCTTTTGAATTACCACACCCCAAATGCATGACTCTGCACTTCTTGGCATTGAATCCCAGCTGCAATATATTCGACCACTATTCCAGCTTCCTTAAATCACATCTCATTCTCTCCACTCCTTCCGTAGTGTCCATTCTGTTGCAGATCTAAGTATCATCTGCAAATAGACAAACTTTACCTTCTATCCCTTCCACCAGGTCGCTCACAAAGATATTGAACAGGCACTCTGCTTAACACTGTTCTCTCTTCAGAGAAGGTTACATTTACCATCACACGCTGTCTTCTATCCATCAACCAGTTTGTAATCCATGCCACCATCTTGGCGCTCACTCACAAGCTTCTCTTTTTTTTAAAATTATTTATTTATGAGAAATTTCAATTTTACAAATACAATGATAACATATAAGTAAGATTTCCAACTTAGTATTTTAAAGTCAGTCTTCTCCACTCATAACCTCTTATCTCAACAAAGAATAGTAAATCAAACAGGTAACATGACATTTGTATATATCTTACTTCTTCGTAGAGATATATCCCTATACTATATAATCAAAGTAATTTAACTTTAAGGAAATTTAGGGTAAATGAGATATGAAAATACAAAAAGAATTTTTGTAAGGAGACTCCCTAGAAATTAAAAATAAGGTAAGACATTTGCATAATAACAATTGGCATTACTTAACATATCCTATTCATTTGAATCATTGGTGATGATGTAACAGGTACCTGAGCTTCTAAAAACTGCTGAAGTTGTTCTATTTGTAAAAAAACAAAAGTTTGGTTATCTTTTCTTATCTCAAAACGACATGGATAATGTAAGAAGAAAGTCATCCCTAAGGACAAGACTCTCTGTCTTGAAGCTAGGAATTCCTTTCTTCTAATTCTTGTTACAGGGGCCAAATCTGGATATATTTGTATTGATTGACCATGAAATTGTAATGGAAATTTTTGAAAGTATCTACGCATTAATTTATTTACGTCTTGTATTGTTATAAATTAAACTAGTAAAGTATTTCTATCTAAGACATCAATACTTGAGCTTTCCAAAAAGCTTGTTAAATTTGCAGGAATTAACCCTTATGGTTCAGACAATTTTTTTTGTTATAAAATAACATGTGTTAATCGAGGGAATATCTTCATCTGAAAAAAGTAATACTTCTTCAAGAAACCTCTTTAAAGTAATATATGAGATTTTGCCTGCCACTTTAGGGAAATTTAATATTCTTACATTAAGGTGTCTTAATCGATTCTCAATTATTTCAAGACGTCTTGAAGAAGCAAGCTGTTAACAATAATTGTGTTAAATTTCTGACAAGATTTAATACATTTTTCATTTTCCCCAACTCTAAAAGCTATATCATTTGACTGTTGTGTTATATCATTTATCTTAGACTGAAAATTTAAAGAAACCTGATCCATTTTATTTTCCAGCCTATTAATGGCTGCACTCAGTCCAGATACAACGTCCCAAATCGTTTCAAGTGTGACCAGCTCAGGTCTTGTTATTGCTTGCGACTGATGGTGTGTCTGATCAGAGGCAATGATATGCTGTTCCCCTCTCTCAGCTGTTTCCTCTCTAGTTGTGGATTCACTCACCACTTCTGCAGCATTTCTTTCCTCTGATATTGACCCGGAAGACGCTCCCATCGACCCAGTCGCTCCTACCATTTCTTGGTGCAGGGTCTGGGCTGCATTTATTCCGGAGTCGGATTGAGCAGGAGGTGGTCACAAATTAGGACTTAAGGATGCCTCACCTGGGGTGGACTCCTGTTCTCCTTGACGGGATCCTTCAACAGACTCACCAGCAGCCTCTTTTTCCAATTGTGTTAGGAAGTGATCGATTTCCAATTGAGTTAGGGAAGGTAAGGGCTCCGTGGGGAAAACCCTAATTTTCCCTTTCCTTTTTGGTGGCATAATATTCAAAAAAGGGAAAAAAAATACAAGGAACCGATGCGCCCTAACCTTATGCCGTTATATGTCTCAACTCCGGTGAGGTTATTTAATTAGAAAAATCAAAATCCAAACCCAGAAAGAAAGGTCTAACATGTAGATTTGTTGCCTTTGTAATTTCTCCTTTTAGTTTGGCCCGCTGTTGTTCTACCTCACTCATTTTCTTCCAGTCTTCTAGTTCTACGTCCAGGTACTTCCCAATTTTAACAAAGTCTGTATTTTTTAAATTCAAAATTCGGGTCTTCATGTGACTTCTCCGTACCGTTTGATGATCACTGGTGCTGAGGTGGGCACAACTACAGCTTTTTGGGGAAAGCTAAGGAGAAAAAAGTCTATTTTATCCTTATTTCAGAAAGCTTCTTGCATATATTTCCTGTGTTTGGTGTAGTATTAGACTTATATTATCTATATTGTCCTAGAGATTGAAATTGCTGTATTAAACTGTTGTTGGTTTATTTAAGCAAAAAAAACTAAAAAAACAAAAAAATAAGGGGGAGGAAGCTCTTCAACTCTGGGCGGGTGAGTCACAGTGCTTGGTAAGGGGGGGGGGGGGTCAATCAAGAATTCAGTCTGCTTTGATCTTCAAGGAGACAGCAGAACTTCAGCTTCTTGAGGAAAGCTAAGGAAAAAGCTTAACTTAGCTGGCCTATCTGGGGAAGGGTCTGCAATAAAATCAATAGCAGGTACAGTGTCCAGTGAACAGCCCTGACCCAGTGTATTTGTATTTGGGGGGGTGACATTCTAATTTCTTTCTACCACCCCCATCATCTAGTTTAAATGCCTTATGCCATAGGATTTGAATTTATCTATTAGGATCCTTTTTCCTGCCGCAGACAGATGTAAGCTATCTTTGACATAGAGCCTTTTACTGTTCCATAAATGGCCCCAGCCTCCAATAAATCCAAAACTTTGTTCCTTACACCAAGTTTTGAGCCATGCATTGAAGTTATCTATATGGCTTAGCCTCTCTTTCCCCTTTCCATGAACAGGTAACACTTCTGTAAAGGAAATAGACTTCGCCATATGACTAATCTGCTTCACCAGAGTCTGGAAATCTCTCTATCCCACTTGGATGTTGTTTCTAGCAAGGTCATTGGTGAGGGCTATCCGACTCAACTCTACCAAGAAATGGAAGAGAACTCTAAAATTTGCTGAACATGTGGCAAGTGCAGATTGAACAATATTGACCGCTTCCATTTGAGGAATGTTTGAATAAAAAGCCTCACTATCTAAAGTTACCAAAAAGGTCCAGAAGAATCAGGCAAAATTATTTGACTGAATAATTTAATCATGTGACCTAAGTCTTGAACACAAGATGAAGCCAAAGGAACCAAAACGGAAGATTTTAAGATCCGCACGCGGGCGTTCATGTACACGCACATGTACATGCTGACACTGCAGACCCCATCACCCAAAGACTATAAGCTCAGCTCCACCAAAGCTCGGGTACTGTCATTAGCTGCACCCCCCCCCCCTCCTTTGGAACAAACTCCCCTCCTTACTATGTCAAGAATCATGCCCAAAAAAGTTCAAACAAGCATACTCTGATCAGCACTCCTCCCTCCCATGAAGTCTACTCCCCTCCATGTCACCCACTACCCAACGTCCATCACGACACCCGTGTATATAGTGAAATTCTTGTAAATAAGGTTATTCTTGTAATTTATGTTATGTTTTATGATTCATATCACAACTTCATGACTTATAACTTGTAAATCGTTCAATGTTACCCTATCTTTATATCCATATGCTCTTTGTTTCACTGTAAAGCGCTTGTTGCTGATTTTCTCGTTTAATGTGAACCGATGAGATGTTCCCAACATTCATCGGTATATAAAAACCTCTAAATAAATAAATAAATAAATAAAATATGCACGCAATTATGCACGCACATGCGCGCAAGATTTTACATCAACATCTTGATCGCGTAAGGGGGGGATTTTAGTAAGTACTTGTGGAGACACAATAGGCCCCTTTCCCAGTTCCCTTTCAGTTCACCCCTGGAAAGAAGCAAACTTCCTAAACCCTCTACCTAACCTGCCTCCCTTTTAACCTACCCGCCCCGACCCCTAAAACCCCACTGGCTACTCTAGATTTGTTTTCATACTTACCCGCAGTCCATAGCAGCAGGAGGTTATGCATTCCTCAGATCCTGGCACATGCCTGTGCATTGATGGCACTGTCCTGGTCCGCCATTGTCCTGCCCATACCCTGACTCTTTTTAAAAACTCCTTCACAATGCACATACTGGGAGATACGCATGTGGCTGCGGGCCTCCGAAAATCCACACATAGGGCTTTTAAAATTATCCCTAAAGGTTTTAAAAAATGGTTTACAAAAATAGATAATGACTCAAGTAAAGAAACAGTACCTGAGAGAATTGACTGGCCTAGGGAACTGATCAGAGATTTATAAATCTTGGGCAAGATATAATTAAAAACCAGCATATGAGGACCATATTCAGTCAAAAAATCAGCTTCACAAGAGGTTAAGTAATGCTTTTCTAATCTTTGCTGTAACCAAGGGAAAAATTATCACTTGCAAGTGGGAGGTAGAATCAGAAGACAAAGGAACATAGAATAAATGGTCAGACAAGTGTTGCTCAACCTCAGATAAATGCAGCAACCCTTATCTACAGGTTTAACAATGGAAGAATCTAAAAGCAAGGCGAACAAAGCTGCTCAATCTTCTTGAGACAAATTATGGAAAGGTGGAGAGCACTGAGATTCAGACAGAGGTGGAGAGTTCACCATGATTTCTGAGATACAATCGATATATCAGTAGTCAACATATGAAATGTTTATTCAGATGTTTGAGATCTACCTGATGCTATCATTTATATCTTGTTCATATGTGAGATAATATTATATTTTTGGTATGTTTGGTATTTTTTCTTCTTTCTATCCTTATTATATTATTCTTAATGGTCTCCTATTTTGACTTGTCTGATGTATTTTGGTTTAAGTTTTCGTCCCTTCCGACGCAGCTTATGAGAAGCATGGTCCTTGTCAGGACTACTTGAACATTTATATTGAGTATACTGAAAGCATTTCTGAATTATTAAAAACACATTCTGTGTTTTTACAAGAACCCATATAACACAAGTAGAACAAAGCTCATCTGCATACTGCTCCCAGCATCCCCTGGGAGAGGCATCCAGAGGTCACAGCAAGCGATCCAGGGATTGACTTCCACAGCCCCAGCTTCCAGAGTCCCCTCACCCTTTGCAGTAGAGGAGGACCGGAAGGCTCATCTGCATACTGCTCCCAGCATCCCCCGGGAGAGGCATCCAGAGGTCACCACAAGTGATCCAGGGACTGACTTCCACAGCCCCACCTGCCAGAGGCACGCACCCTTTGCAGTAGAGGAGGACCAAAAGCATGTGAAGATCAATTTAATAGTGGTTAAAGAGGATTGGTAAGTATAGTTTTTGGAAATCTTTGAACTTATAAAAGTAAGGTGAAATAGAGGGATATGTTCTTTAGAGTTTGTGTGTGTCTGAGGTAATAAGCAAGCCAGATTCTAGTGTCTGTCTTTCTCACCCACTCAACCCTTGATTTTTAGGCATGAGACACTATCTCATTAAAAATCAATCAGGGTCTTATCTAAATCATACTATTGTACCAGCCTTTATTGAAAGTTTAGTCATCCCCTTGTAGAACACTACCTGTAAATTTAAAGTACTCTCATTCCAACACCCTTAGTATCCTAAACTTAACTAGGAACTCAATAAAACTAAGATGAAGGCAGCAGTCCAGCAGCAAGAGGGGGGGCTTTCCAGTCTTTTGCATTGAGTGTCACATGTATAATTTTTTACCCGCCGGTGAGAGATTGTATGTATGCACTCGGTGCAAAGAGCTCTTGGCTCTCAGGGAACGAGTCCGATCGCTGGAGGCTAGAGAAACAAACTTGGAGGAGCAGAGGCAGACAGAGAGGTACATTGATGAGACCTTCAGGAACATAGTAGCCAAGTCCCAAATCCAGTCTGGCAGCCCCAGTGCTGCCTTGGATCAGAATGGCCTCCCAGTAGGAGAACATCACCTTGGTGTAGCAGGAAGTGATCCTGTAGCAACGACCTGCTCTCCAGGTGATGTACTGTCCTCTCGCACTGAGGACACGTCTCCCAGGGCTAGCGCCCAGGAGGGAAGGGTTAGGCCGGCCATCATAGTTGGTGATTCGATTATTAGAAATGTAGATAGCAGGGTGGCTGGTGGACGTGAGGACCGCCTGGTAACTTGCCTGCCTGGTGCGAAGGTGGCAGACCTCACGCATCACCTAGACAGGATTATAGACAGTGCTGGGGAGGAGCTGGCTGTCGTGGTACATTTGAGCACCAACGACATAGGAAAATGTGGGAGAGAGGTTCTGGAAGCCAAATTTAGGATTTTAGGTAGGAAGCTGAAATCCAGAACCTCCAGGGTGGCATTCTCTGAAATGCTTCCTGTTCCACATGCAGGTCCCCAGAGGCAGGCAGAGCTTCAGAGTTTCAATAGGTGAATGAGACGATGGTGCAGGGAAGAGGGATTCAGTTTTGTAAGGAACTGGGGAAACGTTTGGGGAAGGGGGAGACATTTCTGAAAGGATGGGCTCCACCTTAACCAGAGTGGAAACAAGCTGCTGGCACTAACTTTCAAAAAGGAGATAGAGCAGCTTTTAAACTAGAACACGGGGGAAAGCCAACAGTCACTCAGCAGTGCATGGTTTGGAGAAATGTATCCTTGAAGGATATTAATGAAACAGGAGAGTTAGGGCATTCCAACAGAAAGGTTCCAATAAAAGCAAAAGTAGTCCATGTGCCTATATGTAAAAAATCACTGAAGCTAATGATTTCCAAATTATCCCTAACAACTGAAAAGCAGGTTGTTAATACAAACTAAAAACACACTTTGAAATGTCTGTATGCCAACGCCAGAAGTCTAAGAAGTAAGATGGGAGAGTTAGAGTGTACAGCAGCAAAAGATGAGATTGACATAACTGGCATCACAGAGACTTGGTGGAAGGAGGATAACCAATGGAACAGTGCTATATCAGGGCACAACTTATATCGTAATGATAGGGAGGATCAACTTGGTGGGGGTGTGGCACATTATGTCCGGGAGGGTATAGAGTCCAAAGGATAAAGATCATACAAGAGACTAAATGCTCAGTAGAATCTATATGGGTAGAAATCCCATGTGTGTTGGGTAAGAGTATAGTGATAGGAGTATGCTACTGTCCACCAGGACAAAATGGTCAGACAGATGATGAAATGCTAAGAGAAATCAGGGAAGCTAACCAATTTGGCAGTGCAATAATAATGGGAGATTTCAATTACCCCAACATTGACTGGGTAAATGTAACTTCAGGACTTGTTAGAGACATAAAGTTCCTGGATGTAAATGACTGCTTCATGGAGCAATGGGTTCAGGAACCAACAAGAGAGGGAGCTATTTTAGATTTGATTCTTAGTGGAACGCAGGATTTGGTGAGGGAGGTAATGGTAGTGGGGCCACTTGGCAACAGTGATCATAACATGATCAAATTTAAACTAATAACTGGAAGGGGGACAATAAGTAAATCTACAGTTCCAACACTAAACTTTCAAAAGGGAAACTTTGATAAGATGAGGAAAATATTTAGAAAAAAACTGAAAGGTGCAGCTGCAAAGGTTAAAAGTGTACAACAGGCATGGACATTGTATAAAAATACAATCCTAGAGGCGCAGGTCATATGTATTCCACGCATTAAGAAAGGTGGAAGGAAGGCAAAATAATTACCGTCTTGGTTAAAAGATGAGGTAAAAGAGGCTATTTTAGCCAAAAAACCATCTTTCAAAAATTGGAAGAAGGGTCCATCTGAAGAAAATAGGATAAAACATAAGCATTGTCAAGTTAAGTGTAAAACATTGATAAGACAGGCGAAGAGAGAATTTGAAATGAAGTTGGCCATAGAGGCAAAAAACTCATAATAAAAACTTTAAAAAATATATCCGAAGCAAGAAACCTGTGAGGGAGTCGGTTGGACCATTAGATGACCAAGGGTTTAAAGGGGCTCTTAGGGAAGATAAGCCCATTGTAGAAAGACTAAATGAATTCTTTACTTCCGTGTTTACTAATGAGGATGTTGGGGAGATACAAATTCCGGAGATGGTTTTCAGGGGTGATGAATCAAACAATCTGAACCAAATCACTGTGAACCTGGAAGATGTAGTAGGCCAGATTAACAAACTAAAGATTAACAAATCACCTGGACTAGATGGTATGCATCCTAGGGTACGGAAGGAACTCAAAAATGAAATTTTTGATCTATTAGTTAAAATTTGTAACCTATCATTAAAATCATCCATTGTACCTGAAGACTGGAGGGTGGCCAATGTAACCCCAATATTTAAAAAAGGCACCAGGGGCGATCCGGATAACTATAGACCAGTGAGCCTGACTTCAGTGCCGGGGAAAATAGAGGAAACTATTCTCAAGATCAAAATCATAGAGCATATAGAAAGACAAGGTTTAATGGAACACAGTCAACATGGATTTACCCAAGGGATATGGATTTACCCAAGGGACATAGTCAACATGGATTTACCCAAGGGAAGTCTTGCCTAACAAATCTGCTTCATTTTTTTGAAGGGGTTAATAAACATGTGGATAAAGGTGAACCGGTAGATGTAGTGTATTTGGATTTTCAGAAGGCTTTTGACAAAGTCCCTCATGAGAGGCTTCTACAAAAACTAAAAAGTCATGAGATAGGAGGCGATGTCCTTTCGTGGATTACAAACTGGTTAAAAGACAGGAAACAGAGAGTAGGATTAAATGGTCAATATTCTCAGTGGAAAAGGGTAAACAGTGGAGTACCTCAGGGATCTGTATTGGGACCGGTGCTTTTCAATATATATATAAATGATCTGGAAAGGAATACGACGAGTGAGGTTATCAAATTTGCGGATGATACAAAATTATTCAGAGTAGTTAAATCACAGGCAGACTGTGATACATTACAGGAGGACCTTGCAAGACTGGAAGATTGGGCATCCAAATGGCAGATGAAATTTAATGTGGACAAGTGCAAGGTGTTGCACATAGGGAAAAATAACCCTTGCTGTAGTTACACAATGTTAGGTTCCATATTAGGAGCTACCACCCAGGAAAAAGATCTAGGCATTATAGTGGATAATACTTTAAAATCGTCGGCTCAGTGTGCTGCAGCAGTCAAAAAAGCAAATAGAATGTTAGGAATTATTAGGAAGGGAATGGTTAATAGAACGGAAAATGTCATAATGCCTCTGTATCGCTCCATGGTGAGACCGCACCTTGAATACTGTGTACAATTCTGGTCGCCACATCTCAAAAAAGATATAGTTGCGATGGAGAAGGTACAGAGAAGGGCAACCAAAATGATAAAGGGGATGGAACAGCTCCCCTATGAGGAAAGGCTGAAGAGGTTAGGGCTGTTCAGCTTGGAGAAGAGACGGCTGAGGGGGGATATGATAGAGGTCTTTAAGATCATGAGAGGTCTTGAACGAGTAGATGTGACTCGGTTATTTACACTTTCGAATAATAGAAGGACTAGGGGGCATTCCATGAAGTTAGCAAGTAACACATTTAAGACTAATCGGAGAAAATTATTTTTCTCTCAACGCAAAATAAAGCTCTGGAATTTGTTGCCAGAGAAAGTAGTTAGTGCAGTTAGTGTAGCTGGGTTCAAAAAAGGTTTGGATAAGTTCTTGGAGGAGAAGTCCATTAATGGCTATTAATCAATTATACTTAGGGAATAGCCACTGCTATTAATTGCATCAGTAGCATAGGTTCTTCTTAGTGTTTGGGTAATTGCCAGGTTCTTGTGGCCTGGTTTTTGGCCTCTGTTGGAAACAGGATGCTGGGCTTGATGGACCCTTGGTCTGTCCCAGCATGGCAATTTCTTATGTTCTTATGTTCTTAAATCTGCTTCATTTTTTTGAAGGGGTTAATAAACATGTGGATAAAGGTGAACCGGTAGATGTACTACATTTGGATTTTCAGAAGGCGTTTGACAAAGTCCCTCATGAGAGGCTTCTACAAAAACTAAAAAGTCATGGGATAGGAGGCGATGTCCTTTCGTGGATTACAAACTGGTTAAAAGACAGGAAACAGACAGTAGAATTAAATGGTCAATTTTCTCAGTGGAAAAGGGTAAACAGTGGAGTGCCTCAAGGATCTGTACTTGGACCGGTGCTTTTCAATATATTTATAAATGATCTGGAAAAGAATACGAGTGAGGTTATCAAATTTGCAGATGATTCAAAATTATTCAGAGTAGTTAAATCACAAGTGGATTGTGATACATTACAGGAGGACCTTGCAAGACTGGAAGATTGGGCATCCAAATGGCAGATGAAATTTAATGTGGACAAGTGCAAGGTATTGAATATAGAGAGAAATAACCCTTGCTTTAGTTACACGATGTTAGGTTCCATATTAGGAACTACCACCCAGGAAAAAGATCTAGGCATCATAGGGGATAATCATTTAAAATTATCGGCTCAGTGTGCTGCCGCAGTCAAAAAAGCAAACAGAATGTTAGGAATTATTAGGAAGGGAATGGTGAATAAAACGGAAAATGTCATAATGCCTCTGTATCGCTCCATGGTGAAAACACACCTCGAATACTGTGTACAATTCTGGTCGCCGCATCTCAAAAAAGATATAGTTGCGATGGAGAAGGTTCAGAGAAGGACAACCAAAATGATAAAGGGACTGGAACAGCTCCCCTATGAGGAAAGGATGAAGAGGTTATGACTGTTCAGCTTGGAGAAGAGACAGCTGAGGGGGGATATGATAAGGTCTTTAAAATCATGAGAGGTCTTGAGCAAGTAGATGTGAATCGGTTATTTACTCTTTCGGATAGTAGAAAGACTAGGGGGCATTCCATGAAGTTATCAAGTAGCACATTTAAAACTAATTGGAGAAAATTCTTTTTCACTCAATGCACAATTAAGCTCTGGAATTTGTTGCCAGAGGATGTGGTTAGTGCAGTTAGTGTAGCCGGGTTCAAAAAAGGTTTGGATGGGTTCTTGGAGGAGAAGTCCATTAACGGCTATTAATCGTGGTGTTTGGGTACTTGCCAGGTTCTTATGGCCTGGTTTGGTCTCTGTTGGAAACAGGATGCTGGGCTTGATGGACCCTTGGTCTGACCCAGCATGGCAATTTCTCATGTTCTTATGTAATAATTTATTTATTTATTTTTAATTTTTATATACCGACATTCTTGTATAGTATACAAATCATACCGGTTTACATTAAAATAGGAGATGCAGGAAAAAAAGGTACCTTTGTCAAATACATTTAACATTAATAACAATGAAAATTGTTAACAAGGGATAACAACTATGAAAAAAGAGAAAGGTAAACAAAGTGGAAGAAACATAGAAGTTAAAAAGAAAAAAAAACGAAAAAAGGTAGCACCAAGGGTTGCACGAAGGGGGGCACAAAGGGGCGTGCCCCTTTGTTGCGCCCCTTCGGCGCGCGACGCCAGGTGGAATGGCGCCGTTTACTGGCTCGACGCTGGGCTGGATGACATCACAAGGGGGCGGGTCTCATACTCATTGTTTTTCTTCATAGCAATCTCCATTCACATTTTAAAGCTGATTTTTTTTTCTTTTTTTTTTAGCTTTTCTCTTCAGTGAAGCATCTCAAACGTGCCCGGTGCTGGTAGGCAGCCCCCTCCACCTCGGTGCCAGTGGGGAAGGTTATTTCTTCTTCTTTTTCTACCAGAAGTAGGGGAACCTGTATTCTCATTCACAGATCCCTGCTTATATCTATTAACTGAACTTTTAAAGACCCTGAAGGCAGATTCATCATTATAGAAGGTGTGCGCCAATGGATGATTATCCTATTAGATAACTGTTAGTGACCAAATCAGTATTCAGAGAAATTTTTTGCCCAGCTCTTTGACATATTTACTAGGGATGTGAATCGTTGTTCAACGATTAAAATTATCGTCCGATAATGTTAATATCGTCTTAAATCGTTATAGAACACGATACAATAGAAATTCTAACGATTTATCGTTAAAAATCGTTAAATCGTGTTAGTGCGCACTAACGGGAGTTAGTGCGCCCTAACTCCCCGTTAGTGCGCACTAACTCGATTTAGTGCGCACTAACTGAAAATGATACAAATAAACACTTTCCAGGTCACTGAAGGTCAGTTAGGAATGAATATGTGTTCCTATTGGCTGGCTGCCCTCTTATCTATTGATGTTACCAAGGTTACCACTGAGGTGATGGTTGGGGGGATGGGAAATGGAACTGGAAACTAACGAACACCAACAGAAAATGAAACAAAGTGTTCACACTTCCCAGGTCAGTAAAGGTCACTTAGGAATGAATATGTATGTATGTATTCCTATTGGCTGGCTGTGCTCTTATCTATTGATGTTACCAAGGCTAACACTGAGGTAATGTTTGGGGGGATGTGAAATGGAAACAGTTGGAAGCTTGACAAAAAAAGTAATGTAATGATCAGCACTCACATGACTAGAACTTGTTTGTTTATTATTTTTGTTAGCAGGCACCTGAAATGCTAGTGCATGTTGAATTTGCCAATCACTGTGCATTTTAGAAAGGTGGTCCTGGCTGGAACTGTACACAGTTCAAATATATGTAATTGATTGTTGGTAAGTGTATTTTTTAAGTAGCCACACTGGCACAAGTATGTTTACTTTTCCTCCTACTTAACTCACTAGCTCAGCTTTGTAAGAAGGGCTTCTCTGCTTGTGTATTGTTTTTGTTTGGTGTGAGGAGAGCAGAAACATCAGATCTTTATTCAATCTACTACAGTCATCTCTTACAGTGCCCTATCCCTATTAATACCAGGAGTGTTGTGATCTTCCTGCACACAGTGCCCTAACCCTGATACCAGTCTGAGACAGCTCCCTCCCTGCATTACTAGTGAGAGGCTGGCTTCACAGACAGGGGGGAGCTGCCTGACCCTCAGTCCTGACTTCCCCCATGTCCCAGCTAGTGAATGGTGTGTGGGTGAGGGGGGGGGGAGGATGGTGAAGTCTGAGACAGCTCCCTCCCTGCATTACTAGTGAGAGGCTGGCTTCACAGACAGGGGGGAGCTGCCTGACCCTCACTCCTGACTTCCCCCATGTCCCAGCTAGTGAATGGTGTGTGGGTGAGGGGGGGGGGGGGAGGATGGTGAAGTCTGAGACAGCTCCCTCCCTGCATTACTAGTGAGAGGCTGGCTTCACAGACAGGGGGGAGCTGCCTGACCCTCACTCCTGACTTCCCCCATGTCCCAGCTAGTGAATGGTGTGTGGGTGAGGGGGGGGGAGGATGGTGAAGTCTGAGACAGCTCCCTCCCTGCATTACTAGTGAGAGGCTGGCTTCACAGACAGGGGGGAGCTGCCTGACCCTCACTCCTGACTTCCCCCATGTCCCAGCTAGTGAATGGTGTGTGGGTGAGGGGGGGGGGGGGAGGATGGTGAAGTCTGAGACAGCTCCCTCCCTGCATTACTAGTGAGAGGCTGGCTTCACAGACAGGGGGGAGCTGCCTGACCCTCACTCCTGACTTCCCCCATGTCCCAGCTAGTGAATGGTGTGTGGGTGAGGGGGGGGGGGGAGGATGGTGAAGTCTGAGACAGCTCCCTCCCTGCATTACTAGTGAGAGGCTGGCTTCACAGACAGGGGGGAGCTGCCTGACCCTCACTCCTGACTTCCCCCATGTCCCAGCTAGTGAATGGTGTGTGGGTGAGGGGGGGGGGGGGGAGGATGGTGAAGTCTGAGACAGCTCCCTCCCTGCATTACTAGTGAGAGGCTGGCTTCACAGACAGGGGGGAGCTGCCTGACCCTCACTCCTGACTTCCCCCATGTCCCAGCTAGTGAATGGTGTGTGGGTGAGGGGGGGGGGGAGGATGGTGAAGTCTGAGACAGCTCCCTCCCTGCATTACTAGTGAGAGGCTGGCTTCACAGACAGGGGGGAGCTGCCTGACCCTCACTCCTGACTTCCCCCATGTCCCAGCTAGTGAATGGTGTGTGGGTGAGGGGGGGGGGAGGAGGATGGTGAAGTCTGAGACAGCTCCCTCCCTGCATTACTAGTGAGAGGCTGGCTTCACAGACAGGGGGGAGCTGCCTGACCCTCACTCCTGACTTCCCCCATGTCCCAGCTAGTGAATGGTGTGTGGGTGAGGGGGGGGGGAGGATGGTGAAGTCTGAGACAGCTCCCTCCCTGCATTACTAGTGAGAGGCTGGCTTCACAGACAGGGGGGAGCTGCCTGACCCTCACTCCTGACTTCCCCCATGTCCCAGCTAGTGAATGGTGTGTGGGTGAGGGGGGGGGGGAGGATGGTGAAGTCTGAGACAGCTCCCTCCCTGCATTACTAGTGAGAGGCTGGCTTCACAGACAGGGGGGAGCTGCCTGACCCTCACTCCTGACTTCCCCCATGTCCCAGCTAGTGAATGGTGTGTGGGTGAGGGGGGGGGGGAGGATGGTGAAGTCTGAGACAGCTCCCTCCCTGCATTACTAGTGAGAGGCTGGCTTCACAGACAGGGGGGAGCTGCCTGACCCTCACTCCTGACTTCCCCCATGTCCCAGCTAGTGAATGGTGTGTGGGTGAGGGGGGGGGGGAGGATGGTGAAGTCTGAGACAGCTCCCTCCCTGCATTACTAGTGAGAGGCTGGCTTCACAGACAGGGGGGAGCTGCCTGACCCTCACTCCTGACTTCCCCCATGTCCCAGCTAGTGAATGGTGTGTGGGTGAGGGGGGGGGGGGGAGGATGGTGAAGTCTGAGACAGCTCCCTCCCTGCATTACTAGTGAGAGGCTGGCTTCACAGACAGGGGGGAGCTGCCTGACCCTCACTCCTGACTTCCCCCATGTCCCAGCTAGTGAATGGTGTGTGGGTGAGGGGGGGGGGGGAGGATGGTGAAGTCTGAGACAGCTCCCTCCCTGCATTACTAGTGAGAGGCTGGCTTCACAGACAGGGGGGAGCTGCCTGACCCTCACTCCTGACTTCCCCCATGTCCCAGCTAGTGAATGGTGTGTGGGTGAGGGGGGGGGGGGGGGGGGGAGGATGGTGAAGTCTGAGACAGCTCCCTCCCTGCATTACTAGTGAGAGGCTGGCTTCACAGACAGGGGGGAGCTGCCTGACCCTCACTCCTGACTTCCCCCATGTCCCAGCTAGTGAATGGTGTGTGGGTGAGGGGGGGGGGGGGAGGATGGTGAAGTCTGAGACAGCTCCCTCCCTGCATTACTAGTGAGAGGCTGGCTTCACAGACAGGGGGGAGCTGCCTGACCCTCACTCCTGACTTCCCCCATGTCCCAGCTAGTGAATGGTGTGTGGGTGAGGGGGGGGGGGGGAGGATGGTGAAGTCTGAGACAGCTCCCTCCCTGCATTACTAGTGAGAGGCTGGCTTCACAGACAGGGGGGAGCTGCCTGACCCTCACTCCTGACTTCCCCCATGTCCCAGCTAGTGAATGGTGTGTGGGTGAGGGGGGGGGGGGAGGAGGATGGTGAAGTCTGAGACAGCTCCCTCCCTGCATTACTAGTGAGAGGCTGGCTTCACAGACAGGGGGGAGCTGCCTGACCCTCACTCCTGACTTCCCCCATGTCCCAGCTAGTGAATGGTGTGTGGGTGAGGGGGGGGGGGGGGGGAGGATGGTGAAGTCTGAGACAGCTCCCTCCCTGCATTACTAGTGAGAGGCTGGCTTCACAGACAGGGGGGAGCTGCCTGACCCTCACTCCTGACTTCCCCCATGTCCCAGCTAGTGAATGGTGTGTGGGTGAGGGGGGGGGGGGGAGGATGGTGAAGTCTGAGACAGCTCCCTCCCTGCATTACTAGTGAGAGGCTGGCTTCACAGACAGGGGGGAGCTGCCTGACCCTCACTCCTGACTTCCCCCATGTCCCAGCTAGTGAATGGTGTGTGGGTGAGGGGGGGGGGGGAGGATGGTGAAGTCTGAGACAGCTCCCTCCCTGCATTACTAGTGAGAGGCTGGCTTCACAGACAGGGGGGAGCTGCCTGACCCTCACTCCTGACTTCCCCCATGTCCCAGCTAGTGAATGGTGTGTGGGTGAGGGGGGGGGGGGGGAGGATGGTGAAGTCTGAGACAGCTCCCTCCCTGCATTACTAGTGAGAGGCTGGCTTCACAGACAGGGGGGAGCTGCCTGACCCTCACTCCTGACTTCCCCCATGTCCCAGCTAGTGAATGGTGTGTGGGTGAGGGGGGGGGGAGGAGGATGGTGAAGTCTGAGACAGCTCCCTCCCTGCATTACTAGTGAGAGGCTGGCTTCACAGACAGGGGGGAGCTGCCTGACCCTCACTCCTGACTTCCCCCATGTCCCAGCTAGTGAATGGTGTGTGGGTGAGGGGGGGGGGGGAGGATGGTGAAGTCTGAGACAGCTCCCTCCCTGCATTACTAGTGAGAGGCTGGCTTCACAGACAGGGGGGAGCTGCCTGACCCTCACTCCTGACTTCCCCCATGTCCCAGCTAGTGAATGGTGTGTGGGTGAGGGGGGGGGGAGGATGGTGAAGTCTGAGACAGCTCCCTCCCTGCATTACTAGTGAGAGGCTGGCTTCACAGACAGGGGGGAGCTGCCTGACCCTCACTCCTGACTTCCCCCATGTCCCAGCTAGTGAATGGTGTGTGGGTGAGGGGGGGGGGAGGATGGTGAAGTCTGAGACAGCTCCCTCCCTGCATTACTAGTGAGAGGCTGGCTTCACAGACAGGGGGGAGCTGCCTGACCCTCACTCCTGACTTCCCCCATGTCCCAGCTAGTGAATGGTGTGTGGGTGAGGGGGGGGGGGAGGATGGTGAAGTCTGAGACAGCTCCCTCCCTGCATTACTAGTGAGAGGCTGGCTTCACAGACAGGGGGGAGCTGCCTGACCCTCACTCCTGACTTCCCCCATGTCCCAGCTAGTGAATGGTGTGTGGGTGAGGGGGGGGGGGGGGGAGGATGGTGAAGTCTGAGACAGCTCCCTCCCTGCATTACTAGTGAGAGGCTGGCTTCACAGACAGGGGGGAGCTGCCTGACCCTCACTCCTGACTTCCCCCATGTCCCAGCTAGTGAATGGTGTGTGGGTGAGGGGGGGGGGGGGGGAGGATGGTGAAGTCTGAGACAGCTCCCTCCCTGCATTACTAGTGAGAGGCTGGCTTCACAGACAGGGGGGAGCTGCCTGACCCTCACTCCTGACTTCCCCCATGTCCCAGCTAGTGAATGGTGTGTGGGTGAGGGGGGGGGGGGGAGGATGGTGAAGTCTGAGACAGCTCCCTCCCTGCATTACTAGTGAGAGGCTGGCTTCACAGACAGGGGGGAGCTGCCTGACCCTCACTCCTGACTTCCCCCATGTCCCAGCTAGTGAATGGTGTGTGGGTGAGGGGGGGGGGGAGGATGGTGAAGTCTGAGACAGCTCCCTCCCTGCATTACTAGTGAGAGGCTGGCTTCACAGACAGGGGGGAGCTGCCTGACCCTCACTCCTGACTTCCCCCATGTCCCAGCTAGTGAATGGTGTGTGGGTGAGGGGGGGGGGGGGAGGATGGTGAAGTCTGAGACAGCTCCCTCCCTGCATTACTAGTGAGAGGCTGGCTTCACAGACAGGGGGGAGCTGCCTGACCCTCACTCCTGACTTCCCCCATGTCCCAGCTAGTGAATGGTGTGTGGGTGAGGGGGGGGGGGAGGATGGTGAAGTCTGAGACAGCTCCCTCCCTGCATTACTAGTGAGAGGCTGGCTTCACAGACAGGGGGGAGCTGCCTGACCCTCACTCCTGACTTCCCCCATGTCCCAGCTAGTGAATGGTGTGTGGGTGAGGGGGGGGGGGGGAGGAGGGGGAAGTCTGAGACAGCTCCCTCCCTGCATTACTAGTGAGAGGCTGGCTTCACAGACAGGGGGGAGCTGCCTGACCCTCACTCCTGACTTCCCCCATGTCCCAGCTAGTGAATGGTGTGTGGGTGGGGGGGGGGGGGGGGAGGATGGTGAAGTCTGAGACAGCTCCCTCCCTGCATTACTAGTGAGAGGCTGGCTTCACAGACAGGGGGGAGCTGCCTGACCCTCACTCCTGACTTCCCCCATGTCCCAGCTAGTGAATGGTGTGTGGGTGAGGGGGGGGGGGGGGAGGATGGTGAAGTCTGAGACAGCTCCCTCCCTGCATTACTAGTGAGAGGCTGGCTTCACAGACAGGGGGGAGCTGCCTGACCCTCACTCCTGACTTCCCCCATGTCCCAGCTAGTGAATGGTGTGTGGGTGAGGGGGGGGGGGGAGGGGGGGGGGGAGGATGGTGAAGTCTGAGACAGCTCCCTCCCTGCATTACTAGTGAGAGGCTGGCTTCACAGACAGGGGGGAGCTGCCTGACCCTCACTCAAGCAGAGAAGCCCTTCTTACAAAGCTGAGCTAGTGAGTTAAGTAGGAGGAAAAGTAAACATACTTGTGCCAGTGTGGCTACTTAAAAAATACACTTACCAACAATCAATTACATATATTTGAACTGTGTACAGTTCCAGCCAGGACCACCTTTCTAAAATGCACAGTGATTGGCAAATTCAACATGCACTAGCATTTCAGGTGCCTGCTAACAAAAATAATAAACAAACAAGTTCTAGTCACATGAGTGCTGATCATTACATTACTTTTTTTGTCAAGCTTCCAACTGTTTCCATTTCACATCCCCCCAACCATTACCTCAGTGGTAACCTTGGTAACATCAATAGATAAGAGCACAGCCAGCCAATAGGAATACATATTCATTCCTAAGTGACCTTTACTAACCTGGGAAGTGTGAACACTTTGTTTCATTTTCTGCTGGTGTTCATGAGTTTCCAGTTCCATTTCCCATCCCCCCAACCATCACCTCAGTGGTAACCTTGGTAACATCAATAGATAAGAGGGCTGGCAGCCAATAGGAACACATATTTATTCCTAACTGACCTTCAGTGACCTGGAAAGTGTCTATTTGTATCATTTTGATTTAGTGCGCACTAACTCGAGTTAGTGCGCACTAATCGGAAAAAACGATTTTTAACGATTTTTCAACGAAATAATCGTACCAAACACGATTTTCTTCTCCTGCCACACGATTTCTATCGTTAAGACGATATGGAAAACGATTCACATCTCTAATATTTACAGCCTGTCCAGCAGATAGAGTAATAATGGGAGGGGACTGGAACACTTGTCTTAATGCAACATTAGACAGATCTCATTCCCCAAATTTCTCTTTACTAATTCCATTAGCATTACAGAACATTATGCAGTATTTTGAATTAAAGTGTGTATGGCAAATGGTATCTAAGTAGCAGGGATGCGAACAAGGTACTGTGAGATCATTCTCCTTAGATGTAGGGATTTCTTTATTAGAAAAACAATTCAAATAAAACAGTTTAAAATATGCCCAACTCAGGCAGAGTTTCACCCAAAGAAGGTTCTTCATCGGGGCTGCGAAACATGCAAAATAGGTTAAATAATTATGTTATTAATATAAAAAAAAATAAAACAAAACATGTAAATAGTTAATATTATATTACATATTTAGACATTCAATTCACCAATACAACCAAAATGGAAAGAGAACAATAACTCATATTAGACAGATAGATAAAAATGAAATGTCAAAACTGTAAATTAGGTCACATAAAAGGAGATGTATTCAGCTATGGTAGAATAACGTGAAGGAGCAAGTCAAGAAGGTTTAAGCAAAAAAATAGAGGAAAAAAAAGGGGGGAAAGAATTAATTAATTCCAGTTAAACAACAATATTGGCTAGGTGCAAAGTATCGTTCATGAAACCAGAATCCACCCCATGTTAAGCCATGTGTTTGCAGTCAAAGTCGCTATTGTTTAGAAGCCAAGATAGGGTCGGTTCTCTGAAATACATCCACACTCCACAGTAAGTTTGTCAGAAGCCACAAGATTGCCAGTACAATTAAATATATCAATTTCTTATGTTCTTATCTTCTTAATCAAATTAACTCTCCCGATAACGTGTCATGCAAAGAAAATTTTTTTTATTTTAAGCTGTTTTATTTGAACTGTTTTTCTAATAAAGGAATCCCTACATCTAAGGAGAATGATCTCACGGTACCTTGTTCGCCTTTTGGCTTTATTTGACTGTCTACCGTTTTGTTTCGTTGGACCAAGTAGTGGGGATTACACTTTTTATTCTGCCAGACATCATACTTATAATAGGATAGACTTTTTTCTTTGCAGTCCTCTAGTTATGCCACATGTACAGGATTGTGATATATTGGCTTCTTTTTTGTCTGACCATCATCCTATTACCCTTTCGGTAGATTTTGATTGGGAGGTAATTTCAAGAAATAGTGGTGCTTAAATTTATCCTTCCTTTAAAATGTTGAATTCACTGAACTAATTGAGAAAGTTGTAGCTGACTTTCAGCCTCATCATCTGGTGGATGAATATGACCCCAGGTTAGAAATGAAATGAAACATAGAAATGACGGCAGAAGAAGACCAATCGGCCCATCCAGTCTGCCCAGCAAGCTTCACACTTCTTTTTTTTCTCATACTTATCTGATTCTCTTGGCTCTTAGTAACCTTTGGTTCTATTTGGGAAACTATAACAATGGTATTGAGAGGCAAAATTATTTCTGTAGGTCATTCAGAAACTCAAGCAGAGACATAAGAAGGATGTTTCTCCCAGGACCTATTTGGCTAGAGATGAGTTGCTTAAATAATTACAAACCTCAGTGATTGAAATATCATTTTGCTTTACTAAAGAAAAGTATTATGAGAGGGATAATAAATCAGATCTTTACTGGCACTTTTATTTATTTATTTGTTTGTTTGTTTTTCTATACCAGTGTTCGATTTTACATATCACATCAGTTCACATTTAACATGGGGTGTGCAGGAAATCGGAGATTTCCTTTTGTCTGATACAATGAACATTTGTAACATGGAAGTGGGTAAAAAGAGGGAGAAAGGTTAAACAAAAATCAAAGAAGAGGAACTCCTATCTTACAATAGTCAGGCGCAGAAATTATATTTAACAATTACAAGAGGAAACAATCAAGGTGGAGGAACTTGTCTTACAATGGTCAGGCGCAGAAATTATATCTTGCAATTGAAATATACAATAGAAATTATATACAATAGGAATATACAATAGAGATTATATCTTAAATGGAACCTCTATGATTGATGAGAGATTAACCAAATAGTAAGGGTATATATAGTGTGTATGATGTCGATTTACAGGGAGCTGAGGAGTGGTGTGGATAGAGACTCTTCTTTTTTGGCTCTAAGGGTAGTGTATAGGATGGATGAGCAGTTCTGCAACTTCTAATGAGTTAGGGATGAGTTGTTGGGTGGGGAAGGTGGGGGGAGGGGGTGGGGGTAGGTACTGGTTGTTTATTGACTGGGCTGTGGGGGTTTGGTCTGGTGTGGGATTTGGTCATGTTATTGCTGCGAAGGCTTTATGAAATAGCCAGGTTTTAAGTTTTTTCTTGAAAGACTGAATTGACAGATCTGTTCTAAGTTCAGTGGGGAGCTTGTTCCATAAGGTAGGTCCGGCAAGTGATAGCATTCGTTCTCTTGTTAATAACTTGTGTGTTGCTTTCGATGATGGTGTTTGTTGGAGCCCGGTGTTTGATGATCAAAGGCTCCTTTGGTGGAGTGTGGAGGTGAAGGGGTGTAGGTAGCCAGTCAGATTTGTTGTTTTGAAGAATTTTATGTACAATGGTTAAAGCCTTGTATTGGATTCTTTGATGAAAGGGCAGCCAGTGTAGATGTTTGAGTATAGGTGTTATATGCTCCAATCTTCTGCTGTTGGTGAGAGCTCTGGCTGCGACGTTTTGAAGGAGTTGGATGGGTTTGAGGGAGGATGCTGGGAGACCAAGTAGTAGGGAGTTGCAGTAATCGAGTTTAGAAAACAGGAGGGCTTGTAAGATTGTTCGAAAGTCTTGTGGGTAGAGAAGTGGTTTAAGTTTGCGTAGGATCTGGAATTTGTGGAATCCGTCTCATAAGATGTTGTTGTTGTGTTTTTTGAAGTTTATTTGGCTATCTATGATGATGCCTAGGTTTTTTACTGAGGAGAGTAATTGGTTGTTTGGTTGGTGTGTGGTGAGGTCTGGGCTGGGAGGTGGTGTAGGTTTATTGGATTGTAAAAGATTTCCGTTTTGCTATGATTGAGAGTGAGGGATAGTAGGCGCTTTATTATGGTTAGGTGGGAGTTTCATAAGTTTATGGTGTGATCAATTGAGTGTTTGATTGGGAGTAGAATTTGAACATCGTCGGCATATATGTAGTATAGTAATCCTATTTCGTTTAGTAGTTTGCATAGTGGGGTCATATAGATATTTGAACAATGTGGATGAAAGGGAAGAGCCTTGTGGAACATTGTGGGAAAGGGGTATTTGCTTAGATTCGGTGTCGTTGAGTTTGACTTTGTAGGACCTGTTGGATAAGTATAAGTTGAACCAGTTGAGGGTTGTGCCGTGGAGGCTGATTTCTTTTAGCCTGTGTATTAGTGTTTTGTGGTTGATGGTATCGAAGGCGGCGGAGATGTCGAGGAGGATGAGTAAGTAGGAGTCATCACAGTCCAGTCCTCTGAGAATTGTGTCTGATAGTGAAAGTAGGAGGGTTATTTATTTAATTATTAGCTTTTCTATACCAATATTCGAGGGTACATCATATCGGTTTACATAAAACTGAAGAGAAAATACAATATAACAAGGGTAGGGGAAGGGGAGCAGAGAGGAATCAAAATGCTCTGTGGAGAGAGGGTGAAAAAAAGGACAGGAAGTAACTAACAAATGAACAGAACATACAGAGCAAAGATAGTGAACTAGTAATGCGCATAATATACAAATTTACAATAAAGGTAATAAGCACTGCTATACAAGGTAGCATTATGTACAAACTAGCAGAGGATGCAATAATAGCATGGGGGGGGGGTGACAGGGGGAGGGAGGGGGGGATGAAGGCAGACATGTGAATTATATCAAGTTGTACAAATGAAGCAATGTAACACATGGCCAAGGCAAAAAGGAGCAGGGAGGGGGGGCAGAGGGCGTCAAAGGGAAGGGGGGGAGGAAGAGAATGGGCAGGTAGGGACTAAGCAGGGTCCAAGTCCGGGAATGCTTGTTTAAAGAGCCAAGTCTTTAGCCCTTTTTTGAATTTTTGGGTGCAGGCTTCCAATCAGAGCTCTAGGGGCATAGTGTTCCAGAGAGTGGGGCCTACGATGGAGATGGCGCGCTCCCTAGTAGAGGTGAGGTGTGCAATTTTAATGGTGGGAGTGTAGAGGATTGCTTTGTGAGCTGTTCTAGTTGGATGGTTGGAGTGGCAAAAGTGTGGGGCATCATCAATCCAGGTAAGATTGTGGTTGTAAAGGGATTTGTGAATGATCGTGAGGGCTTTATGCATAATGCGGGCAGAGATGGGGAGCCAATGCAGTTCCTTAAGAATGGGGGTAATATGGTCAGCTTTACGGGTATTAGTTTCAGTTTCGGTGCTGAGGGATGTTCTGAATCCATGTTGGGCTGGGAATAGTATATTGTGGGTGTCCAGTTATTTGGAGAGTTGACTATTTACTATTTTTTCGAGGATCTTGGCAATGAAGGGGAGATTCGAGATTGGCCTGTAATTAGCTGGGTCAGTTTCATCAAGTTGAGGTTTTTTGAGGATCGGCTTAATGATGGCACATTTTAGATTGCCTGGGAAGGTGCCTTGGTCGAGGGATAGGTTGATTATTGTTATGTCCACTGTGATGCAGCACATCCTAGCCAGGGGCGAGAAAAGCCTGGGTGTAGTAAGAAAAAGCCAAGCTGTACCAGAGACAAACAGCAGAGGGCAATATGAAAGGTAGGGAGAACTACAACTTCCAGGTTTCTAGAGCCACCACCTGACCCGTGGGCTGAGCAGGAGCTGAAAAATGTGTCAGAATTGAGAGGTAACGATTCTGACACAGCGGAATCCATGAAATTAGAAGAGGAGGGCGTGCCAGCGTGGTGGCAGTGGCCAGATAAATCTAGCCCCTCAGAGCAGGAGGAGGAGGAGATAGAGATAGGCTCTCTGATGCAGCAGTCCTCCAGCTCGGGGATGGACACAGAGTGAGTAACCCTAATGGGGGATGGTAGAGGAAAGTTTGTTTAAAAGAATGTTTTGAGTTTATACTGGAGGACTAGTTTACCACTAGCTGTTTGGCATGGGAAGGCCCTAACCATTACACAAGAGGAGAGAAGGGGAGTGTTGTGTTTTCCCCTGAGTGGGAGCGGTAGTGGCTGACTAGAGTGAACACACTGCTAGTTTGTTTTGGAAGCTGTTCGCTGAGCATGAGAGGATAAAGGAACAGCACTGTGGAACTGCAATATAAACTGTTTTTCTTTCAAGCTTTGTTTTGTACTGCTTGGAAGTGATGGGGCTAGGCCTTGTGCTCTTATTTATTTATTTATTAGCTTTTATATATTGATATATATCATTGAGAGAAACCTCAAACCCAGAGAGGGGTCGGCGGGGCTGAGCCAAGCCCTGGGCAGCCTGGTGGACTGCAGGACAGCATGGAGAAGGCGGTGTGACTCAAGTGAGAGGCGTCCTGGGACCGGGACAAGCAGCAGATTGGTGGAGCAGTGGCAGAGGGCCCTTACAGCATGCAGGATTTGGCTAGATGTGGCAAGAGATGCCATGAGCAGCTGCTGCACGAGAATAGGGGATGTGTGACCTTGGACCTCGGTGAACCCAGAGAGGAGCTCCGGGGAAACACTGAGGCTGGTGAGACAGAGCCGTGTCTGGGTCAAGACCAAGCCCAGGCCCCTGCCGACCTGCATACCTCAGTGAGACCAACCACCCTTGGTTGGTCTCTGAGTGGTCCTCCAACTACTCCAAGCCCTTTTGGACCTGCTGCTGGGAACGGCAAAGGCAGCAGGCTGGACAGGAGACGAGGGCAGACGAAGGCTCTGGAACATGAAGGCTGAGACAGGAGACTTGGGGCGTGAAGACTCAGACGAGAAGCTTGAGATGTGAAGACTCAGATGAGAAGCTTGAGATGTGAAGACTTAGACGAGAAGCTTGAGCATGAAGACTCAGGATCAAGGTTTTTGGAACAAATACTGGTTTGAGGTTGCAATGCAGCATGCCCTACACAGCCCACAGCCCATGGACTGGTCGTGGATCACGCTTGAGTGTGAAGGAGACTCCAGATGAATACGTGGTAGTTGAAGCCGGAACATGGCGAAGATTCAGTAGAAGCCTGTTCCCAGGCATGCCCTACACAGCCGCCCCTGGCTGGTTGTGGACCACGCTGGAAAGGCACAGGTTCAGTCAGAGTCTTAGGGATGGACAATGCAGCCACCAGAACATCTGAGGGCCAAGACAAATTCCAGGGTAAGGGACCAAGATGAGACTTGGCTTCGAGCAAAGGGAAGGGGGCCAAGGCGAGACTTGGCTTAAGGCATGAAACATGGGACCAAGACGAGACTTGGCTTCAAAGTGAAGATGACCCTCTGGAGACTAGTGCTGCAAGACGAGAAGGCTGGCCCATTCCACGAGGTGATGAGACACAACATGACATGCCAGAGAAGGTTGCCATGAGGAACCAAGGGTCCAGAAAGCAGAAGCAGAGACGAGGCATCAGGAAGGAACCCAACTGACCAAGGCTCCAATGTCTGAGAACAGGAACCGGACGAAACGGATTTACCCTCGGCATGGACAACTGGAGGACTCGATTTGCTGGAACATCACAAGAAGAACACGAGACATCAGGAAAACCACGAAACATCAGGAAGAGCTAAGGACATGAAGAACAATGAGGGATCCCATGAAGAAGAGGAAATACCAGCAGGAGTGAAGACGAGAAGTCCTTGAGACGAACTAACTCCTTGCGAATGCAACTAAGGACTGGAAGCTGGGCCCTAATATAGGGCTGAAGATCAGGAGACGCCCTGGGAGGAGTCCAGGTGGGGCCAGGAGGCTGGCCCTTTAAATCTCTGAAGGAGGCGCGGCCCTCACCCTAGGAGACAGGAAGCAGGAAGTATGCAGAACCATGGCCAGCAGCCGTGCCGCAGGAGCAGTGCAGGGAGAAGCCAGGCCTCTACACAGGCCCCGATGCCAGGAGCGGCTCCTGCCATTGCTGGAAGCACCGAGGGCAGCTTCAGCCGCCAGGAAAGTCTGGGGACTGCGGCCTCCAGGCCGTGAAGCTGAAGAAAGCGTCAGCGGCACTCCCTGCTGCAAGAGGGTCCCGATAGGCGTGGCTCCAAGCCGCGCTGAAGATTAAAGTCCATGGCTCCTGCGCTGTGGAGGTAAGTACAGAATCATAACAATTATGCTTACTATTGGTCTTGCAATGTGGTTTGATATTTGCTTAAGGAATTTGACAGGAATTGGGTCGATGGGATGAGCAGCAGGATTGATGTTCTGGATGATTGACTCAATTTTGGTAGATGCGATGTTATCGAAGTGTGTCCATTTGATATTATTTATGGTTGAGTCTGTTGTGACTTCATTGTGGTGGGGTTATTTTCGATTAGGTTTAAAATTTTGTTATTAAAGAATTGGGTAGCTCTTCGCAGGTGTTTGTCTGATTGGCGGTTCTGGGTGAGTTTTGAGTTGGTTGAGTGAGGTTATTAACATGCTCTGGCACCCTCCGACCAGCGCTGACATCCAGACCCACTGGACGTGTAAACCAACCCCTGGACCGGCTGAACGGACGAGCCACCCCCCCAGACCTGCCAGACGGACAACCTGCAGGTTTCGGCCTAGCCCTACCTCCACGGTAGGACTTAGATCCCCCGCCTCCCGGACCCACCTCCACGGTGGGCCCCAATGGTGCCGACTGCCTTCCGGACACCCCCGGACCCATGCAGAGATCCAACCTACTGACACCGGATCACGACGGTCCACCGCAGGCCCCCACCGATGCAGAGCTGCAAAAAACAAAAAACCCTGAACGAGGATCGCTCGCCATGCCCTCCCAGCGCCGACCCTCTGTAGACTCTGCCCACAGACGCTCCCAAGGCGGTGACTTGGGACCCGACTGGACTCTTTAAAAGAGGTGATAGCACGCCTCTAGACCTCTTTGCTCTGGCACCCTCCGACCAGCGCTGACCTCTGGCCCCACTGGACGGGCAAACCAACCCCCGGACCTGCTGAACGGATGAGTCACCCTCCGGACGGATGACCTGCAGGCTTCGGCCTAGCCCTACCTCCACGGTAGGACTTAGATCCCCCACCTCCCAGACCCACCTCCACGGTGGGCCCCAACGGTGCCGACCGCCTTCCGGACACCCCGGACCCACGCAGAGATCTGTCCTACTGACACCAGATCACAAAGGTCCATCGCAGCCCCCCCACTGATGCAGAGCTGCAAGCTCGCCGTGCCCTCCCAGTGCCAACCCTCCGTAGACCCTGCCCACTGACGCTCCCAAGGCGGCGACGTGGGACCCGACTGGACTCTTTAAAAGAGGCGATAGCGTGCCTCTAGACCTCTTTGCTCCGGCACCCTCCAACCAGTGCTGACTTCCGGACCCACTGGATGATCTGCAGGCTTCGGCCTAGTCCTACCTGCACGGTAGGACTTAGATCCCCTGCCTCCCAGACCCACCTCCACGGTGGGCCCCAATGGTGACGACCGCCTTCCAGATGCCCCCGGACCTATGCAGAGATCCGACCTACTGACACCGGATCACAAAGGTCCACCGCAGCCCCCCACTGATGCAGAGCTGCAAAAAACAAAAAACCCCGAACGAGGATCGCTTGCCGTGCCCTCCCAGCACCGACCCTCCATAGACCCCGCCCACTAATGCTCCCAAGGTGGCAACTGGACTCTTTAAAAAAGGCGATAGCACGCCTCTGGCGCCGTGCGCCGGTGTCGCCTACCTAAGGAGCGCAACAAAGGGGCCTGCCCCTTTTTGTGCCCCTTAGCATGTCCCCTTAATGTGACCCCTCTACCCTTAGACCAAATAAATTTCGAGCCCACCCTTGGACCTCGACCGTACCTTCCCCTGCCGCAAAGTGCAGGACAAAGGCACGCGAGCCCTAAAGATAAATGATCCCAGCCTAACAGCCCTTCTACACCCACCTAAAACGGCTTCCCTCGACCCACACCATCTCCCGAAATGACGAGGGACACAACTATAAGACCCAGCACTGAGTCTTAAGCCCCCAGTGGCACCCACCGAAAGGGTCTTAGAATACCCTCCTGTGCTGCCACACATGACTAACAAGATCTACTCGGCCAGCTACAACAAGCCGAGCTCAGAATCCCCTCCACACCCACAAAAACCGTAACCTCTCTATCCAGTTAAAGATAACCCAACTACTAATCCCAACCAACCATCAAAGATGATTACTGCACTCACCAACAACTCAAACGAGAGGAAACGACACCTTGTAAAGATTCTCCTCAATATGTCTCTAAAAAACATGATCTATCTAACATTCCTCCTCATAAATGCACAAGCCCTCACAAAAAATTCATACTAATCTCAGACATTCTTCAGGATCAAAACCCGGACTTCATCGCAGTGACCGAAACATGGTTCAGAAATACTGACCATGTGATAACAAACCAAATAGCCAACAGCTCATACGATCAATTCTCAATACCCAGGAAATCTCGTAGAGGAGGTGGATTACTATTAATCATAAAAAAACACTTCACCATGAAACAAATCCCATACTCATTCCCCCAACAATTCGAAATAGCCCTCTTTGATTCAGACAACCTCCAGATATGCCTAGTCTACTGACCCCCCCCCCCCCAACTTCTTGACAATGACATATCCCCCCCTTATTGAATTTCTCATAACAAACATCAACCACAAAAAACCTACAATCATCCTCAGAGACTTTAATCTCCATACTGATGTCACCCCACTATCCCACCCTTGCCAAACCCTAATGGATGTCCTAACCACCCTTAGCTTTACTCATCAAGTGAACAACCCAACACACAAAGCAGGTCACACTCTAGACCTTATCTTCACAAATGACAACTTCTTCTCGAACACAACCATATCTTACTCACCAGTCCCATGGTCTGACCACTTTCTACTACAATGCAAGACCCAAACCAACTCTAACAACAAGCCTGAAACTAACATACCACACTCTTTCAAGTACAGGCCTCCATTTACACCAGATCTACTCCAACATGAGCTCGAAAAGCAATTAATGAACCTTCATCTCTCAAATATAAAGAATTCCACCCACTCATGGCATCAAATTACAACTGAAATTGCTAAAACCATAAACCCAGAAAGAACGAAATTGTTCAAGACCAAAAGGAAAAACATCAACCCATGGTTCAACTCACAATTAAGAGACACCAAATCTACCTTAAGGCGAAAAGAAAAAGACTGGCATAAAAACAAATGCCCACTAACGCTTGAAAGATATCGCACCCAGCTAGCATATTACAAAAACATGATAAACAAGACGAAGTGAGAATACTACAGCAAAAAAATCCAAAACTTCTCACATAACCCAAAATCTCTATTCAACATAGTAAACAACTTAATCTCAGAAAACAACACCACCAACACTCTCCCAAGCAAAAACCTAAGCCAGGAACTCGCAATCTTCTTTAAAAACAAAGCCAGCAAAATAAAATAAACAAAACCCCAAACCACAATACTCAGCCTAACATCAATGATATCACACCATGGACCACTTTCGACACAGTATCAACTACTGAAACAGAGAAACTAATTAAATCACTAAACCCAGTCTGTCATGAATTCGACATAATACCTACATGATTCCTAAAAGAAATATCTCAAACCATCACTCCAGCCATCACGGCAATCATAAATAAATCACTACAAGAAGGGGAACTTCCAGACAAATTAAAAATTGCCACCATAAAACCAGTCATAAAAAAAAAACCTCAATCCT
Organism: Rhinatrema bivittatum; assembly: GCF_901001135.1. Classification (NCBI taxonomy): domain Eukaryota; kingdom Metazoa; phylum Chordata; class Amphibia; order Gymnophiona; family Rhinatrematidae; genus Rhinatrema; species Rhinatrema bivittatum. The sequence goes on along the minus strand of NC_042620.1, from coordinate 3,379,086 downwards.
AACTATCCCAACAACTACCGCCCAAATTCAAACTTATCATTCCTTGCCAAACTAACCAAAGAGGCAGCCCTTAAACAACTCAATGATCATCTAGATTGGAACAACATCCTTTACCCCACCCAATACGGATTCTGAAAAAACTACAGCACTGAAACCCTACTCCTCAATCTATCAAACACAATCATAAGGGGTTTCGACAATGGTCAACGATACATCCTCATCCTACTAGACCTATCCGTTGCCTTCGATACTGTCAATCATAAAAGCATAATCTCCAGATTATCAGAAATTGGCCTAACTGGCAAAACACTATCCTGGTTCACATCCTTCCTCCAAAACAGATCATACAAGGTAAACATCAACAACCACACCTCCAATGCCATTCCACTTGAAACCGGAGTCCCTCAAGGCTCTGCTCTATCGGCAACCCTGTTCAACATATATCTACTACCACTATGTCAACTACTCTCAAGTCTCGGTGTCACATACTTCTTGTACGCCGACGACATCCAATTAATTATACCAGTAACAAAAACCATAGAGAATGCTCTGAAACGCTCAGCCACGTACCTTAATAACATAAAAAACCTACTAAATCAATTGAAACTCATCAGTATTGAGGCAAAGACTGAATGTATACTACTCGAAAGAAATAACTCTGGACCTAACACATATCATTCCTATAAACAACACCCTCATCAAGCTAAAAGAAAACATGAAAGATCTTGGAATTTGGATTGACCCTGAGCTTAACCTCAAAAAACCACATCGCAATGAAAATAAAAGATGGCTTCCACAAACTATTAATTCTCAAACACCTCAAACCACTATTAAACCAACCAGAATTCAGAATCATTCTGCAATCCCTGATATTCTCAAGCATCGACTATTGTAACTCACTCATGATAGGACTACCCAAATCAACCACACGCCCACTACAAATATTACAGAATGCCACTGCTCAAATCCTCACTGGTAAAAAAAAAACAAAAAACAGATCACATCTCTCCTGTTCTAAAAGAGCTGAACTGGCTACCTGTTGAAAAAAGAATAGAATTCAAAGTTCTAACCATCCTTCACAATTCAATCCACAACAGTGAATTCATTTGCCTTAATACCCTATTCCAAAAACTCAACACTCAACGTAATACCAGATCAACAAACAAAGCATAGCTAGAGATCCCATCAGTCACAACCACAAAACTTACCACTGTAAGAAAAAGAGCAATCTCAATAGCTGGACCACATCTCTGGAATACTCTTCCAGAAAGCCTAAGACTACAAAGCAACACAAAAATATTCAAAATACTCAAAATCTGGCTATTCAAACAAGCCTACAAAGATAGGATAGGATAAACTACTCAAAGTGACACTACCCTAACCTTGAAAATAATCTCCGTGAAAAAATCCGTTCCCTTATAAATCTCTCCCTACACTTTATACTCACCATTACAACCAACTATTCTCAATGTAACTAGTAGCTTCCCATCTATAAAATATATTCAATATGTCGCTACACCTATCTATGCATCCCCTATAATCAAACTGCTATAATACAAAACCATCCCCCCACCATTATCTACTATATATAATAAGACTGTTCATGAAATCTGTTCTTGAAAGCATCCCCTCATCGGGACTAAGGCACATAGTTAAACTGTTTCATAAAAAAAACTTTTGTTTTATCACTCTCCCACAGAAATCGATGTAAACCGTGTTTGACCATTTATATAAACCATTGTTATACATGCCATACGGAGTGAAGGCATGCGCCATCACACTCAGTTACCAAAGTTATTAATCAGTTACCAATGTTACCATGTTAGCTTTTATCAATATTATCTAGCAGTTATCAATGTATTTATAGTTCGATTTTTCATGTAAATCTGTAAACCGGAGTGAAGGCTAGCACCAAACTTTGGTTTAAAAAACCATACAAACAAATAAATAAATAAATATTTTGTCAGAAAGCTCTTTGTTAAAGCTGGTATTTAGCAATCTGTAGTTATTTAGAATAGCTGTGGGTGGATCCTTGGACCAGTGGCAGGTGACCACGCCCTCGGGAGAAATCCCAAGAGGGACCACTGGTCAGGTTTAGTGTAGGAGACAGACACATACTAGTTCTTTTATTAGACAATATAGTAAACCACCAGAGGTGGCAGTACTGAGCTGGAAGCGCCCAGCTGGGCTGTAATCCCTCAGGTACTGGAAGAGCGATCCCCAGGTGGATGAGCTGTAGAGAAACTAAGAAAGTGAGTAGGCAGTATATGCAGAGTTCTGGAACAAGTCCTTGATGGTAACACTCACACAATAGTCTCTAGAGAAAGCCCAGGCGATGGTATGCATTAGGCCCTCGAGGAGCGAGTACCTGATCCCAGGAAAAGCTCTGAGAGATAGATGGAAACTCACTGATGTTGTAAGCAGCGATGACTTCTTACCAGAAGTGGTATCCAGGAGCAAGACCGGGACGTGGGCCCTCGAGGAACGAGTACCGGTCCCGGACTGCGACCTGAAAAGAAAAAGAGAGAGCGAGGCCCCCGAGGAGCGGGTACCTCTAGTAAAGTCCGAGGAGGCAGAGTAGCTAGGGTTGTGGAGAGCGAATCCCATCCGCAGCGACCAGGAGGAAGCTAGGTAAACCAATCACTTGCTAACTCGTCTTGTTAGCGAAAAATGAGACCTTAAATATCTGGAGCTGGTGACGTCATCTCAGGGGGACGCCCCTGAGGTTCGCGCCAACGCTGGTACATCAGTCGGGTCACGCACGCGCGTGCGTCCTTGGGCATCTGGTCAACATGGCGGCTTTCAGCGTTGAGCTGGACCAGGGACGCTGGAGGAGGACGGCATGGAGACACCGCAGCAGCTAGCCTTCCATCAACCCTGAAGGGAGTCACCAACGAGATGAGGTGGGCGGAGCATAGACATCGGGCAGCGACGGACACAACATATATGAATAGGGTTCTGGGGTTGAATTGGTAGTTATGTATTTTAGCGGCATAGAAGTCGCGTTTGGCTTTGTCGACGTCAGTCTTGTATAGGTAAACTATTGTTCTGAAATGGTCTTTTAGCTGGGGTTTCGTTTCCATTTCTTTTCAGCTTGTCTTAATAAGTGTTTGATGTTCTTCAGTTCGGGGGTGTACGAAGGTGTCTTTTGTTTGGAAGATGGTTTGAGTTCTTTTTTGATGAGTGGACATTTGATTTTGGCGATTTCTGTGGTGATGTTGAGCCATGAGTTTATGGCGGAAATTGTGTCAGTTAGGTTTAGAGCTTTCAGGGAGGCTGGGAGTATTTGGATTTGCTCTTCGCTGGTGCATGCTTTATTGAACTCGATGAATTTATTGGTCTTCTTTGGTTCTGGGATGGGGTTTCCAATGTGTAATGTGGTGTGTATTAGCTTATGGTCTGACCAGGGAATTGCGGTTGCTGTTGGTGGTGTGTTTGGAATTTTTTTGTTGGTGAAGATGAGGTCGAGTGTGTGACCTGCTTTGTGGGTGGGGGGTTCTATAATTTGTTTGAAGCCGATTGCGTTCATGGATTCAGTGAGGAGTTGGCAGGTGGCTGTGGGAGGTGTTTTGTCCGTATGTATGTTGAAGTCACCGAGTACTATTGCAGGGCTGTCCATGTTGATATTGTTTGCAATGGTTTCTATTAGTGGGGATATATTGTGTTTAAGGAGACCCAGTGGTGCGTAGATAAGGAGGATTTGGAGGTTCTTTGATTTAAAGAGACATATTTCGAAGGGAGGAAGCAGGTTGATAGGATGGATTTTGAATTTGAGTTTTTTTGATACCATGAAGAGTAGGCCGCCTCCTTTTTTTGGGGGGTCGGGGAATGGAGAATAAGTTGAAGATTTTCGTGGGGAGTTGATTGATGAGTCCTATGTTGGATCTTTTGAGCCATGATTGTGTGATGCAGAAAAGGTTGGGGTGGGTATCTAGTATGAAGTCGTGGATCAGAGGAATCTTTTTTGCGATTGATTGTGCATTGATTAAAGTCAGTGTTAGGATGGTTAGGGCTGTGAGGTGTGGGAGGGTGTGTGTAGGGATTGAGGTCAGGCATCGAGGTCTAGTAGGGTTGGTTTTTTCGTTTTGTGTGTTGCTTCTGTTGTAGGGAAGAATTGGGATGTTGTATTTTGAATCCATGTTTGGGGTTGTCCCTTGATTTGCATTGCGTTTGGGTGAGGTTAGGTTACTCACGGATGATTTTGGGTGTGGCATGCAGGTCAGATGGGGCTTTTGACCAGGCTGTCCTGCGACGTTTCACTGCTTCTGGTGCAGCACAAAGGGGCGCGTGCCTTTGGCGTGTGAAGCACAGTGCCTACGGCTCACCAGCGGATTTTTTATATGTCCCTCGTCACTTCTGATGACGTCGTGGGTCTGTGGGCGGCGGCTTCGGCAGTGGGAGGAGGGATGTCCTGCTTCGATTGTGGGCTTGAGGGGCTTGCAAGCCTCGGATCGGGGCCTTGTGTCGGCCGGTAGGTGCGGTCGGGGCTTTGGGTGGGCTCCGGGCGCAGTTCTGGGCCAAAAGGGGATAGTCGGCTCACTGGCGGGCTTTCTATATGTCCCTCGTCGCTTCCGCTGATGTCGTGGGTCCGTGGGCGGCAGCTTCGGCGGTGGGAGGAGGGATGTCCTGCTTTGATTGCAGGCTTGAGGGGCTCGCAGGCATCGGATTGGGGCATGTCGGCCGGTAGGTGCGGGTGCCGTCGGGGCTTAGGGTGGGCTCCGGGCACAGTTCTGGGCCCAGAGCCCACCCAAAGCAATAGCATAAGAGGTTCCTCTTACGCTATTGCTGCTCTGCAAGATGCATCTGGGCCTCTTTTTCATTCTAGATTATTGATGACACAGGAGTTTAAAACTTTCTACCAACAATTGTGTAGTGATCTAGATAATGTCTTCGTTGAAGAAATTACTCAATTTTTGAATTCTGTATGTTTACTTTGTCTCTTAGAGATGGACAAGGTTCAAATGGAAAGTCCCATAACAGCAGTTTCCATTGGAATATTATAAATGTTTTAGAGGACAGTTGCTTCCTCTATTACAGGAGCTTTTTCATTTTTTGGGTACCTCTGTTAACTGCACTTATTACTTTGATCCTTAAACCAGGGAAGGACCTTTTACTTTGCGGGTCATACAGGCCAATATCCTTAATAAATTCTGATATCAAAATCTTAGCTAAATAGTTGCAACTTCGATTGGTGCACCTACTGCCAGTACTAATCAACTGGATTCGTGAAAGAGAGGAACTCTGTGGCTAACACCAGAAGATTTATTTATTTATTTGTTTGTTTGTTTTTATATACCGAAGTATTAGTGTTGGCCTTCACTCCGGTTTACATTTGAACAACATTATACATTTATTTATTTATTTATTTATTTATTTAAAACTTTTATATACCGACGTTCAAATGGATATCACATCGGTTTACATTATAACAGGGGTAACAATTAACATCAGTAGGAGGAAAATAATAGTTACATCTAACAAGGTAAATTCCAAAGGAATTTTTTTTGTGTTCTCATGTAAATTCCAAAGGAATTTACATGAGAACTCAAGAACAATATACATAAGAACTCAAAATTGGTTACCATTTTTTCATTGGTTACCAATTCACTTCAGAATAATCTACAAATCCATCTCCTTGATATACAAAATCATCCACCAACACACCACAATTGACCTACAATTTCCTCTCTGCTTACACAACTCCACAAGACCTACCAGAGACGCATACAGAGGATCCCTCCATGTACCCCCTACTAAAACCACTAGTCACATTACCTTAAGAGATCGAGCCCTCTCCACAGCTGGCCCACTGTTATGGAACTCCATCCCTCCTGATCTCAGGCAGGAGCCTTGCCTCCTAACCTTTAGAAAAAGACTCAAGACTTGGCTGTTTTTGCAAGCTTTCCCAGACTTAAATTAATGCACCTCGCCATCAACATATCCAACACAGCAGCCGTACCTCATCTCCTTGTATATAATTTAGTCTCTGCTAAACTATCTTTATTTCCTCTGATCCCAGTTCAACAGTCCTTGTTAATTGTAACTGCTTTCTTCGACCCGTTATTTCTGTTTTGATGTATTTATTGCACCCCTGTTTATTTATAAACCAGCATGATGTGATTGTTTCATGAATGCCGGTATATTAAAACCTTAAATAAATAAATAAATAAATAAATAGATAAATAAATAAAAGATTAATTAACATTATACATAAGAACTCAAGATTAACTAACATTATTCATTTGGCAGAGAAATTAAAGATCCAAGGATTTGTCCTGTCTTTAAACGTGAATAAAATATTTGACCGGATATCTTGGCAATACTTATTCATGGTCCAATGCTATTATGGTTTACTTGAGCAATTTATTAATTGGATTTTGGCTTTGAACAAACACCCCAAAACTCATATATTGATGAATGGGTCTATCTCAGACTCTTTTGCTATATACAGAGGGATTAGACAGAGGTGTCCCTTTTCTCCATCTTTATTTAATTTGGTCCTTGAACCTTTGGCACAAAAAATTAGGGAATCTACGCATATTGAGGTTTATCAATTTGGGTCCTGTTATGCTCTGCGGCCACAGACGGCTGCGGCTGCCATTGCTCACCTCCCTTTTCACAACCTTGGCTCCATTGGGCGAACTCGCGGCTTCAGCCAGCTACCACCGGCCTTCTGGCCTCCGTTCCTTGGCCTATCCAAGCAGCATAAGAACATAAGAAAATGCCATACTGGGTCAGACCAAGGGTTCATCAAGCCCAGCATCCTGTTTCCAACAGTGGCCAATCCAGGCCATAAGAACCTGGCAAGTACCCAAAAACTAAGTCTATTCCATGTTACCATTGCTAATGGCAGTGGCTATTCTCTAAGTGAACTTAATAGCAGGTAATGGACTTCTCCTCCAAGAACTTATCCAATCCTTTTTTAAACACAGCTATACTAACTGCACTAACCACATCCTCTGGCAACAAATTCCAGAGTTTAATTGTGCGTTGAGTAAAAAAGAACTTTCTCCGATTAGTTTTAAATGTGCCCCATGCTAACTTCATGGAGTGCCCCCTAGTCTTTCTATTATCTGAAAGAGTAAATGGAAGCTCCCGACTGCCATCTTAGCCGTGGGGTTCCTTAGGCGCGCGTGCGCGCTTCCAGACCAGCTTTAACCATGTCATGGCGGGAACCTCGGGGGCGTCCCTACCAGATGACGTCACTCTGCTCTCATATTTAATCCGGCCTGCCCAGACAGCTGGCGACTTGGCAATGAGTTCACTTGCTGTTGATCCAGCTTCTACTTTGCTTCTTCCGGTTTGCTTCTGTGATGTAAGACTACTGGGTATCCGCTCCTCGGGGGCCCCCTCGTCTCTTGGCTATCCACTCCTCGGAGGGCCTTTCACCCAGTTTCCTGCTTGCCTTCTCCTAAGGCTTTCTACGAGACTTCTGCTTACTTCATGTCGCTGTGAGCTCAGAGATGTGCTGGCGGGTCCGCTGTGTGACCTGTTCAATAGATCCCTAGAAACGGGAGTGGTGCCGAGTGATTGGAGAAGAGCGGTGGTGGTCCCGCTTCACAAGAGTGGGAACAGAGAAGCGGCTGGTAACTACAGACTGGTTAGCCTCACTTCGGTGGTGGGAAAAGTAATGGAGTCACTGTTGAAAGAGAGAATATCGCTCCATGGTGAGACCGCACCTGGAATACTGTGTACAATTCTGGTTGCCGCATCTAAAAAAAGATATAGTTGTGATGGAGAAGGTACAGAGAAGGGCAACCAAAATGATAAAGGGGATGGAACAGCTCCCCTATGAGGAAAGGCTGAAGAGGTTAGGGCTGTTCAGCTTGGAGAAGAGATGGCTGAGCGGGGATATGATAGAGGTCTTTAAGATCATGAGAGGTCTTGAACGAGTAGATGTGAATCGGTTATTTACACTTTCAAATAATAGAAGGAATAGGGAGCATTTCATGAAGTTAGCAAGTAGCACATTTAAGACTAATCGGAGAAAATTCTTTTTCACTCAACACACAATAAAGCTCTGGAATTTGTTGCCAGAGGATGTGGTTAGTGCAGTTAGTGTAGTTGGGTTCAAAAAAGGTTTGGATAAGTTCTTGGAGGAGAAGTCCATTAACGGCTATTAATCAAATTTACTTAGGGAATAGCTACTGCTATTAATTGCATCAGTGGCATGGGATCTTCTTAGTGTCTGGGTAATTGCAGGTTCTTGTGGCCTGGTTTGGCCTCTGTTGGAAACAGGATGCTGGGCTTGATGGACCCTTGGTCTGACCCAGCATGGCAATTTCTTATGTTCTTATCAATAGTGAACTATCTACAGTCGGGAGAATTGATGGACCAGAGGCAGCATGGATTCACCAGGGGAAGATCCTGTCAGACAAATCTGATTGACTTTTTTGACTGGGTAACCAAGGAATTGGATCAAGGAAGAGCGCTCGATGTCATCTACTTGGATTTCAGCAAAGCTTTTGATATGGTCCCGCACAGGAGACTGGTGAATAAAATGAGAAGCTTAGGAGTCAGTGCCAATGTGGTGGCCTGGATTGCAAACTGGTTGACGGACAGAAGACAATGTGTGATGGTAAATGGAACTCTCTCTGAAGAGAGGGAGGTTTTAAGCAGTGTACCACAAGGATCGGTGTTGGGACCGGTCCTGTTCAATATATTTGTGAGCGACATTGCAGACGGGATAGAAGGTAAGGTTTGTCTTTTTGCGGATGACACTAAGATCTGCAACAGAGTGGACACGCCGGAAGAAGTGGAAAGAATGAGACGGGATTTAAGGAAGCTGGAAGAGTGGTCGAAGATATGGCAGCTGAAATTCAATGCCAAGAAGTGCAAGGTCATGCATATGGGGAGTGGAAATCCAAATGAACTGTATTCGATGGGGGGAGAAGTGCTGATGTGCACGGAGCAGGAGAGAGACCTTGGGGTGATGGTGTCTAATAGGGATGTGAATCGTTTTAGGACGATTAAAATTATCGTCCGATAATTTTAATATCGTCTTAAACCGTTATGGAACACAATACAATACAGATTCTAACGATTTATCGTTATAAATCGTTAGAATCGTGAGCCGGCACACTAAAACCCCCTAAAACCCACCCCCGACCCTTTAAATTAAATCCCCCACCCTCCCGAACCCCCCCCCAAATAACTTAAATAACCTGCGGGTCCAGCGGCGGTCCGGAACGGCAGCGGTCCGGAACGGGCTCCTGCTCCTGAATCTTGTCGTCTTCAGCCGGCGCCATTTTCCAAAATGGCGCCGAAAAATGGCGGCGGCCATAGACGAAAAAGATTGGACGGCAGGAGGTCCTTCCGGACCCCCGCTGGACTTTTGGCAAGTCTCGTGGGGGTCAGGAGGCCCCCCACAAGCTGGCCAAAAGTTCCTGGAGGTCCAGCGGGGGTCAGGGAGCGATTTCCCGCCGCGAATCGTTTTCGTACGGAAAATGGCGCCGGCCATACGCGTATGGCCGGCGCCATTTTCCGTACGGAAAATGGCGCCGGCAGGAGATCGACTGCAGGAGGTCGTTCAGCGAGGGTTCCGGCGCCTCGCTGAACGACCTCCTGCAGTCGATCTCCTGCCGGCGCCATTTTCCATACGAAAACGATTCGCGGCGGAAAATCGCTCCCTGACCCCCGCTGGACCTCCAGGAACTTTTGGCCAGCTTGTGGGGGGCCTCCTGACCCCCACGAGACTTGCCAAAAGTCCAGCGGGGGTCCGGAAGGACCTCCTGCCATCCAATCTTTTTCGTCTATGGCCGCCGCCATTTTTCGGCGCCATTTTGGAAAATGGCGCCGGCTGAAGACGACAAGATTGAGGAGCAGGAGCCCGTTCCGGACCGCCGCTGGACCCGCAGGTTATTTAAGTTATTTGGGGGGGGGTTCGGGAGGGTGGGGGATTTAATTTAAAGGGTCGGGGGTGGGTTTTAGGGGGTTTTAGTGTGCCGGTTTTTCGATTTTTCGATTTTTCGATTTTTAACGATGTTCCGGCGAGGGATGGGGTTCGGGAGGGTGGGGGATTTAATTTAAAGGGTCGGGGGTGGGTTTTAGGGGGTTTTAATGTGCCGGTTTTTCGATTTTTCGATTTTTAACGATTTTTCACGATATTTTACCCCCCCCAAACGGCAACAATACGATTCCCTCCCCCTCCCAGCCGAAATCGATCGTTAAGACGATCGAGGACACGATTCACATCCCTAGTGTCTAATGATCTGAAGTCAGCGAAACAATGTGACAAGGCGATAGCTAAAGCCAAAAGAATGCTGGGCTGCATAGAGAGAGGAATATCGAGTAAGAAAAGGGAAGTGATTATCCCCTTGTACAGGTCCTTGGTGAGTCCTCACCTGGAATACTGTGTTCAGTTCTGGAAACCGTATCTCCAAAGAGACAGAGACAAGATGGAGGTGGTCCAGAGAAGGGGGACCAAAAAGGTGGAAGGTCTTCATCGAATGACTTATGAGGAGAGATTGAAGAATCTAAATATGTACACCCTGGAGGAAAGGAAGAGCAGAGGTGATATGATACAGACTTTCAGATCCTTGAAAGGTTTTAATGATCCAAAGACAACAACAAACCTTTTCTGTCGGAAACAAATCAGCAGAACCAGGGGTCATGATTTGAAGCTCCAGGGAGGAAGACTCAGAACCAATGTCAAGAAGTATTTCTTCACGGAGAGGGTGGTGGATGCCTGGAATGCCCTTCCAGAGGAAGTGGTGAAGACCAGAAGTGGTGAAGACCAGAAGTGTGGGATAAACACTGTGGATCCATAAAGTCTAGAGGACGTAAATGAATGTGGGGGAAAAAAAAAAAGATTTGCATTCACAAAAAAGCAGGGAGTAGCTTGCTTTTTATGGCAGTTACTACCCCAAATCAAATAAGCCTGATACTTCACTTTCAATGCATATCCAGCATAGCTCTCTGCTTCAACGGCAGGGGAGGAAGTCTTCAAGCATATCCAGCATAGCTCTCTGCTTCAACGGCAGGGGAGAAAGTCTGACACTTCAAGCATTTCCAGCATAGCTCTCTGCTTCAATGGCAGGGGAGAAAGTCTGACACTTCAAGCATATCCAGCATAGCTCTCTGCTTCAATGGCAGGGGAGAAAGTCTTCAAGCATATCCAGCATAGCTCTCTGCTTCAACGGCAGGGGAGAAAGTCTTCAAGCATATCCAGCATAGCTCTCTGCTTCAATGGCAGGGGAGAAAGTCTTCAAGCATATCCAGCATAGCTCTCTGCTTCAATGGTAGGGGAGAAAGACTGACACTTCACTTTCAATGCATATCCAGCATAACTCTCTGCTTCAACGGCAGGGGGAATGAAGAAAAGTGGATCTATATACAGACAACCAACAAGGATTGAATTACATAGTCGGGGTAAACAAGCATGGGTGTAGCTTGCTTATTGCGGCAGTTACTACCCCTAACTAATTAAGCTAGATATTTCATTTAGATGGCGATGCAGCTCCAACACTGCTCTGTACATTAATGGTGGGGGTGGAAGGGTAATAGAACCAAAAGGTTACTAAGAGCCAAGAGAAACAGATAAGTATGAAAAAAAAGAGAGTGTGAAACTTGCTGGGCAGACTGGATGGGCAGTTTGGTCTTCTTCTGCCGTCATTTCTATGTTTCTATGTGAGTACCACTCTGGATCTGTGCCTTGATTGCTACGTGGGAATCCCCGCCGGTGTTCCCTGTTCTGCGGACCATTGCTGTGAGGACTTCCTTCCGGGTTCTCCCCTGTTGTGTGGACCCACTCGGTGATATCATCTGAGGAACCCTTGCCGGTGCTCCCTGCTGTGTGGATCACTACCGTGTTCTTCCACCAGGGAACCTCCCTGCATTCTTCACTACTGATTCAGTGTGTTACAGTGACTATATTTCTCGGCACCCCCGCTCCTTGTGTATTGCTGCTTCCTCCTTTGTCTCTTGTCTCAAGCAAGACTGACGTCAGCAGTTGCTGCCATTCCTTGGCCCACCTCCAGGGCTCACCCTCCACGTCTCCACCTCTATTTCTGCTGTATCTCTATCCCACAGCCGAAGCTCCGCCTCCCGATGGTGAGGCCCTGCAGGGCTCCTCCCCCTGGGTGATTGCACCTCTCACCTTGGCCAAAGGGTTCACTCACTTACTTATCCTAACAGGTCCATATCTCACAAAATTTCTTTATATGCAGATATCATGGAATATATCATATATCCGGAAAAATCTGTTCCAGCTATATTAAAACTTCGGGAAAGATAAGAGACCCTGTCAAGATATACTATTAATTACACTAAATCTCTTACAATACATTTGTGTCCTGGGGGTAATCTACCATGCTTCTGGGGGAATTTTCCCATGGTGAAGAGCGATATTAAATAGCTGGGCATTATGGTCCCTTCATATTTAATTTATACAAGCTAAACTATCCAAGTTTTTGATGAAATTACATGCTAACTTGAGTCAATGGACTGACTTTCCGTTATCTCTGCTGGGAAGAGCTTTTGATCAAGATGGTGGTTCTCCCTTGTCTCCTATACCTTTTTCAACATGTACCTTGTAATATTCCACAAAAGGTTTTTCAAGACCTTAATGGAACTACTTCCTCTTTCTTATGTCAGTGAAAAGTCCCACACATAAAATTATAGACACTCCAATATCCCAGGACTTGTGGGGGATTGGACATTCCCAAATTGTTTATTTTCTTGCATCAAGATTAGTGGGTATTAAAGACTGGATATCACAGGTTGGTCCTCCAAGTTTGGTTTCACTGGAGGGTTTGTTGTTGGGAGAGTTCAACTTAACTCCTCACTCTACTTAATACTTCTTCTCATCATGCTAAAATAGGGAAGTTAAATCCAGTGATATCTCACATGCTTAGACTCTGGCGCACAGCTAATAAATTATTGTGCTCCCCCAATGAGGGATTGTCTCCCATATCATCTCTTCAGGGAAACCTGGTATTATCTCCTCTCATCTTATCTCCAGCCTTGAAGGAATGGGGTGGGGGGATTGAGATTTTTAGATCAGATTTGGTTGGGGGTCAGTTTTGAGGTTTACAGAAACTTCAGAATGAATATCATGTAGAATCCCATAGTCCTCATACATTCTCACATTTACAACGGACTATAGAGCAGCACCCAGAAAACAGAGGTGTTACAAAATCAGCTACCCGCGCACATGATTTAACATCGACAGGCATATGTGTGCACGAATCCCATCTCAATCACATAAGGGGGGGGGATTTTAGTAGGTACGCAAGGCAACACGATAGGCCCCTTTCCCAGTTCCCTCCCAGTTCACCCCTGTAAAGGAGCGAACTTCCTAAACTCCCTACCTAACCTGACTACCCTACATTTTTTGTTTTCATACTTACCCACAGTCCATAGCAGCAGTAGGTTACGCGTTCCTCAGATTCCAGAGCGCGCTTGTGCACTGATGGCGCTGTCCCAGCCCACCCATGCCCCCGGCCCGCCCCGGCCCACCTCTTTTTAAAAACTCCTTCACAATGCATGTACCGGGAGATACGCACGTGGCTGCGGTGCGCACGCACAAGTCCTGAAATCGCTGTGTGTAGGGCTTTTAAAATTATCCCTTATAGACGAATACAGTGATAGAGTGGGGTCTATTTCTAAGAATTTATTTATTTTCTATACCATTGTTAAGCTAGAAGCCGTCACAACAGTTAACAATAAGGCACTTAAAATAATGTTGTTTAACTGTTATTTTAACATCTAGACAGGTGCCTGTAAGGTATGGTACAGAGTTTCATAATAGCTATAAGATGCTAGGTGAGCTTGTGTGTTTAGGTTTATCAGGTCGGTTCAAAATTATTAATAATCTACATGTTATCGGTTACTGCTTAAAAGTAAAAACACTCATTATGAGTAGGTGTGTTGTGTCAAAGCACAAACTCATCGCTTTCTACAATTCCCTGGATTCTATTCTCCATTCTCTTCGCGGTATGCTTGTTTAAATAGCCATGTTTTTAGGCTCTTTGGGGCGGATTTTCAGCGCCCTGCTCGCCTAAATCCGCCCAAAACCGGGCGGATTTAGGCGAGCAGGGCCCTGCGCGCCGGTAAGCCTATTTTACATAGGCCTACCGGCGCGCGCAGACCCCGGGACTCGCGTACGTCCCGGGGTTTTCGGAGGGGGGCGTGTCGGGGGCGTGTCGGGGGCGGGCCCGGTCGACGCGGCGTTTCGGGGGCGTGTCGGCCGCGTTTTGGGGGCGGGTACGGGGCGTGGCTACGGCCCGGGGGCGTGGCCGCGCCCTCCGTACCCGCCCCCAGGTCGCGGCCCGGCGCGCAGCAGGCCCGCTGGCGCGCGGGGATTTACGTCTCCCTCCGGGAGGCGTAAATCCCCCGACAAAGGTAAGGGGGGGGTGTAGACAGGGCCGGGCGGGTGGGTTAGGTAGGGGAAGGGAGGGGAAGGTGAGGGGAGGGCAAAGGAAAGTTCCCTCCAAGGCCGCTCCGATTTCGGAGCGGCCTTGGAGGGAACGGGGGGAGGTAGTGCGGCTCGGCGCGCGCAGGCTATACAAAATCGATAGCCTTGCGCGCGCCGATCCAGGATTTTAGTGGATACGCGCGGCTCCGCGCGTATCTACTAAAATCCAGCGTACTTTTGTTTGCGCCTGGAGCGCAAACAAAAGTAGGCTGTTCGCGCTCGTCTGAAAATCTACCCCTTTTTGAATAGTTTGATGTCTTTCTGCAGTCTGATTTCTGAGGGCATGGTGTTCCATAATGTAGGCCCTGCTAATGATAGCGCTCTATCCCTTACTTGAGTTAGTCTTGCAGTTTTAACGGAGGGAATAGTTAGTAATGCCTTGTTTGTGGATCTCAGGTTCCTGTTGGGGACGTGTACTGTTTTTTCGATATGGTTACATTGGCCACCCACAAATCTTCAGGTACAGTGGATGATTTTAATGATATAAATTTTAACTAATAGATCTGAAATTTAATTTAATTTTTTAAAATTAATTATTAGATTATATCATTTGTTACAATGAAACAATCCAGGAAAAAAAAAAGAAATATTGGGGCGGATTTTCAGAGCCCTGCTCGCGTAAATCCGCCCAAAACCGGGCGGATTTACGCGAGCAGGGCCCTGCGCGCCGGGAAGCCTATTTTACATAGGCCTCCCGGCGCGCGCAGAGCCCCGGGACTCGCGTAAGTCCCGGGGTTCTCGGAGGGGGGCGTGTCGGGGGCGTGTCGGGGGGCGGGCCCGGTCGTCGCGGCGTTCCGGGGGCGTGTCGGCAGCGTTTTGGGGGCGGGTACGGGGCGTGGCTACGGCCCGGGGGCGTGGCCGCGCCCTCCGTACCCGCCCCCAGGTCGCGGCCCGGCGCGCAGCAGGCCCGCTGGCGCGCGGGGATTTACGTCTCCCTCCGGGAGGCGTAAATCCCCCGACAAAGGTAAGGGGGGGGTGTAGACAGGGCCGGGTGGGTGGGTTAGGTAGGGGAAGGGAGGGTAAGGTGAGGGGAGGGCAAAGGAAAGTTCCCTCCAAGGCCGCTCCGATTTCGGAGCGGCCTTGGAGGGAACGGGGGGAGGCAGCGCGGCTCGGCGCGCGCAGGCTATACAAAATCGATAGCCTTGCGCGCGCCGATCCAGGATTTTAGCCGATACGCGCGACTACGCGCGTATCTACTAAAATCCAGCGTACTTTTGTTTGCGCCTGGAGCGCAAACAAAAGTAGGCTGTTCGCGCTTGTCTGAAAATCTACCCCATTATATTATATAAACAAGGAATACATCCAATACATACTTCCATAAATTCCAGATTACTAGCCCACATCTAGAGGGAGGAAGAGACAAATAGGATCCTTAAGTGAGTCAACTAATTGCTATACTGCCACCATTTACCTTTCTAGCCATACTAAAGTTTACAAAAAAAAAAAAATCCTAGGTCTTGTCATTTAGAAAACGTTCTAGTTGCAAAAGATCTAAAAAAAACAACAAACAAACACATTTATTATTCTGATGAGGTATCAAACATTTGCATGGAAATTTGAGGAAAAAATTAGCACCAATATCCAGAGCTCTTTGTTTAAGGGAAAGAAATTGTTTCCTATGGGCTTGAGTAGCTCTGGGAACATCTGGAAAGATCTGAATTTTTTGCCCTCAGAAAATCAAGACATTACATTGGAAATATTTGTGAAAAAACAGATCTTTATCTTTCTTTAATGAGAAGGAAACCAACAAATTAGCTCTGGTAGGAATATTATCTAGTGAATCTTCTAGGAAGGTAGAAATACCTGGACTTACCAAGCTATCCATTTCTCTTTCCTGAGCAGGATTCACCTTATTTTTAGGAAGATAATACAATTTATATATAACAGGAACTTTATCTGCATCAAAAGCTAATATTTCACAAATATACCGGTACTTCTTAAATAATTCTCTAGGTGAGAACAATCTAGAAATAGGAAAATTTAAAAATCGTAGGTTACACAATCTCATTTCATTTTCAAACACATCAAACTGATTATGAAGAATAAGGTTATCCTTAATAAGGAATGTGCAAGCAACTTGCAAAGGAGTAAACTGAGAATTAATTGTAGAAATTAAACCCTCTACACGTTTAATCCTATTATCTTGATCTTCCATCTTAGCTCTCATTTCTGTTGAGAAGATATGAATCTGGGACATAGAACTAGATAAATTTGTATCCACCTTAGCAATCAATCTCCAGACATCCAGAAGAGTAACATTAACTGGTTCTTCAATTCCTTCAATCATTCTGCTCAAAGAAGGAATTATTGAAGGAAGAGGAACAGATGAGGGGTTAACACCCAAAGTCAACAGTGCTGAAGAACTAAACTTCAGCTGATTTCCCACCCCAGTGAGCTCTAGAGCCTGATAGGATTGAGAGGCTACCACTGGAATGTCAGATATATTCCTAAATACAGTCAAATCATCAGAAAAAACACTACAGCAGGTTGAAGGAGTGGCTGAGTTGGACCGGGACATAAAGGTATTCCAGAGTACAAATTTTCACCCAAACAGTCTCTACTGGATGACTCACCAACACGAGTAATGTGGTCATCCATAGGTCCATGCATTGTTGACATAGGAGGAACAGTCTCTATTGGATGACTCACCAACACGAGTAATGTGGTCATCCACAGGTCCATGCATTGTTGACGTAGGAGGAACAGTCTCTATTGGATGACTCACCAACACAAGTAATGTGGTCATCCATAGGTCCATGCATTGTTGACGTAGGAGGAACAGTCTCTATTGGATGACTCATCAACACAAGTAATGTGGTCATCCATAGGAGGAACAGGATAGCAGGTCCAGGCTTTAGATTTTCTTTTCCTCCCCATTTGGCACACAGCTTTGGCTGCTGTTCCAGGAGCACCTAGATGATGTCACTTGGGCCTGACTGGGGGGAGCCTCACCACCTCTTTCAGGGTGTCGACACCGGCAAAAGATGTCGATTCAGCCCACAGAGCTCTCCACCACACAGGATCTTTCCTCTCCTCCCCAGTTCATGTACCACAAGGCCCTGAATTTTAAGCTGTTCTGGGTGCTCCTAGATGATGTCACTTGGGCCTGACTGGGGGGAGTCTCACTACCTCTCTCAAGGTGTTGGCACTGGCAAAAGATGGCGATTCAGCTCACAGAGCTCTCCACCACACAGGATTCTTCCTCTCCTCCCCCTGAAATTTTATTTTTTAGTTCCTTCAGTACCCTAGGATGTATACCATTCAGTTGAGGTGATTTGATACTCTTTAGTTTGTCAATCTGGTTTACTACATATTCCAAGTTCACAGTGATTTAGTTCAGTTCATCTGACTCTACCCTTGAAAACCATCTCCGGAACTGGTATCTTCTGAACATCCTCATTAGTAAGTAAAGAAGCAAAGAATTAATTTAGTCTTTATACAAATGGAATTATCTTCCCTAAGAGCCCCTTTAACCCCTTGGTCATCTAACAGTCCAACCAACTCCTTCGCAGGTTTCTTGCTTCAGATATATTTTTTAAAGTTTTTATTATGAGTTTTTGCTTTTATGGCCAACTTCATTTCAAATTCTCTGCCTTATCAATTGTGAAGGCTCACCACTCTGGCCGCCCTGGGTGCCGCTCCGCGTCTCGGGTTCAGGCCTTCCGCGAGTCCCAGATATCCCTGGAACCCGCCAGCCGCCCGTAACTCCCTGGGTTTGGGTCCCAGCAGGCCCTGGCTTTGCTGGGCTTCAAGGTTCTCCTCACATGGAGTTGGGGGTAAAACAGCCCCCAATCCCAAAGATAACACAGAGAAAGATAGTTCCTTCAAAGCAGTTTATAAAGCAATAGATGGATGTATTACATTCGCTCTGCCATCTCCCCCCATCCAGCTCTGCCAGTCCTCGATAGCTCAAGGCCCAAACGAATGGCCCTGCCCCCGCCCAAGCCCTCAGGCTTCCTTACAACCTGTGCTCTAGCAGAGGTACCTTCCAGGTCTCAAAGCCCCTCTATTAGAACAGCAAACACCCCCTGCTCTTTAGAGCCCTTCGGCCCAACTTCCCCTAAAGCATAAGTTATACCTTTCCCCTTTCAGGCTACTCGGTTTCCCTGTGCGAGATGGAGGATTCGTCTCCCCCGGAACCTACCTCCATCTCCTCCCCCCACTGGCTCCTGGCCCTGGCTTTTTCTGGCCATTGCCACCATGTAGGCACGCCCCCCTTCCTCTAGCTCCCCAGGTTCACCTGTGACTGACTCATTAATCTCTAAGTCTGCCACCTGCTCGCCTCCAGGCTCTCCCCACAGGTCAGGTGGTGGTTCTAGGAACCTGGGATTTGTAGTTTCTCCTCTTCACCTGTGCCCCCTGCTGTCAGACTCTAGTATTACCAGCCACCTTATGGTATCTTATCCATTCCTGCCCCCCAGCAGCGCTGCACTACATCACACAATGTTTTACACTTAACTTGACAATGCTTATGCTTTTTCCTATTTTCTTCAGATGGATCCTTCTTTCAATTTTTGGAGGATTTTTTTATTTGCTAAAATAGCCTCTTTCACTTCACATTTTAACCATGCCAGTAATCAATTAGCCTTCCTTCCACCTTTCTTAATATATCTGGACTGCACTTCTAAAATTGTATTTTTAAACAATGTCCACGCCTGTTGAACACTTTTAACCTTTGCAGCTGCACCTTTCAGTTTTTTTCTATTTTCCTCATTTTATCAAAGTTTCCCTTTTGAAAATTTAGTGTTAGAGCTGTGGATTTACTTATTGTCTCCCTTCCAGTTATTAGTTAAAATTTGATCTTGTTATGATCAATATTGCCAAGTGGCCCCACCACAGTTACCTCTCTCACCAAATTCTACATTCCACTAAGAATTAAATCTAAAATGCTCCCTCAGATGTTGGTTCCTGAACCATTTGCTCCATGAAGCAATCATTTATTACATCCAGGAACTTTATGTCTCTAGCAAGCCCTGATGTTACATTTACCCAGTCAATATTGGGGTAATTGAAATCTCCCATTATTATTGCGCTGCCAAATTGGTTAGCTCCCCTGATTTCTCTTAGCATTTCATCATCTGTCTGACCATTTTGTCCAGGTGGATGGTAGTGTACTCCTATCACTATACTCTTACCCAACACACATGGGATTTCTACCCATATAGATTCTACTGAGCATTTAGTCTCTTGTATGATCTTTATCCTGTTGGACTCTATACCCTCCTGGACATAAAGTGCCACACCCCCACCAAGTTGATCCTCCCTACCATTGTGATATAATTTGTACCCTGATATAGCACTGTCCCATTGGTTATCCTCCTTCCACCAAGTCTCTGTGATGCCAATTATGTCAATCTCATCATTTGCTGCTATACACTCTAACTCTCCCATCTTACTTCTTAGACTTCTGTCATTGGCATACAGAGATTTCAAAGTGCATTTTTTTGTTTGTATTAATAGCCTGCTTTTCAGTTGTTAGGGATAATTTGGAATCCTTTAGCTCAGGTGATATTTTACATATAGGCATATGGACTATGTTTGCTTTTAATGGAACCTCTCTGTTGGGATGCCCTAACTCTCCTGTTTCATTGGTATCCTTCAAAGTTACATTCCTCCGAACCATGCACTGCTGAGTGACTGTCGGCTTTCCCCCTTGTTCTAGTTTAAAAGCTGCTCTATCTCCTTTTAAAAAGTTAGCACCAGCAGCTTGGTTCCACTCTGGTATGGTCTGATGTAGCACCCAGGTGAGTGAGATGTCACTCAAAGATCAAAGTCCTGGATTCAAAAATACAAATTTCATTAAAATGGGGAGGTATAGAAGACTAGATGAAATTGGGTGAAGTGGAACAATAGTGGGCCAAATTAAAAAGTTTTATAATTAAGGCAACAAATCTTTATGTAAGAAATGTAAATAAAAATATGAAAAAAAGAAAACTGATATGGTTCTCTGAAGAGGTGGATGAAAAAAATAAAGGCCAAAAGAACTCAAAAAAGTACAAGGAATTCAAAAAAAGAAAGACAGAAGAAAATCTGGTGAAACTGATAGAGACAAAGAATGAAATCAGAATGGCAAAAGCTTGAATGGAAGAAAGGATTGCCAAAGAGGTAAAGCGAGGTGAGAAAACATTTTTCAGAGAAAGGCCAGAGGTGGCATTGTAAGACTAAAAGGAGACAAGGGTCATTGCATGAAGAAAGATGAGGAAAAAACAGAAATACTAAACTAATACTTTAGCTTGGTGTTCACTAAAGAAGACCGTGGAGGACCGTCACTGGTAGAAAAGAGTACAGATTGGGGAAGGGTAGTTACAACATCATTTACAGAAGTGAGTTTTTGGGTGAAACTAGCATAAGTCAAAGTGGATGAGGCCATGGGGCCTTATGAGAACCATCCCGGGATACTACAGGAGCTCAGAGAATTACTGGCAGGTCCCATCAAAGATTTATTGAATAGATGTGTGGAAACAAGCAATGTGCCGTAAGATTGGAGAAGGGCAGTTGTCTCGCTTCACAAAAGTGGGAGCAGAGAAGAGGCTGAAAACTACAGGCGGGTGAGCCTTACCTTAGCAGTGGAAAAGTTAATTGAGATGCTGATAAAGGAAAGGGTAGCCATCTATCTATAATCCAATGGATTGTAGGGTCTGAGGCGACATGGTTTTTACCGGAGGAAGGTTATGTGATTAACTTTTTTGATTGGGCAACTAGAGAATTAGATCAAGGACAATCAGTCATGTGATTTATCTAGATTTCAGCAAAGCTTTTGACTCTGTCCTGCATAGGAGGCTCATGAATAAAATGAAAAGCCTGGGAATGACTTCCAAAGTGGTGAAATGAATTATAAATTGAATGACTGACAGATGACAGCAAGTGGTGGTAAATGGAACCTTCCTTCTCTGAGAAGAGTGATAAGTGGAGTGCCTCAAGGATTGGTTCTTGGGCCGGTTCTATTCAATATCTTTGTGAGCGACATAGTGGATGGGTTAGAAGGAAAAGATTTTTGTAGATGACTCTAAGATCTGCAACAGAGTGAACACACCAGAAAGAGTAGGGAGAATGAAAATTGATCTAAGAAACCTAGAGGAGTGATTGAAGTGAGAGAACAAAAGAGCTCTCTGTGATAGGGGGTGAAAAACTGATGCGTATGGACTGGGAAAGAGACCTTAAGGTGATAGTGTCTAATGATCTGAAAGCAGCAAAGCAATGTGACAAGGCAGTGGCTAAGGTCAGAGGGATGCTGGGATGCATACAGAGAGGAAAACGGAGATGATAATGCTACTGTACAAGTCCCTAGTGAGGCCTCACCTGGAATGTGCAGTTCCGGAGACCTCATCTCAAAAAGGATAGAGACTGGATGGAAATGGTCCAGAGAAAAGCAACCAAAATGGCAAGGGGTATCACAGTTTCCACATTAGGAAGTAACCCAACATAGACAAAGTCTTTCTTTTTCATTAGTCAAAATGTCATAAAATCTCTTCCATGTGATAGTACAGTATAAAAGGAAGTATGCATATTGGTGAATGACTAGTATGGATAGAATACAGTTGGAACTAAGTGTGAGTTTGGGGATTTTTTTGTTATAGTTTGAAAACTCTATTATGTAGCATATTATAAGTTGCTATTGAATTTATAAATGTCACTGTTCTTAATATGGCTGCTGCTTCCATTAGGTAAACTAGGCCGTTGCCTAGAGGGCCAAAATTTGGAGGGTGGCAAAATCCCAACAGCATGAGGCAGAGAGGAGGAAAGCCAATATAGCCAAAGAAGGGAGCGCTGAGTTGGAGTTCCAGCCAATGGGTGAGCTGGGGGTGGGGTTTGCCCTGATTCTTAAATAGTTGGGAAGGGTTTCTGCTCTTGATGTATGGTATGAGTATGAAGTCTTCACTGATCTTTTTATTTGTTTGTTATGTGCTTCTACAGAATAAAAACAATTGTGAATCAAAAAATGGTGTGGGGTCTGCACCAAAAGACTTCTGAGATGAGACTGAAGGACCTAGATATGTATACGCTGGAGGAGAAGAGGGGCAGGAGAGATATGATACAGAATTTTGTGAGCTCATATTGAAAGATTGTTTTATTTGCATAAAAACATTAAAAAGATGCTTTAGGACCTAAGTTGGTCTATGCACTGGGCAACAATGAAAGTCTCCTACTATTGGCATACAATTCAAGATGTAATTATATTATTGCATATTACAAAAAAACTAGAGCCAATTTTGCATTTTCACAGTCACATTCATGTTTGGCACATGGAAATTTATAAGAATTGACTAATTTCATTTCCGTAACATGACTTTTGTGAAAATTTGTTGCCCAGTGTTACACCACCACCTGCTTTCACACTTACGTAAGGCTTTATGCTTGGCTTAGTGTCCTGATTCAGACTCGTATAACATCAACATAGGGCACTGACGTATGTCACTAGCTCTGCTTTGTTTGGGTTACATTTTTTCACTGAGCCAAGTGAGACTGGACACATTTATTGTTTAGTTTGTCACAGAATTTTACATTGAGAAACTAAACACAAACATAGGCACAGGAGACTTGTGTGAATGACAAAAAAATGAAAGAAATACTCTCCTAAACTACTCATTCAACCTTAATTCATATGCTTGATGCTGAAAAATCATTTGTAAATTTTATGTCAAGGAAGAAAAGACATCAGAATGCAGCAAGACAGATTTTACAAAGTCTCATCCTGTACCCACTCTGGGGGATCCCCGGCAGGCCTGTGTCCTTGTCTCATCCTGTACCCACTCTGGGGGATCCCCAGCAGGCCTGTGTCCTTGTCTCATCCTGTACCCACTCTGGGGGATCCCCAGCAGGCCTGTGTCCTTGTCTCATCCTGTACTCACTCTGGGGGATCCCCAGCAAGCCTGTGTCCTGCTCTCATCCTGTACCCACTCTGGTGGATCCCCAGCAGGCCTGTGTCCTTGTCTCATCCTGTACCCACTCTGGGGGATCCCCAGCAAGCCTGTGTCCTGGTCTCATCCTGTACTCACTCTGGGGGATCCCCGGCAGGCCTGTGTCCTGGTCTCATCCTGTACCCACTCTGGTGGATCCCCAGCAGGCCTGTGTCCTTGTCTCATCCTGTACCCACTCTGGGGGATCCCCAGCAGGCCTGTGTCCTTGTCTCATCCTGTACCCACTCTGGGGGATCCCCAGCAGGCCTGTGTCCTGGTCTCATCCTGTACTCACTCTGGGGGATCCCCGGCAGGCCTGTGTCCTGCTCTCATCCTGTACCCACTCTGGTGGATCCCCAGCAGGCCTGTGTCCTGCTCTCATCCTGTACCCACTCTGGGGGATCCCGAGCAGGCCTGTGTCCTGCTCTCATCCTGTACCCACTCTGGGGGATCCCCGGCAGGCCTGTGTCCTGCTCTCATCCTGTACCCACTCTGGGGGATCCCCGGCAGGCCTGTGTCCTGCTCTCATCCTGTACCCACTCTGGGGGATCCCCGGCAGGCCTGTGTCCTGGTCTCATCCTGTACCCACTCTGGGGGATCCCCGGCAGGCCTGTGTCCTGGTCTCATCCTGTACTCACTCTGGGGGATCCCCGGCAGGCCTGTGTCCTGCTCTCATCCTGTACCCACTCTGGGGGATCCCGAGCAGGCCTGTGTCCTGCTCTCATCCTGTACCCTCTCTCTGGGGGATCCCCAGCAGGCCTGTGTCCTGCTCTCATCCTGTACCCACTCTGGGGGATCCCCAGCAGGCCTGTGTCCTGCTCTCATCCTGTACCCTCTTTCTGGGGGATCCCCGGTGGGCCTGTCTCCTGCTCTCATCCTGTACCCTCTCTCTGGGAGATCCCTGGTAATCTTGTGTCCTGCTCTCATCCTGTACCCACTCTGGGGGATCCCCAGCAGGCTCGTGTCCTGCTCTCATCCTGTACCCACTCTGGGGGATCCCCAGCAGGCCTGTGTCCTGCTCTCATCCTGTACCCTCTCTCTGGGGGATCCCCGGCAGGCTCGTGTCCTGCTCTCATCCTGTACCCTCTCTCTGGGGGATCCCCAGCAGGCCTGTGTCCTGCTCTCATCCTGTACCTACTCTGGAGGATCCCCGGCAGGCCTGTGTCCTGCTCTCATCCTGTACCCTCTCTCTGGGGGATCCCCGGCAGGCCTATGTCCTGGTCTCATCCTGTACCCACTCTGGGGGATCCCCGGCAGGCCTGTGTCCTGGTCTCATCCTGTACCCTCTCTCTGGGGGATCCTCAGCAGGCCTGTGTCCTGCTCTCATCCTGTACCCACTCTGGGGGATCCCCAGCAGGCCTTTGTCCTG
The DNA here is from genome assembly GCF_901001135.1 of Rhinatrema bivittatum. NCBI lineage: Eukaryota > Metazoa > Chordata > Amphibia > Gymnophiona > Rhinatrematidae > Rhinatrema > Rhinatrema bivittatum. The sequence continues at coordinate 3,354,404 of NC_042620.1, read as the reverse complement.
CTCTCATCCTGTACGCTCTCTCTGGGGGATCCCCAGCGGGCCTGTCTCCTGCTCTCATCCTGTACCCTCTCTCTGGGAGATCCCTGGTAATCTTGTGTCCTGCTCTCATCCTGTACCCACTCTGGGGGATCCCCGGCAGGCCTGTGTCCTGGTCTCATCCTGTACCCACTCTGGGGGATCCCCGGCAGGCCTGTGTCCTGGTCTCATCCTGTACCCACTCTGGAGGATCCCCGGCAGGCCTGTGTCCTGGTCTCATCCTGTACCCACTCTGGGGGATCCCCGGCAGGCCTGTGTCCTGGTCTCATCCTGTACCCACTCTGGGGGATCCCCGGCAGGCCTGTGTCCTGCTCTCATCCTGTGCCCACTCTGGGGGATCCCCAGCAGGCCTGTGTCCTGCTCTCATCCTGTACCCTCTCTCTGGGGGATCCCCGGCGGGCCTGTGTCCTGCTCTCATCCTGTACCCTCTCTCTGGGAGATCCCTGGTAATCTTGTGTCCTGCTCTCATCCTGTACCCACTCTGGGGGATCCCCGGCAGGCTCGTGTCCTGCTCTCATCCTGTACCCACTCTGGGGGATCCCCAGCAGGCCTGTGTCCTGCTCTCATCCTGTACCCTCTCTCTGGGGGATCCCCGGCAGGCTCGTGTCCTGCTTTCATCCTGTACCCACTCTGGGGGATCCCAGCAAGCCTGTGTCCTGCTCTCATCCTGTACCCTCTCTCTGGGGGATCCCCGGCAGGCTCGTGTCCTGCTCTCATCCTGTACCCACTTTGGGGGATCCCCGGAAGGCCTGTGTCCTGCTCTCACCCAGCACCCACTCTGGGAGATCCCTGGTAATCTTGTGTCCTGGCCTCTTCCAAGCCTCCATTCTGTGGAATCGCCTTCAGACTTTGTCCCAGCCTCACCCACTATCATAACGTTTTATGATTTGTCTGGTTTTTTATGGGGTTTTTTACCTTCACTGGAGTGCAGTTCGGAGTGGGAGACTACCACAGGTAACAAACAAACCTTCACGATTTCTTCTGCAACTTCGGCTTCTGTTACAAGGAAAATCTATATTAAGAGAATAATTTCCAAAAGTGTGCATAATTCGGCACATTTGCACATAAGCAGGTGAGCCTAAAGTTACGTCTATATTTCATCAATGGTGCGGCGGAAGCTGTGTATGTGCGTATGTCTCAGAACTCATACGCTTTTTTCTGCATAGATCAGCTATGTGATAGACTCGTTTTATAAAAGTATGCACATATATTTTATTGTTATATAATTGTAAAGTTCATTTAATAACACTCGGTTTATGCACAGAGGCAGATATTCATTAGGGATGTACAGTACACTCGTTGCTCCATTTGTTTTGGCAGTACATGCATAATTCAAGAATGGATAGTAGGAGCGCCAAAACTGATGGTGTGCGCATATGAATGCACCAACGACATATGTGCACACCATCCGTTTTGGCAGGCTTACTATCCATTCGTGAGATTCGCACTTACTGTCAAAATGAATGAAACGAATAAAGCAACGAATGTACATCCTTAGAATCTATATGTGCATATTTCGCTTATGAAAATATTTGTGCATATATTTCCAAGAACCAGTTCAGCCACACCTTGCACCAGTTCACTCACACCTACACCCTTCATCACTTGCTCCAGACCTCTGCCTCCCCCCCCCCACCTAAAAACATCACACACAAGAGAAGTTACATTTAATATCTGTGACTCGATCAGCAGTTGTGAAAGAATGCATGTGTGGTGGTATGTGGGAGGGCTCTGTCTATAAAATATGCAAATGTGCACACACTTCCAAACCCTGCCCCAGAGTGCCCACCTTGTAGGCACACGCTTTACCTTATGGCAGTGACAGTATGTATGTATCAGGCACAGAGGCATGTATGCACTGACCTTACACACACACTCGCATACACATTACATAGGTACAGGACTTTTATTCAGAATAAAAATTTTCCCACCGAGGCATGGCGGGCAGGGTCTACTGAGACCACTGGTACACCAGGCATGTGGAGACCACTGTGAAAAATAAAAATAAAAGCAAAATCTGCTAGTATGAGGCAGAACTAGGATTCCCCTGAATTCTATCAGGCTAATGCTATTTCGTGCTCTGAGCCTAGTGCTCTTGAACATGCGTTTTGGACATGCTAGGCTAAAACCTGATACAATAAGGGGATTACCGCATACAAATCGTGCGTCTAAACCACTGTGTAGATGAGGCTATTATTAGCTTTTAACCCCAAAGCAAAAAATCACCGTGCACCCAATGCGCACATTTTAACAGGGAAAACTTAACGCCAGCCGCAGGCCATCTAAATACCCCCCACAAAGCCTCAAAAAATAGAGCGTTCATTTTCCTAACCAGCTCACAGCCACTTCTCCTGGGCACTTGATGCCATGGATGTGCTAGGGATGCACAATCTATCCCTAGTGTCTCCTTTGTAGTGTGATCTCTGATTTAAATAATGCATTGTATGCCCAGGAGAGCTGGCTGGTCGCGTAATCATGAGCCGATATTGCATCGGCCTGCACCACTGTTAAAATCCTGAAAGGTGAAGAGTTACAGAAGTGAGAAAGGAAGACGTTTGCTACTGCTGCTGCCATCTCACAGCAGGATAAGAGAAGAGAGAAGAGCCATCAGGCCTGGAGAGGAGGCAGGGATGTCAAGCACTCTGTCCCCTGCCATTCCCCTCACCAGGCTACCGTGCCATGGGGGGAGCAGGGAGGGAAAGAAATCAAAGGAGCAAGTTGTGGGTGAGGAAGGGGAGAGAGAGCAAAGGGAGCAGAGGATTGGAGGGTAATGAATAAAGGTTGGGAGAAGAAACTTGTAGACTGAAGGAGGGACATGGCTTCAGGGAAGAAAAGCCAAGGCCTACGCAGAGGAGAGAAGAAAAGAAGCACAAACAGATCACAGACAGAAAGGAGATGCACCAAATGGAGGGTAGACGAAGGGGAAAGGAAGAAAACCCCAGGGCAGAGTAACTTTGGTGCTGTGCAGCATTTTATGAGTCAGAGTAGCAAATATCACCCTATCCATACAGACACCGATCCCCTTCCACGTAAATATCACCCTATCCATGCAGACACCGGTCCCCTTCCACGTAATTATCACCCTATCCATGCAGACACCCGTCTCCTTCCACGTAAATATCACCCTAACCATACAGACACCAGTCCCCTTCCACGTAAATATTACCCTATCCATAAAGACACCTGTCCCCTTCCACGTAAATATTACCCTATCCATACAGACACCTGTCCCCTTCCACGTAAATATCACCCTATCCAAGCAGACACCCGCCTCCTTCCACGTAAATATCACCCTAACCATGCAGACACCGGTCCCCTTCCACATAAATATCACCCTAACCATGCAGACACCGGTCCCCTTCCCCGTAAATATCACCCTATCCATGCAGACACCCGTCTCCTTCCACGTAAATATCACCCTATCCATCGTAAATATCACCCTATCCATGCAGAAACAGGTCCCCTTCCACGTAAATATCACCCTATCCATGCAGACACCTGTCCCCTTCCACGTAAATATCACCCTATCCATGCAGACACCGGTCCCCTTCCCCGTAAATATCACCCTATCCATGCAGACACCGGTCCCTTTCCACGTAAATATCACCCTATCCATACAGACACCTCTCCCCTTCCACGTAAATATCACCCTATCCAAACAGACACCGGTCCCCTTCCACGTAAATTTCACCCTGTCCATACAGACACCGGTCCCTTTCCATGTAAATATCACCCTATCCAAACAGACACCGGTCCCCTTCCACGTAAATATCACCCTATCCATCGTAAATATCACCCTATGCATGCAGACACCGGTCCCCTTCCACGTAAATATCACCCTATCCATGCAGACACCGGTTCCCTTCCACGTAAATATCACCCTATCCATACAGACACCGGTCCCTTTCAACGTAAATTTCACACTATCCAAGCAGACACCGGTCCCCTTCCACGTAAATATCACCCTATCCATGCAGACACCGGTCCCCTTCCATGTAAATATCACCCTATCCATACAGACACAGGTCCCCTTCCACGTACATATCACCCTATCAAAACAGACACCGGTCCCCTTCCACGTAAATATCACCCTATCCATACAGACACCGGTCCCGTTCCACATAAATATCACCCTATCCATGCAGACACTGGTCCACTTCCACGTAAATATCACCCTATCCATGCAGAAACCGGTCCCCTTCCACGTAAATATCACCCTATCCATGCAGACACCGGTCCCCTTCCATGTAAATATCACCCTATCCATGCAGACACCGGTCCACTTCCACGTAAATATCACCCTATCCATGCAGACACCGGTCCCCTTCCACGTAAATATCACCCTAACCATGCAGACACCGGTACCCTTCCACGTAAATATCACCCTATCCATGCAGACACCGGTCCCCTTCCACGTAAATATCACCCTAGCCATGCAGACACCCGTCTCCTTCCACGTAAATATCACCCTAACCATGCAGACACCGGTCTCCTTCCACGTAAATATCACCCTATCCATGCAGACACCGGTCCCCTTCCACGTAAATATCACCCTATCCATGCAGACACCCGTCTCCTTCCACGTAAATATCACCCTAACCATGCAGACACCGGTCCCCTTCCACGTAAATATCACCCTATCCATGCAGACACCGGTCCCCTTCCACGTAAATATCTCCCTATCCATGCAGACACCGGTCCCCTTCCACGTAAATATCACCCTATCCATGCAGACACCGGTCCCCTTCCACGTAAATATCACCCTATCCATGCAGACACCTGTCCCCTTCCACGTAAATATCACCCTATCCATACAGACACCGGTCCCCTTCCACGTAAATATCACCCTATCCATACAGACACCGGTCCCCTTCCACGTAAATATCACCCTATCCATACAGACACCGGTCCCCTTCCACGTAAATATCACCCTATCCATACAGACACCGGTTCCCTTCCACGTAAATATCACCCTATCCATACAGACACCGGTCCCCTTCCACGTAAATATCACCCTATCCATACAGACACCGGTCCCCTTCCACGTAAATTTCACCCTATCCATACAGACGCCGGTCCCCTTCCATGTAAGGTGCACTAGTGCCAGGGCTGGAGCAACACACTGAGCAAGCCCTGCATTTGCACAGGGTGGCAGCTCCAAGGAGGCGGCCTGGGTCCACCAGTGGCCAAGATGGACTGGAGGCTGCACGGCTGCCAGGGGGACTCCACCCCGTGGGCAGCTGAAATGAAAAAAAAGCTGTAGGATGCATAGCAGGCTTACCAAACCCGTGCCTGATCCGATAGGGGGAGAAAGAAAAGCATATCCTCTGCACGAGCCGGCAACAGGAGCAGCGGCACCGTTTGGGTGACATCATCTCCTGCTGCTGCAGGGTCAGTCTCACAAGAGGAGCAGCGAGATTTCACAGCTCTGCAGTGGTGGGGGCAGGGGTGGTGTCACTTGGGTGCTGCACCTGCTCCTGCTGCCAACTCGTGTGGGATGAGGAAGAAGCCTGAAACTAGTAGACTGTGTTGGGGAGTCACTGCACTTGGAGTTGGAAGAGGAAGAGTCTGGGAGTGACTGGCTGGGGGAGGAGTGTGGGGAGGAGGGAGGAGGAAAGTGATAAAAGCATAAGAAGGGGAGGAAAGAGCAAGGGAAGGAGGGAGAGGTGGAAAAGGGGGAGGAAGCCGAGGTAATGAGGAAATAAGGTGAGAAAGGGGAATAATCAGATAGTAAGGGGTGACAGGGAGGGGAGTCTCTGGAGGGATGGGGTGGGAGAGGAGCTGAGGTAGTGTGAGAAGGGGAGGAGGGGGGAGCATCTAGAGGGAGAGAGTGGGTGAAGAAAGGAGGAGGGGTGGTGGGGGAGAGGGGAGGAGGGGGAAGAGAGGTGGGCGAAGGAGCCGAGGTAGGGAGGCTGCGGTCTGCCTGGTGGACCCTGTCCATCTGCTGATGGCCTAAGTGGAGAAGGGGCTTTGTGCTCCCGAAGCAATAGAGGCCAAATTGAAGAGATGGGCCCAGAGCTCCCAGGGGAGCAACTGGAAGAAAAAGGTGAAGCCTGTGTGTGTGAAACAGCATGTGTGTGTGAGTGCACGCGCGAGTGGGAGAGAGGGAGTGTGTGCATCTGAGACAGGAAGCATGAATATGTGTGGGAGAGGGAGAGTGTGTGTACATATGTGAGACAGAGAAGGCAGAGAGTTTGTGGGCCCTCCCTCCACCATTAATCCTCAGCTATGGAGAGTGGGATTCTTTTTTATCCTTTTTGGTTTTGATTGTTGGGTGTTTGATGTGTCTGCTGTTTTGAGGTATTTTGCTGGTGTTTGGGATATTAAAAAACACACTTTGAATGAGTTTTTAAATATTGGATGTTTATTCTTCAGCTGTCTTAAAATATTTCTTTTCCTTATTGGTATGGTTTTACTATTATGATTGATGTTTTATATTTCTTGATTTTGTTGTTTGATGTTTTGTGGGGAATGATGTTGTTTCTGTTTTCGCATTGTTGCGCTGTGGGCAGGGTCTGGCTTGTTGCAATGTCCAGTTTGGGTTTTGTTTGCACATTTCTATTTCTAATTTGTGGTCTCTTTGTTCTGTATTTGGTGGGGGTCTGTCAGTGTTTTGTATGTGTGGCAGAGATGAAGTGTTCTGCTGGTGTAAGCTTCTGTGTGGGGTTGTGTGTCAGCCTGGCTTGTCCTATTTTCTTGGTGGGAGGTGTATTGGTATTTTGGGAGCTGGTGCTGTATTTGCAGTTTACTTTTCATGGGCAGGATTCTTGTTGTTTGAGCTCTGGCAGTTGCTGCTGTTTTGGCAAGGGAGGTTTGCTGTGTTGTAGTTGTTTGCTCATGGTTTTTGGGGAGTCGGGCCCACATTCAACATGTATTGCAGTGGGTCTGGTGGCATGTGGGTGTTTTTGCAAGGTTTTCTGGTTGGTACCACAGCAGTGCATGTGGATGCAGTGTACAGGTTGTTGTGGGGATATTTTTGCCTTAGAAGACTGTACTCTGAATGTTATTTAAATGCAAAATCTGCTTTTATAGATGCATTATTTGTAATTGTGTGTTTGTAGAGGGCCGGAGTGGGGGAGGGCTAGTGCTCTTGCATTAGCCATGGGTTCTGGAGGTGAGGGGTGGACTGGTGTAGGTAGGAATGTCAGATTTTAGTGTTTGGATTGCTGGAGGGGCAGCAGTAAAAAAGCAAGCGCTGGCCCTGACTGGTGCCAATGCAGTCACTTTTGGCTATCTCATATACCTGAAGATGCTGCGTGAATTTCCTTCCTCGGAGTGAGCAGCAAGCCCCACAATCCACTGGATCGGTCACTGTGCCTCACCGGAAAACAGCCCCCTCCTCTCTGCTTCCAGCACTGGAGGACCAGAATGAATACTCAGCACACAGAGCTGCTGACACATCCTCTCAGAACGAGGTTAGGCTAGCCAAGCCTAACTGTGAACCTTCATGGAGCATGATGAATACCATTTTTAAAAAACAGCAAATAACCACAAGTTATTTATTCTATCAGGAGCCTTCCCATAGAAGACACGGCTCACCTTTCCTTAACTGCTCAACAGCTTTTAAAGTCTCAGAGGAAAAGCTGGACATTAGAGATGTCTGCCTTGGTGAATCTGAAAAGAAATTTTATTGAAAATGACAACGGGTCCCCAGTTACTTCCGTTCATACCTGCCTACCTCCCGACCTTAGCATTGGCTCAATGTAATAAGGTGCACCCAGCAGAGCACTCAGTTTTACCTGCAACTGTGTGCATACTTTTTGTGTGCAAATATTATTCCTGATGAAGCAAGGAATTTTGTATACAAAACAACTGTGCAAAACTGTTCAGAGAGATAGATGTGTTAGTCTAGTGTGTGGCACCTTATATACTTACCAATTTATTGCGGTATCAGATGCATCTGTCCTCAAAAGCTCATACCTCAATAAATTGGTTAGTCTACATGGTGTCACCCTCCTCTTGTCATTTGTGTAAAACTCTGCATCCAGCTTAGTGCTCTCACATGAAAATCCCAATCAAAGGAAGATATTAATTATTCCCCCTGCGCCATGCACTGGCGTTTTTCATGTTTTCATAGCACTGGAAATGTTACTGCTGGTGTGAGGTGGAGTAACGTTTCCAGTACTAGTGACTATTTATGACCTATAATAAGGATATAAGAGCAGAAAACATGTTTTGCAACACATAAAGACATGTTTTTTGCCTATAAATATGCTTCAATACATCAGGAAGATCCATATTCAGACCCAGCCTGGATACCGAAGTTAGGCAAGATAACTTATCCAGCTAACTATGGAGGCATTATGAGTAGTGGTAGCCGACATATTTGAATACAGCCGGCTATCTTAAAGTTAGCTGGATAACTATAGATAAACTTATCCAGCTCACTATAGAAACATAGAAACATAGAAATGACGGCAGAAGAAGACCAAATGGCCCATCCAGTCTGCCCAGCAGCTCACACATTTTTTCTCTCATACTTATCTGTTTCTCTTAGCTCTTGGTTCTATTTCCCTTCCACCCCCACCTTTAATGTAGAGAGCAGTGATGGAGCTGCATCCAAGTGAAATATCTAGCTTGATTTGTTAGGGGTAGTAGCCGCCGCAATAAGCAAGCTACACCCATGCTTATTTGTTTTACCCAGACTATGTTATACAGCCCTTCTTGGTTGTTTTTCTTCTCCCCTGCCGTTGAAGCAGGGAGCTATGCTGGATATGCGTGAAGTATCAGTCTTCTCCCATGCTGTTGAAGCAGAGAGCCATGCTGGATGTGCATCGAAAGTGAAGTATCAGGCACATTTGGTTTGGGGTAGTAACCGCCGTAACAAGCCAGCTACTCCCCGCTTTGTGAGTGCGAACCCTCTTTTCTTCTCCCCTGCCGTTGAAGCAGAGAGCTCTGCTGGATGTGTGAAGTATCAGTTTTTCTTCTCCCCTGCCGTTGAATCAGAGAACTAGGCTGTATATGCATTGAAAGTGAAGTATCAGGCTTTTTTGATTTGGGGTAGTAACCGCCGTAACAAGCCAGCTACTCCCCTCTTTGTAAGTGCAAATCCTTTTTTCCCACATTCCTCTTGTTGTTGAAGCTTAGAAGCGATGTTGGAGTCACAGTAAGCATGTTAATGTTTATTTAGTAAGGGTATTGACTCCAGGCAGTAGCCATCATTCTGGCGAGTCACCCACTCTTCCTTCATTGGCAGCATCTTGACTTTATGGATCCACAGTGTTTATCCCACGCCCCGTTGAAGTCTATATTGAGTAGTGTAGCCGCACTATTGAATATAGCTAGCTATCTTAAGTTAGCTGGATAACTATAGATAAACTATATCCAGCTCACTATGGGAGGAATCATTGAGTAGTGTAGCCGCACTATTGAATATAGCTAGCTATCTTAAGTTAGCTGGATAACTATAGATAACTTATCCATCTCACTATGGAGGAATATTGAGTAGTGTAGCCCGCACTATTGAATATAGCTAGCTATACTTAAAGTTAGCTGGATAACTATAGATAAACTTATCCAGCTCACTATGGAGGAATATTGAGTAGTGTAGCCGCACTATTGAATACAGCCGGCTATTTTAAAGTTAGCTGGATAACTATAGATAAACTTGTCCAGCTCACTATGGAGGAATATTGAGTAGTGTAGCCGCACTATTGATACAGCGGCTTTAAAGTTAGCTGGATAACTATAGATAAACTTATCCAGCTCACTATGGAGGAATATTGAGTAGTGTAGCCGCACTATTGAATATAGCTAGCTATCTTAAAGTTAGCTGGATAACTATAGATAAACTTATCCAGCTCACTATGGAGAAGGAATTGAGTAGGTAGCTGCACTATTGAATATAGCTAGCTATCTTAAAGTTAGCTGGATAACTATAGATAAACTTATCCAGCTCACTATGGAGGATATTGAGTAGTGTAGCCGCACTAGTGAATATAGCTAGCTATCTTAAAGTTAGTTGGATAACTATAACCAGATAACCTTAGGACAGCTCTTTGGCCTGATGAGACTTAGCTGGCTAAGTCTTCCGGTTAATACTGATATTGTAATTAGCTGGCTAACTCAACTCCTCCACGTTAGGCCCCCGGAACGCCCCTAACTTATCCAGCTTAAATTCTAGCCACCTTATTAGCTGGCTATGTGTACACATATTAACTAGCCGGTTAACTTCTGACTTAGCTGGCTGCTTTTGAAACGGACTTCTAGATTTCTATGCACAAAAAATGTTTCGGTGCTGAAAGCATTTTTGTGCACATAAATAATTTTTATGAACATTAAACAACCACAAATCATGTAATTTTGAGCACAAAGCAGGATTTTTGTACACATAAATCATGCCTCAGAGACTCTGCCGCATTAAAATATGCAGTGATGTTGTGCTAAAGGCACATTTTAACTCAGGTTTGTGTGCAAATAACATGTCAGCGGTTTTCCTTAGAGACATTCCACCCTGATCATCCTCATGTGACCTGTCCTCTAGCACCTTCAAACAACGTGTCAGTGGTTTCCTTAGAGACACCCCATCCTGATCATCCTCATGTGACCTGTCCTCTAGCACCTTCAAACAACGTGTCAATGGTTTTCCTTAGAGACACCCCATCCTGATCATCCTCATGTGACCTGTCCTCTAGCACCTTCAAACAATGTCAATGGTTTCTTAGAGACACCCCATCCTGATCATCTTCATAGAAACATAGAAATGACGACAGAAGAAGACCAGATGGCCCATCCAGTGCCCAGCAAGCTTCGCACTTTTGTTTTGGTTTTTTTTCTCATACTTATCTGTTTTCTCTTGGCTCTTAGTAACCTTTTGGTTCTATTTCCCTTCCACCCCCACCATTAATGTAGAGAGCAATGTTGGAACTGCATTTAAGTGAAATATCTAGTTAATTAGTTATGGGTAGCAACTGCCGCATAAGCAAGCTACACCATGCTTATTTGTTTTACCCAGACTATGTTTTCAGCCCTTATTGGTTGTTTTCTTCTCCCCTGCCGTTGAAGCAGAGAGCTATGCTGGATATGCGTGAAGTATCAGTTTTTCTTCTCCCCTGCCGTTGAAGCAGAGAGCTATGCTGGATATGCGTGAAGTATCAGTTTTCTTCTCCCCTGCCGTGAAGCAGAGAGCTATGCTGTGCTATGTGTGAAGTATCAGTTTATCTTCTCCCCTGCCGTTGAAGCAAAGAGCTGTGCTGGATATGGTGAAGATCAGTTTTTCTTCTCCCCTGCCGTTGAAGCAGAGAGCTGTGCTGGTTATGCGTGAAGTATCAGTTTTTTCTCTCCTGCCGTTGAAGCAGAGAGCTATGCTGGATATGCGTGAAGTATCAGTTTTTCTTCTCCCTGCCGTTGAAGCAGAGAGCTCTGATGGATATGCGTGAAGTATCAGTTTTTCTTCTCCCCTGCCGTTGAAGCAGAGAGCTATGCTGGATATGCGTGAAGTATCAGTTTTTCTTCTCCCCTGCCGTTGAAGCAGAGAGCTATGCTGGATATGCATTGAAAGTGAAGTATCAGGCTTATTTGGTTGGGGTAGTAACCGCCGTAACAAGCCAGCTACTCCCCGCTTTGTGAGTGCAAATCCTTTTTTTCCACATTTCCTCTTGCTGTTGAAGCTTAGAGCGATGTTGGAGTCACAGTAACCATATGTATGTTTATTGAATAAGGGTATTATCTCCAGGCAGTTGTTGCGGTCCCGACCGCTTCCCTTCTGTTAGGACCCAAGCCTGCCTACCTCCGCTTCAGGGATCCCCGCATTTCCGCCCGCCTCCGGACCCCGGGGGCTTCTCTCACTCCATGTGGCGGCCGCCATTACGTGCCTGCTTCCCTTCAGTCTCGTGCGTGCGCGAGGACGTCCGTCTTGAGCGCCCAGCTCCCGGAAGCCTGGCCCCGCCCACGCTGCTGACGTCACGCCCAAGTCCCAATATAACCGGCGCTCAAACTCTCTCTCATCGCCTTGCAACGAGGTTCACAACTCCTTAGTTGTTCTTAGTTGCGTTCCTGGTGATCTCCACGTTGCCTGCTTCTGACTCCGGTTTGCTTCTGACCCCGCTTCAGCCTGCTGCCTGCCTCTGACTCTGGTTTGCTTCTGCCTTCCGCTTCTGCCTGCTGCCTGCCTCGACTCCGGTTTACCTCTGACTCCGCTTCAGCCTGCTGCCTGCCTCCGACTCCAGTTTGCTTCTGACTTCCCGCCTCAGCCTGCAGCCTGCCTCCGACTCCGGTTTGCTCCTGCCTCCGCTTCAGCCTACAGCCAGCCTCCAACTCCGGTTTGCTTCTGACTCCGCTTCAGCCTGCAGCCAGCCTCTGACTCTGTCCTGCTTCCGACTCCGCTTCAGCCTTCAGCCTGCTTCAGACTCCAGTTTGCTACAGACTCCGCAGCCAGCCCGCTGCCCTGCCTTCAGCCGGCCCTCGGCCTGTGCAGCCGGTCCCCTGCCTTCCGGGTACCTTGGACTTCCTATCCTTTCTGCTTGCTCTGGTCCCAGTCTACGCCTATCTCAGCCTCTGGACTTTCTGTCTCAGTTCCAAGTCCCGAGGACCCGGGACCCTACGGGCTCCTCCCAGGGGATCCCTGGTTCCTGGGTGAACTCCTCCAGCTTGTGGCTCCGCCTCCCGGCCTACCCTGCCTCCCTAGGTAGGCCGGCCCAAGGGTCCACTATCTCTCCAGCAGTGTCCAACTGCAACAGTTTGCAAGGCCATGGACTCGGCGGAGGCCCCAAGCCTGCAGGCCTTCCCGGGGATGGCACAACGCCTCCAGCAGCAACAAACACTCTATCGACAAACCGCTTGCTGCTACCGAGGAACAGCTGGTCTCCCGCCTGGAGGCTTCTCCTCCGGAACGCCTCCAGCCCTCCTCCGGCTCCAGCACCCAGTTCGGCTTCAGTGATCAGCTACCCATGCCGACCCGTATGCCGGGGATATGAAGACGTGCCGTGGCTTTTTGAATCAGTGCTACGTGCGTTTTTGCCCTTCTGCCTGCACAGTTTCCCTCAGATGCAGTTAAAGTAGCGTATATATTCTCGCTACTGGATGGTAAGGCTCTTGACTGGGCCTCACCCATGTGGGAGCGTCAGGACCCTTGTTACAGAATCTGCAGGAATTTGTCCTCAACTTTTGCCTCGCTTTTGATGATCCTGCACGCCAGACCACCGCGGCCTCGGAGCTCTTGCACCTCAGGCAAGGGACACGCTCGGTGGCCGATTACACCATAGACTTTCGCACGCTGGCCATGGAAGTTGGCTGGCGGGATGATTGCCTTAGGGGAATCTTCCTGGAGGGGCTTGCCAGCCACATCAAAGATGAGTTAGCAGGCCGGGACCTCCCGGAGGACTTAAATGACTTAATTGACATCGCCGGCAGGGTGGATCGCCATCTTCAGCAGCGGGATAAGGAGACCCGCTCCTACCGTAAACATCACCGCAGTCGTCCTCTGCCACCAGAACCCCGGCACCTAAGGCTCTTCCGGCCTCTGCCAACAGTTGAGAACCCATTGCAATTGGGTAGATCTCCACTAACTCCCGAAGAAAGGAGGAGGCGCCGCTCACAGGGCCTCTGTCTCTACTGCGGAGGCAAGGGGCACTTCCTCGCCAATTGCCCGGAACGTCCGGGAAACGACCGTGCCTAGGTTATACCAAGGAGCTACACCTAGGCTCTACAGGATCAGCTCCTCTATGTACATTGCCAGTGACTCTTAAATACCCCGGTGGGGAACTCCAGATCGGGCTTTCATCGACTCTGGTGCTGAGGGGAATTCATTGTGGCCGATCTGGTGAATCAGCTGTCTCTCCCCAAGCAATGGAAGGTTCCTTCGCTATGGATTTCCTCTATCCGGGGCACGCTGCTCCCTGGTACCATCACCTGCTCCACAGCCCCTTTGACTCTCCAGACAGGCTTGTTCCATTCGGAAGAAATCTCCCTGCTACTCTTGGAGCGAGCTGTGCACCCCCTGGTTCTTGGACTGCCGTGGTTGCGACAGCATTCACCCGTTATTCAATGGGATAACTTTCAGCTAACCCGATGGAGTCCCTTTTGTTTTAAACATTGTTTATGCCTCCCACGTCCACTGAAAACCTTGCACCTCTGCTCCTCTCTCCTGCTGCCCGAGCCATATCGAGACTTCGCCGACGTCTTCTCCAAAGAAAAGGCTGAAATACTTCCTCAACACCGGCCTTTTGATTGCCCGATTGACTTGCTACCGGGCACCACGCCTCCCCGTGGCCGGGTGTATCCTTTGTCTTTGCCAGAGACTGCTGCCATGTCCCAGTATGTGACTGAGAACCTTGCCAAAGGCTTCATTCGTCCCTCTCGTTCACCCGCGGAGCCGGCTTCTTCTTTGTGGCCAAGAAGGACGGCTCCCTCTGTCCATGAATAGACTAACGTGGCTTGAATGCCATCACCAAGCGAGACCGCTATCCGCTTCCCCTGATTCCTGAGCTTTTGGATCGCCTTCAGGGAGCACGCATCTTCACCAAGCTAGACCTCCGAGGGGCCTATAACCTCGTCCGTATTCGCCCCGGGGATGAGTGGAAGATGGCCTTTAATACCAGGGATGGGCATTACGAGTACCTAGTAATGCCCTTTGGACTCTGCAACGCCCCCGCCGTCTTCCAGAATCTCATGAACGAGGTCCTACGCGACATGCTCCACTCTCATGTGATTGTCTATCTTGATGACGTGCTCATCTTCTCCAGAGATCTGGATACTCACCGTCACCACGTCACACAAGTTCTGCAGGCTCTCCGAGACATCATCTCTACGCCAAGCTAGAAAAATGTGTTTTCGAAGCTGAGGCCCTGCCCTTCCTGGGGTACATCATCTCCTCCACAGGCTTCTGGATGGACCCTGAGAAAGTATCTGCCATAACTAGATGGCCTCAACCCAAGGGTCTCAAGGCCCTCCAGAGATTCTTGGGCTTCGCTAACTTTTATAGACATTTTATTCCACAGTACTCGCATCGGGTCGCTCCCCTTACTGCCCTGACCCGCAAGGGAGCCGACGCCAAGAACTGGCCTGACGCTGCGGTCGCAGCCTTCACCGACTTGAAAGAGGCGTTTCTCACAGACATCTGTCTCCGTCATCCCGATCCGGCCAGACCTTTCATCGTTGAGGTCGACGCCTCCAGCATGGCCGTCGGGGCGGTCCTCAGTCAACACTCCGAGTCCGGACAACTTTTGCCATGCTTCTTACTTCTCCAGGAAGTTCTCCCCCCGCCAAGACAAATTATTCCATCGGCGACAAAGAGCTGTTGGCAATCAAACTCGCGTTTGCAAGAATGGAGACAATGGCTCGAGGGGGCCAGACACACGACCACCGTGTATACGGATCACAAAACTTAGAGTTTTTGTCCCCAGGCTCAATGGTGATTGAACCTTCGCCAAGCCCGCTGGGCCCTGTTCTTTAGCCGCTTTCATTTTGTCTTACAGTACCGGCCGGCGGCTAAGAATCTCCGAGCTGATGCTCTCTCACGGACCTCCTTATCCGAAGAAGACCAAGAACCCCCACAGTACATTCTAGATCCTAGTAAGGTTCGCCTGTCCGCCCTGACGGTCCTCTCCCAAGATAGGACCGTGGTTCCCCGACGAGACCGTTAAAGACACTATGCTGGGCTCATGACTCCCTCACTGGAGGGCACGCAGGACGTGAGAGAACCTTGGAACTCCTTAACCGCTTTTACTGGTGGTCCAACATGCGACAGGATGTTCGCATCTATGTTAGTTCCTGCCCCACCTGTGCTCATCAAAAGCCCAGTCCTGGACCCCCGTGCGGTCTCCTACAGCCTCTGCCAGTTCCCACAGAGCCTGGACCCATCTCGCTACAGACTTTATGTGGACTTGCCTTCCTCTCGCGGTCAAACAGTTATCTGGGTTACCGTCGACCACTTCTCTAAGATGGTGCACCTTGTTCCATTGACTAAGTTACCCTCTGCACCCGAACTAGCTCTCCCTCTTCGCCCAGCATATTTCAGGCTACACGGCCTCCCGCAAGACATAGTTTCCGACCGCGCGCCCCAGTTTGTCGCACGCTACTGGAGGGCTCTCTGTAAATGCTTCAAGGTGAAGCTCAGCTTTTCTACGGCTTTCCACCCGCAGCGTAAAGGACAGTCCGAAAGGATGAATCGGTCTCTGAAAACCTACCTTCGAGCCTTCACCAATGAAAAGCAAGACAACTGGTCAGAACTACTGCCCTGGGCTGAGTTGCCTATAATAATCAAGCTCATGCTGCCACCGGGCTCTCACCGTTCCAGCTAGTCTACGGGAAACAGCTGAGACCTCCGCTTCCCATCGCTACTCCCAGCGCCTCACCAGCCACCCAGTTAACGGCTCGTCAGCTACAGACCTTGTGGCAAAAAACCCAGAACAAACTGATCCGCTCAGCCTCTTCCGCCAAACAGGCGGCTGATCGCCACCGACGACCGGCTCCTACCTATCAGCCAGGAGACCGGGTTTGGCTTAGCACCAAAAAGATTCGTCTCCGCCTCCCCTCACGAAGATTTGCTCCCAGGTTCTGTGGGCCATTCCGGATCGCCGAGAGAGTGGGCTCTCGGTCTCATATCGGCTGAGTTGCCGTCCTCTCTTCGAGTCCACAATGTTTTCCACATATCCCTGCTAAAGCCCGTAGTCCTCTCCCGCTATCACCCGAAAATCTCCGGATCCTTCACCTATACCATCGATGATGATCCCACTTACCAGGCACGCGAGGTCCTGGATGTTCGCTTCTACAACCGGAGGTGGGAATATCTACTCGATGGAGGGTTTGCGGCGATGAGGACAACACCTGGAGCCCAGCTGCAACATCCTGGACAAATCCTTGTTGCAACAGTTCCACCGTGACCACCCGGAGAAACCCGGTCCTCTCAAGAGGGGCCGTTAAAGGGGGGAGTACTATTGCGGTCCTAACCGCTTCCCTTCTGTTGGGGCCCAAGCCCGCCTACCTCCACTTCAGGGATCACCGCATTCCGCCCGCTCCGGACCCCGGGGGCTTCTCTCACTCCATGTGGTGGCCGCCATTACGTGCCTGCTTCCCTTCAGTCTCGTGTGCGCGCGAGGACGTCTGTCTTGAGCGCCCAGCTCCCGGAAGCCTGGCCCCGCCCGCGCTGCTGACGTCACGCCCAAGTCCCGATATAACCAGCGCTCAAACTCTCTCTCATCGCCTTGCAACGAGGTTCACAACTCCGTAGTTGTTCTTAGTTGCGTTCCTGGTGATCTCCACTTTGCCTGCTTCTGACTTTGGTTTGCTTCTGACCCCGCTTCAGCCTGCTGCCTGCCTCTGACTCCGGTTTGCTTCTGACTTCCGCTTCAGCCTGCTGCCTGCCCCGACTCCGGTTTGCCTCTGACTCCGCTTCTGCCTGCTGCCTGCCTCGACTCCGGTTTGCCTCTGACTCCGCTTCAGCCTGCTGCCTGCCTCTGACTCCAGTTTGCTTCTGACTTCCGCCTCAGCTTGCAGCCTGCCTCCGACTCCGGTTTGCTCCTGACTCCGCTTCAGCCTACAGCCAGCCTCCCGACTCCGGTTTGCTTCTGACTCCGCTTCAGCCTGCAGCCAGCCTCTGACTCCGGCCTGCTTCCGACTCCGCTTCAGCCTTCAGCCTGCTTCAGACTCTGGTTTGCTACAGACTCTGCAGCCGCCCGCTGCCCTGCCTTCAGCCAGCCCTCGGCCCTGTGCAGCCGGTCCCCTGCCTTCCGGGTACCTTGGACTTCCTATTCCTTTCTGCTTGCTCTGGTCCGGTCTACGCCTGTCTCAGCCTCTGACTTTCTGTCTCAGTTCCAAGTTCCGAGGACCCGGGACCCTACGGGCTTCCTCCCGGGGGGGTCCCTGGTTCCTGGGTGAACTCCTCCAGCTTGTGGCTCCGCCCTCCCGGCCTACCCTGCCTCCCTGGGTAGGCTGGCCCAAGGATCCACTATCTCTCAGCAGTGTCCAACTGCAACAGGCAGTAGCCGTCATTCTGGCGAGCCACCCACTCTTCATTGATGGCCTCTTGACTTTATGATCCACAGTGTTATCCCATGCCCCTTTGAAGTCCTTCACAGTTCTGGTCTTCACTACTTCCTCCTGAAGGGCATTCCAGGCATCTACCACCCCTCTCTGTGAAGAAATACTTCCTGACATTTGGTTCTGAATTCTTCCTCCTGGAGCTTCAAATCGTGACCCCTGGTTCTGCTGATTTTTTTCCTACGGAAAAAGTTTGTCGTTGTCTTTGGATCATTAAAACCTTTCAAGTATCTGAAAGTCTGTATCATATCACCTCTGCTCCTCCTTTCCTCCAGGGTGTACATATTTAGATTCTTCAATCTCTCCTCATAAGTCATTTGATGAAGGACCTTCCACCTTTTTGGTCGCCCTTCTCTGGACCGCCTCCATTTGTCTCTGTCTCTGTGGAGATACGGTCTCCAGAAACTGAACACAATACTCCAGGTGAGGTCTCACCAAGGACCTGTACAAGGGGATAATCACTTCCCTTTTCTTACTCGATATTCCTCTCTCTATGCAGCCCAGCATTCTTCTGGCTTTTGCTATCGCCTTGTCACATTGTTTCGCAGACTTCATATCATTAGACACTATCACCCCAAGGTCTCTCTCCTGCTCCGTGCACATCAGTCTTTCTCCCCCCATCGAATACAGTTCATTCGGATTTCCACTCCCCATATGCATGACTCTGCACTTCTTGGCATTGAATCTCAGCTGCCATATCTTCGACCACTCTACCAGCTTCCTTAAATCCCGTCTCATTCTCTCCACTCCTTCCGGCATGTCCACTCTGTTGCAGATCTTATTGTCATCCGCAAAAAAAACATACCTTACCTTCTATCCCTTCCCGCAATGTCGCTCACAAAGATATTGAAAGGACCGGTCCCAAACACCGATCCCTGCGGTACACCGCTTAAAACCGCTCTCTCATCAGAGAGTGTTCCATTACCATCACACATGTCTTCTGTCCATCAACCAGTTTGCAATCCAGGCCACCACTGGATTGCATGTGACTGTCCTCTAGCACCTTCAAACAACGTGTCAGTGGTTTCCTTAGAGACAGCCCATCCTGATCATCCTTATGTAACCTGTCCTCTAGCACCTTCAAACAACATATCAGTGGGTTTCCTTAGAGACACCCCACCCTGATCATCCTCATTGACCTGTCCTCTAGCACCTTCAAACAACGTGTCAGTGGTTTCCTTAGTGTCACCCCGCCCTGATCATTCTCACGTGACCTGTCCTCTAGCACCTTCAAACAACGTGTCAATGGTTTCCTTAGAGACACCCCATCCTAAAAAAACCTACCTTCGACCACACTGACCCTGCCAACTATCGGCCTATCTCCAACCTGCCTTTTATATCCAAAATTCTTGAAAAGGTAGTTAATATGCAACTCACCCACTTCCTCGAAGACCACAATATCCTCCACCCCTCACAATATGGTTTTCATAAAGATCGTAATACCGAAAAGCTATTACTCGCAATAACAGACACTGTCCTCAAAGGCATGGACCATGGCCAATCATACTTACTTGCACTCCTAGATATTTCAGCAGCCTTCGATACGGTCAACCACCAAATCCTAATCTCCCATTTAGCAGAGATAGGTATCTCCAACACAGCCCTATCATGGTTCTCCTCATACCTCACCCATAGAGAGTATGTAGTAAAAATTGATAACTCCGAGTCTTCGCACAAGGTGTCCCCCAAGGTGTCCCCCAAGGATCCTCCCTATCCTCCACCCTCTTCAATATATATATCTATTGCCACTCTGCCATCTACTTTCTAACCTAGGCCTAAAATTCTTTCTGTACACTGACGATGTACAAATACTTATCCCCATTCGGAAGTCCCTCAAGGAATCCATGCAATTCTGGGAAACCTGCCTAGTATCCATCAACTCCCTTTTATCCAACCTGCACCTTGCACTTAATGCGTCAAAAACAGAAATCCTGATTATCTCAAATCATCCTGACCATACTCTCCATCCCACCTCTCAAAACACCACACTTACCCATACTCCTCTGCTCTCTGTAAGAGACCTAGGTGTCTCCCTAGATCAACACCTAAGTTTTAAACCCTATATTAAGTCGCTTCTGAAAGGGGGTTTCCACAAACTCCACATTCTCAAAAAACTTAAACCCCTCCTCCACACCCACGATTTCCGTACAGTTCTGCAGACAACCATTCTATCAAAACTGGACTACTGCAAATCCCTTCTCTTAGGCCTCCCTGCATCCACCATCAAACCCCTTCAAATCCTGCAGAACGCCATGGCGAGAGTTATCACCAATACCCATAAAAGGGACCACATCACTCCCATTTTAAAAGACTTGCATTGGCTTCCTATTTCTTTCCGTACTCAATACAAAACACTTACTATTCTACACAACACACTCTACAAAAAACAATCTCCCCTGGCTCGAAGAAATGCCACGCTTCCGATCCTCTAACTGCCCTACCAGAACCGCCCTTGCAGGTGCCCTTCACACCCCATCCCTCAAAACTGCACACCTCACCATCACTAGAGAAAGGGCCTTCTCCATTGCTGGCCCCACCCTGTGGAACTCCCTTCCTGCTGTTCTCCGTTTAGAACCATCCCTCAACCAGTTCAAAAAAGGAATCAAGACATGGCTTTTCAAGCTGGCCTATCCTGACAACAATCAAACCTAAACAGTGCTCCTCTATGAAATGCCCTAGCTCCATAGCCACCCACATCCCCCCTGTACTACCCTCCTACCCTAGTCCCCTTCAACTCGCCTTGTTTGTACATATGTATATACTGTTAACCCAGCTTTGAATTGCACATTGCAAGCACTTTAATTTTTTGACTTTGGTTTTAGTTACTAACTTGGTTACCTATCTTCCTCTCTTCTCTCTCCCGCCCCTCCCTCCCTTAGTCTGGTTACTCGCTCTTTGCCCCCCCCCTTCTTATAGCCAGTCCCCTATTCGCGTTCATTGTAATTTCCTTCTTCTAAGTTACTTGTAAACTGACATGATGTGTCCTACGAATGCCGGGTAATTAAAAAACTCATTAATAAATAAATAAATAAATAAAATCCTGATCATCCTCATGTGACCTGTCCTCTAGCACCTTCAAACAACATGTCAGCGGTTTCCTTAGAGACACCCCGCCCTGATCATCCTCATGTGACCTGTCCTCTAGCACCTTTAAACAACGTGTCAATGGTTTCCTTAGAGACACCCCGCCCTGATCATCCTCATGTGACCTGTCATTTAGCACCTTCAAAACAACGTGTCAGTGGTTTACTTAGAAACACCCCACTCTGATCATCCTCATGTAAACTGGTAAACCTCCATTACCTTTTTTGAACATCATGTCAATAGTTTCCTTTGCCGTTTTGGATTTTGCCTTTGGTTTCTTAGCTGCGACATTTTCTTTGTTCACATCATCTGGTCCCTCCTTAGTTTCTTTTGCAGACTCCAAGTTCTCCTGATAGTCTATCATTTTAGCTACAAATTTTGCTGCTGTAAAATTTTAAAGCAATAAAAAGAAATAAAATAGAATTTCAGAGATTAAGAACCTCATTTTAAACGGCAGGCATTTAAACATCATCTGCGATATATGTTTCAAGAGATTTCAGTAATAACATTTTTTTTCATACTCAATCCCCTAAGACTAGTTCCAAAACTTGGCCATGTTGGCATATTAAGATCAGTATTTTTATGAGATTTGTCAACATAATGTCTGTCCATGACCTGGGATTTTTACAATGCTATAAAGACAAACACTTTGTTTAGCAACTTTATTGGAAAACTATTTTTTGAAGTGGCAAGTAGTGTATTCAAATTTGATAATTATTTTGATAGTCTGTTTTTTAAGTGGAAAAAAAATTTTCTTAAAAAAAATTTATAAAAGAAAATTGGTTCTTACCTGATAATTTTCATTCCTGTAGTACCACGGATCAGTCCAGACCATGGGTTATGCCTCCCTTCCAGCAAGTGGAGACAGAGAAAAACTTGAAAGGCACCCTCATTTAACCTGGTGCGCCTCCTGCATCCCTTCAGTATATAGAGTATCAAAGCAGAATAGTACTAGCAATGAATCAAGCAAGAACAGAACTGCAAGAACGAACATATAAACATATAAAAGTAGCTTTCTTTCTTAGTATGCTGCAATAACAACCTGAATATGCACACGCGGACTTTACAGATTCCCCTGTTACCCACTCCTAGTCTTTGGGCAGCGTGTGGACTGATCCATAGTACTACAGGAACGAAAATTATCAGGTAAGAACCAATTTTCTTTTCCCTGTATATACCCGGATCAGTCCAGACCATGGGATGTACCAAAGCTTCCCTAAACCGGGTGGGACCTCGCGAGTCCCGTTCACAATACGCCACTGCCAAAATCTCCCGGCGCCTGAATGTCCGAATGGTAGTGGCGAGGAAATGTGTGGAGTGTCTTCTAAGTAGCCGCTCTGCAAATCTCCTGAGGAGATACCAACTGGCATTCAGCCCATGAAGCTGCCTGAGAGCAGATAGAATGGGCCTTCAGGCCCTCAGGAACAGGTCTGCCTTTGCAAATGTATACAGAGGAAATGGCTTCTCTCAACCATCTTGTAATCATCATTTTAGACGCCTTATGATCCTTTCTGGGGCCACTCCATAGGACAAATAAAAAATCTGAGAGTCTGAAAGAGTTTGTGATTTCCAAAAAACGTAAAAAGATCGCCGAACATCTAACCGACGAAGCTCTCGTGCGTGTTGTATATCGTTCGATAAATTAGGAAAGGCAGGAAGCTCAACTGATTGACTTAAATGAAAAGAGGATGCCACTTTAGGCAGAAAAGATGGAACAGTTCGAAGAGACACCTCCGAATCAGAGATCCTCAGAAAAGGTTCCTACAAGAGACAGCCTGTAATTCAGAAATTCTGCAAGCTGAGCATATATAGGAGCTGCCGCGACCCGCCTCGTTCATCCCTCAGAATTGCCTCTTCAGACAGATTCCATGACCAGACCCGAGGCCTGCCCACCCTCCAACGTCACCGTCTGCAACTGGGATCGCCCTTAAAGCAAGGCCCCGACCTTAGGCTTTGCGCGACCAAGGAGCCAGCCCCCTTGGTGTGCCCCTTTGTACAACCCCTGAAGCTGCACCATCTCTCTCTCTCTCTTCCCTCAGCCTCGAATAACTCTCTTTCTATTAGTAACTGCCTAAATTTTTTCCCCTTGCAAGAACGTTGCTCCCTCACTCACCGCCTAATTGCTCTTCGCCCTCCTCATCTTTCCTCCCTATCCCTCAAACCCCTCTCTTCGTTATTTCTGCCACCCCCTACCACACTTTCTCCTCTTCATTGTAATCCCTACCAACATTCCCTCCTCAGTCTTTACACCTCCCCCATCAACCAAACATGCTAGCACGCCCTATTCCTATACTCAAACATCACACTCACAAATACAGAAAACCTCTTTTAACCATTACTAGCTCTCACCCACGATCCCTTTTACCAATCATGTTATCCCCTCTCACACAGTTTCTTGGCCTCACAGCCTTCTCTCTTATACTCTTCAACTCCCAACCCTAGTTAAAAAGACTCCCATTCTTAATGACATACTGCTTGACTGCCAGTCCACATCTGTGCCATAACCGAAACTTGGCTCAAACAAGCAGAGCTAGTTCTCTTAAACCAACTCCCTACACATTTATATGGCATCATTTCGATACCAAGGCTCAAAAAAAGAGGAGGAGGTCTCCTACTAGCAGCCATGAAAGACCTTAGACTAATTTCCCAGACCGTTAACATCTCACCCAGATTTGAAATTGGTCATTTCAAATCATCACAACTACCAGTATGCCTAGTCTTCACCCCCCCAGGTCTCCTCGATAACAACGCCTCCCCCCTCATCGAATTTATAGCCAACAACATAGATATGGACATCCCAGGCATTATTCTTGGTGATTTTAACCTCCACATAGACTCCATCCCTCTATCCCCCATCTGTGAAGCCATTTTAGTCTCCATTACTGTTATGAGCGCATCCTCCGGCAGTTGTTATGGACTGAGGGCTGGGAGGCCTTTGGCTATGGTTATAGGCACAGGGGCGCGGTCGTCTCTTAAGCAGGTGGTGTGAGCCCTTGAGCCACGGCATGACCCAGGGAGGAGCCCCAAGACACCACGGGAGGTGAGCTGGTGAGAGCATGGGTAACAAGAACAGGACAAGGCTGAGGCAAGAACAGGGGTCCTAGGTCTGACCTGCACACCCCAGCATGACCAACAATGCAATGTTGATCGATGAACAGTCCTCCGACCATTCCAAGCCCTTTCGGACCTGCTGCTGGGTACGGCAATAGGAGGCAGGCCGGACAGAGGACGAGGGCAGACTGAGTCCTTAGAACACAGAAGACTTTGGATTAGGACTGGAGCAAAAACATCATAGATGATGGCTGAAGCGAAGACATCACAGATGAGGGCTGAAGCAAAGACACTGTAGATGAGGGCTGAAGCGAGACACTGTAGACGAGGGCTGAAGCAAGGGTCAAGAACTGGTTCGAGACTGTGATGCAGCGTGCCCTACACAGTCCACCCGCGGGTCTGGTCGCGGACCACGCCAGGCTCAGAGCAGGTTCAAACAGAAACTTGACATGGACAGACGCAGGGTTGCAATAGGCTCTGAAGACTGGGACAAGACTGAAGCAGGATTCAATTCTCAAGGATTAAAAACAACGGACTGAAGCAGGAAGTCTTCCAGAGGGTTGCGCTGCGGAGATGAGGATGGCCTTGTACTGTGAGGTGCCCTACACAGCCCACCCGTGGGACTGGTCACGGACCACGACAGCGGTACGCCAGGAAGATGGACATCTGGAAACCAAGGCATGGAGGCAGAGATGAAGGCGAGGACATCAGGAACATTGAGAGAGCAGAAGACCAGAACATCAGGCACCGGGAACACGAAGACATCTGACGACAGGGACAGAGGACATCAGGAACTGAAGACAACTGAAGATCTGGACGAAGAACATCTGTAACATGGAGATGACTGAAGACCTGGATGAAGGACATCTGGAACATGGAGATGAAGCTGTCAAAGCAGAAGATGACCACGGAGGACCTGGACCGGTCAGAAGACATAGACGACTGTGGAACCCGATCCGAAGGCCAGGAGTGACTGAAGAGGAATCCCTTTTATAGGGCTGAAGCAGGAAGACGTCGTCAGGTGGGACCACCATCACTTCCTGTTGGTGGCCCTTTAAATACAGTGAAGAGGTGCGCGCCAGCGCCTAAGGAAGGCTGAAGCAGAAGAAGAAACAGCACCAGGGACAGCGGTGTCCCCCTACTCGCAGACGCAAAGGAGCAGGGGAAGGCAGGCAGGCTATGGGACAGCCTCCAGGCTGCCAGATGAGGATGCAACTGATGATGTCGCGGCTCCCTGCTGCAAAGGCTGGCCGGCGGCGGCTCCAGGCCGCGAAGAGGAGCGTCGGGGAGCCGAAGTGGCAATGGCTGCGAGGAGAAGCTCCCGGCAGTTCAGCCCTGCAGTGCAGGGCCGAAGATGGGCACAGCCCCAGGCCACGGAGGACAGAGTCGGAGGCATCCTGCCACAAGAAGAGCACCGCTGGTGGCGTCTGAGGTGAGAGGCCTGCTCGCAGAGGGTAGCTCCGCGGGCAGGAATCGTAACAATTACTGCTATGGGCTTTAAGAAAATTATAACCTACCCACACACAAAGCAGGTCACTCCCTAGATTTAATCTTTATAAATTCACACATTCTCTCTGCCGATACTCCCTCCTGCACCCCTGTCCCTTGGTCTGACCACTCACTCATAAAAACCAAACTATCCATAAAGAAAATAGATATTTCTCATCCCACACACAACAATACTATCCATTTCAGAAAACCCTGCACCAAAGACGACTTAATTAATTCCCTCACTAACCCCTCTGATAAACTTGACCTATCAAATGCTGAATCTGCCCTCACCACTTGGAATAATATCACTAACAACATTGCTAACAAAATCTGCCCTTTAACCACTAAAGAACTAAACCCTTCTCACAATACCAAAAAACCTTGGTACTCATCTGAACTAAAAAAACTTAAACCCGACCTAAGAATCAACGAAAAGAAATGGCACAAAGATCCCTCTCCTACCCAACTGGCCTCATTCAAATCCTCCCTTCACATCTACAGAACTACTATCCTTAAAACCAAACAAGACTTCTACGCTCTTAAAATTCACAACTTTCAATACAATGCCAAAGCCCTCTTCTCTTATATCTCTGATCTTACTAAAACTTCCCCCCCTCCCATATATGACAAAGACTCCAAAATCAAATGTGATGACCTTGCCCACTTTTTCAATGACAAAATTTCTAAACTTATGTTAAATTTTCCACCATCCACCCCTTACACCAGTGCCCTCCCAAAAAACCCTAATGCTACCCTGGACTCCTTCGAGACCGCCTCCTCCTCCGAAATAGAATCAATCCTAAAGAAAATAAAACCTTCATCACATCCATCTGATACCATCCCCACAACGATCCCAAACATAATAGCCAAACCCCTAGCTGAAATCATCAACTGTTCCCTCACTCTTGGAAATGTCCCTGCCTCATTAAAACAAGCTATTGTCAAACCTATACTAAAGAAACCTAACCTCGACCCAGCAGAACCTGCCAACTTTCGACCAATCTCAAACCTACCCTATTTATCAAACTTATGGAAAAAGTAGTCAACCTCCAACTCTCTGATCACTTAGAAAAACACAATATTTTATTCCCCTCCCAATTTGGTTTCCGCAATTTTTTCAGCACTGAAACCCTCCTAATCTCCCTCACGGACACTCTCCTCAAAGGATTAGATAATGGCCACTCTTACATACTTGCAAAGCTAGATATATCATCTGCCATTGACACCATCAGCCACAACATTCTACTAAACTGACTCACCGGAATTGGCATTACAAGAACCGCCCTTTGCTGGTTTGAATCTTACCTGGATAATAGACACTACAAGGTCAGAATAAGTAATAGTGAATCTAAATCCATCAATTTAACCCGAGGCGTACCCCAAGGCTCTTCCTCTTTCCTCTACTCTTTTCAATTTTAATTTGCTGCCCCTATGCCAACTCCTTGCCAATCTAGGTCTCACTTCATTTACGCGGATGACGTCCAAATCCTTATCCCCATTACAGAATCTATTTCCAAATCCCTCAAGACCTGGGAAAACTGTCTCACATCGATTAACCATCTCCTCACAAATCTTAATCTCGCTCTTAATACATCCAAAACTGAACTCCTTATCATTTCACCTCACGTTAATACCATGACCCCTTCTGACATCAACTCCTTTCCCCCTTCAAAATCTATCTCTCAACATGTATGAGATCTAGGCATCATATTAGATAACCAACTGAACCTAAAAAAATTCAATAACTCTACTATGAAGGAATGCTATTACAAACTTCATGTTCTAAAAAAACTAAGACCCCTCCTCCATTTCAATGATTTCTGTACGGTCCTTCAGATCAAAATATTCTCCAAAATCGATTACTGTAACACCCTACTTCTAGGCCTCCCCACAACTACCATCAAATCACTCCAAATGTTACATAATGCTGCCGTTAGAGTCCTCACTAACACTCGCAGAAAAGATCATATCACACTTACCCTTAGAAACCTCCACTGGCTCTCAATCTCTTTCAGAATTCTCTATAAGAGTCTCACAATCATACACAAGACACTACACAACCAAAACTTTCACTGGCTAAATGACTCCCTTCACTTCCATACCTTGAATAGACCCACCAGATCTGCCTATAAAGGAACCTTACACACACCCTCGCCTAAACTTACCCATCTTATCTCTTCGAAAGAACATGCACTATCTATTGCAGGACCTTCAATCTGGAACTCTATGCCCACCAACCTTCGCCTGGAACATTGCATCCAGAAATTTTAAAAAAAAACCTACAAACCTTGCTTTTCAAACAGGCCTTTATATAATCCCCTCCCCTTTCCATTGTCCTCTCCACAGTACATTATATAATCCTCCTGTTCAAATCTTATTCATCGCTCTTTCCTTCCTGCTACTCGTCTTTTTCCTCTCCCCATTACATTTACATACTATGTTTATTTAACAACCTTGTTTTAATTTTGTTATCCCCTATTATGGATTTGAGATGTTCTTTTCCTTTTTGCATGCATTATCAATGTTATTTTACTTCCTGTTCCATGTAATTCTTTAACGTTATATTTTACCTGTTCCATGTAAACCAATGTGATGTGCAAACGAATGTCGGCATAAAAAAAGTTTCAAATAAAAATAAATAAAATATAGCCACCAAAACACTGTTTTCAAGGTAAGAATCTTCTTTTTTTTTTTTTTAAACTTCCGTGATTCAAAACTTTATATAGCTTGTTCACTCTTAATTATTTCAAGGGATAGCCTACACCCCAGAAACAGGGAAAGATTGCAGGGTTTGCACCACCTCTTTCTGCTGGAGACAGAGAAATACTGAAGAGATGCAGGAGGCGCACCAGGTTAAGTGAGGGTGCCTTTCAAGTTTTTCTCTGTCTCCACCTGCTGAAAGGGAGGCATAACCCATGGTCTGGACTGATCCAGGTACGTATAGGGAACCATATTTTTGTGTTACTGTGATATTTAAATAAGGTGGTTGGTGGTTAGTTAATGATTATAGTCAGAAAAACAAGGTAACCTGGTTAGTACCACAAACCATTTCAATATGAAACAACCTTTCTCACAGCCCTTTGCTGTATTTAAATTCTGCAGGTATGCAATGGTGTTACCAGGACTGCATTATCCTCTCCTTATAATATGGAGTCCGGTGGTAAGCCCACTCTGAATGCAAGCGCATCCCAGGCTGACTGGATTAGATTTGGATTTGGATTTTAGATGTTTCTTACAGTTCTCCTCTTTGCTACTTGAGTAAAATTCCCTATTTTTCCTGATGAAGAAAAATTTGTGTTTCATCACAAATAATTGATCATGTGGATCAGAGAACTGACTATGCAGGCAGATTATTTTTGCAAGTGCACAATGAAATCTGAGCCCTACTCAAGAGTAATAGTCATCAACATGCTCATTCTACATTTTTTCAATTGTAGGGCACTATTTAGACATTTTATATACCATCATTCCATATCAAGATCACAACAGTTTACAAAATTAACATTCATAACTTTAGAGCAAACTTAATACATATGGGGGTAGATTTTATAAATTTGCGCGAGCGCGTACTTTTGTTCGCACACCAGGCACGAACAAAAGTACGCTGGATTTTAGTAGATACGCGCGTAGCTGCACGTATCCGCTAAAATCCTGGATCGGCGCGCGCAAGGCTACCAATTCCGTATAGCCGGCGCGCGCCGAGCCGCGCAGCCTACCTCCGTTCCCTCCGAGGCCGCTCCGAAATCGGAGCGGCCTCGGAGGGAACTTTCTTTTGCCCTCCCCTCACCTTCCCCTCCTTTTCCCTACCTAACCCACCCCCCCGGCCCTGTCTAAACCCCCCCCTTACCTTTGTCGGGGGATTTACGCCTCCCGGAGGGAGACGTAAATCCCCGCGCGCCAGCGGGCCGCTAGCGCGCCAGGACGCAACCTGGGGGCGGGTCCGGAGGGCGTGGCCATGCCCCCGGACCGCCCCAGGCCGTAACCATGCCCCCGGACCCGCCCCCGAAACGCTACGTCCCGCCCCGAAAACGCCGCGCGGATCGGGCCTGCCCCCGACACGTCCCCCTCGGAAAACCCCGGGACTTACGCGAGTCCCAGGGCTCTGCGCACGCCGGTAGGCCTATGTAAAATAGGCGCACCGGCGCGCAGGGCTCTTAAAATCCGCCCCTAAGTGAACTTAATAGCAGGTAATGGACTTCTCCTCCAAGAACTTATCCAATCCTTTTTTTAAACACAGCTATACTAACTGCACTAACCACATCCTCTGGCAACAAATTCCAGAGTTTAATTGTGCGTTGAGTAAAAAGAACTTTCTCAGATTAGTTTTAAATGTGCCCCATGCTAACTTCATGGAGTGCCCCCTAGTCTTTCTACTATCCGAAAGAGTAAATAACCGATTCACATCTATCCGTTCTAGACCTCTCATGATTTTAAACATCTCTATCATATCCCCCCTCAGTCGTCTCTTCTCCAAGCTAAAAAGTCCTAACCTCTTTAGTCTTTCCTCATAGGGGAGTTGTTCCATTCCTCTAGAGCAGGGGTCAGGAACCTTTTTGGCTGAGAGAGCCATAAACGCCACATATTTTAAAATGTAATTCCATGAGAGCCATACAATATGTTTAAAACTAAATACAAGTAAATGTGTGCATTTTATGTAAGATCACACTTTTAAAGTACAATAAGTCTCTGAAAATATTACACCAGGCCTTAAGACACCAATACATCTCCTATTAGGAAAACGGACCAAGTCAGGCTGCTATAGAGTCCTACACAGAAACTACACGCCAGCAGAAAACCTCACCTGAATCACGTGCTGTCCCTCACCTAACATAGAATAAAGAGACCAAAACGCATAACAAGAAGCATGCAGACAAAAACTGAATTGGAAACTGCAACAAGCCAGAGTCTCTGTATGCAGTGTAACAAAGGAAAAAAGAAACATCACACATCCTTATAAAACAAATCAAGAAATATAAAATCATCAGCAGTAAAACTGTACTAACAAAAAGAACATATTTCGAAACAGCTGATGAGTGGAATATCCAATAATTAAAAACTCATATAAAACATTTCCAGATACCAACAAAATATTTCAAAATAGCAGACACAAAGATCCAGTAATGAAAAATAATAAGGATACAAAAATTTTTTTGCTCTGCATACCTGGGAACGTTTGATATCCAGGTGTCCTGAGATTGTTCTGAATTAGCAGGAGGTGGGGTGGTTTGCTTGGAACTTTCTCCTCTCTCAGTCACATACAGCGCTCTCTCTCACACTGGCTCTCAATGACACACCTATACACACATGCTCTCAGTCACTCACATATACAAATGTTTTTTCTCTCTCACTTATATAGGCTCTTAATTACACATTTACACACATGCTGTCTATCTTTTCACGCTTACACACACACAGGCTTTCAATCACATAAATACATGCTGTCTTTTTCTCTCACACACAGACTCTCATTCACATGCTTACAAACATGTCCTCTCTTTCTCTCATTTACACACAGGCTCTCAATCACATACTCACATGCTCCCTCACCTAAATCAGCTCTCAATCACACACATACACACATGGTCTCTCTCTCTCATTTAAACACAGGCTCTCAATCACATACTCACATGCTCCCTCACCTAAATCAGCTCTCAATCACACAGACACACATGGTCTCTCTCTCTCATTTAAACACAGGCTCTCAATCACATACTCACATGCTCCATCACCTAAACCAGCTGTCAATCAGACACAGACACACATGATCTCTCTCTTACTTATACACACAGGCTCTTAATCATACATACACATGATCTCTCTCACACACAAAGGATCTCAATCATACATACATACTCTTTCAAACAAACAGGTTTTCAATTACAAACTTACACATACAGGTTCCCAATGGTAAACTTACATTCATGCTCTCTCTCTCACAGGCAGGATCTCAATCACAGACATACTCTCTTTCACATATACAGGCTCTCAATCATTCACATACATGCAATCTCTCACTCACACACACAGGATCTCAAACACACATGCTTGCTCGCTCATTCATTCACTCTCTCTCTCCCCCCCCCCCCCCCCCCCCGGGAACTCGCGGCAGCAGCAGCCACCTCCCAACGCTAACCTCCTTCATTTTCAGCCCTCGCGGAGGCGAAGGCGGAGTCCCATCGGCCGCGGTTGAAGATTTTCATTTTCCTCCGAGCCGCGCTGCAGTCTTCTTCCCATCGGACACTAGCGTGCCTGCGCGGGTCTTCCCGCGCAGGCACCCGATGACTCCAGCGCTGGCACCCGGCTGACACCCGATGACTCCCGCGCAGGCACCCGGATGACTCCAGTCGGCGTGCTCTCTTCTCCTCCCCCCCGCGGCCCGGAAGAGGAAGTGGTGAGCATCGGGTGCCTGCGCGGAAGAAGAGACCACGCTAGTGTGGTCTCTTATTCCCG
Organism: Rhinatrema bivittatum; assembly: GCF_901001135.1. NCBI lineage: Eukaryota > Metazoa > Chordata > Amphibia > Gymnophiona > Rhinatrematidae > Rhinatrema > Rhinatrema bivittatum. Next base: position 3,322,316 of record NC_042620.1, on the reverse strand, counting down.
CGCAGGCACCCGATGCTCTCCACTTCCTCTTCCGGGCCGCGGGGGGGGGAGAAGAGAGCACGCCGGTGCCGCTGACTCCAGCTGTCCTGCCGCGTTCCGCCCGAGCTGACAGCATTTTAAGCCCGGGCGGCGGAGGACCGGGGAGCAGCTGGGTCAGCGGGGAACCGCGAAGTATGGCGACACTTGTCTGCGAGCCAGATGCAGCCCTCAAAAGAGCCATATCTGGCTCGCGAGCCATGGGTTCCCGACCCCTGCTCTAGAGCTTTTAAAACAGGTACACCTATAATAGGTACACCTATAATAGCTTATAGAGTTTTAATCATAAATATGTAAAGAGATAAGGTTTTCTTTTAATATATAAATAAATGCTTCTATCTATAATTATATATTATTATATATTTGAATAGCAAGGCAAAAGCAAGGTATTATTAAATATTATTCATGATCCATGAATTTTAATAGTTAAATTTTGAGCATATATCTTGACCTATATTGAAATTATGTCCTTTTTAATGAAGAATACTTTTATATATATATAAAATATATTAAAGCTTATTACAATATATAAATATTGAAAATATATATCAACTTTGATTCTATTGCCTTTGCAGTTTTAAATAAGATATGCACACTAAAGCTTTGGTGCTTTAGTGAGACCAGACTTTTGAAAGTAACTCATATATGGTAAGACAATCATCTTTTATCTATCTTTCTGTATCTATGACATGACTTCATCAATAATATACTTTCCTAATGTAAAATAAAAATCATATTCTTTTAAAGAATATATCTCTGCCTGAGTTGAGTTCCTCTGATCTTATAAAATAATTAATTGTTCTCATCTAACACATTATCGTTAAGGAGCACTGATGGATTACATTTATGACATGGAGATTTAAGGAGAGGGAATAACCTATAAAGGAACTCATTACTAACATTTCCCCCACTTATGTCTGCCTATCAGAGCAGAACTGAGACAGGGCAATACCAATGAGACATATCAATAATACTGTTTATTTTTATAGCACTACTGGATGTATGCAGCACAGTACAATGTTGACAAATCCCTGCACCATAGAGATTACAGTCTAATGGGAGATAGAGTGACATGCCCACTTTATCTCCCAGTGAGTGTCAGTGAGAGAATCAGAATGTGAACCCTGGCTCTCAGGTTCATAGGCCATTGCTCTAACCACTAGACCAAAATGTTGTCTTTATGGAGCCCTCTGTAACAGGCTTATGGCTTTTCTTTGAATGTTTGTGTCAAATTATGATGTTTAAATTGTGTATGTAAGCTTGAATACTGCAGGTGATACATTTTTTAAATAAATAAATAAATTTATTCTTTTAAAATGCTAAAGATTAATGCCTTTGAGGTCTAACTTCTGATTGGTTAGAGTTTCTCCGCACTGAATGTGATACAAGCAAACTGCACAGTTTATGAATTCAAGAATTGATCCTTCTCCCTCGAACAGAGAGAGGGTCTCTGTTATCAATCATACTGGTGTTCAAGGAGCTTGGGCCATTTTACAGTACTAGTGCCTGACTGTCTTTCATACAATACAATGGGCAATCTGTTACCTTCTTCCACAAACAAAGGCTCTTCCTCAGCCTCCAATTCATTCTCTGCAATATAGGAACAAAATCATCAGTGAGATAAGAAAGAAAACAACATCATTATTCAGTACCAGAATAGCAAGGGGTGCTGCAGGACAGGAGTGAGGTGAATTTTCAGAGCTCTGTGTGTGTGTGTGTGTGTGTGTGTGTGTGTGTGTGTGTGTGAATCTCAGTATAAGAATAGCAGAGGATGCTGTGGGGCAGGTGTGAGGAGCATTGACAGAGCTCTGTATGTGAGGGATGAGGGAACACAGTGCTGGAATAACAGGGAATGCAGCATGAGCTGAAGTGAGATGCATTGGTAGAGCTGAGTGTTTCTTAGTGGTGGAATAGCAGGGATGTGCAGGGCAGGAGGGAGGTGCATTGTCAGAGCTGTGTGTATGTGAGGGGAGGGGTCTCAGTGCTGGAACAGCAGGGGGTGCTGCAGGGCAGGAGGGAGGTGCATTGTCAGAGCTGTGTGTATGTGAGGGGAGGGGTCTCAGTGCTGGAACAGCAGGGGGTGCTGCAGGGCAGGAGGGAGGTGCATTGGCAGAGCTGTGTGTATGTGAGGGGAGGGGTCTCAGTGCTGGAACAGCAGGGGGTGCTGCAGGGCAGGAGGGAGGTGCATTGTCAGAGCTGTGTGTATGTGAGGGGAGGGGTCTCAGTGCTGGAACAGCAGGGGGTGCTGCAGGGCAGGAGGGAGGTGCATTGTCAGAGCTGTGTGTATGTGAAGGGAGGGGTCTCAGTACTGGAACAGCAGGGGGTGCTGCAGGGCAGGAGGGAGGTGCATTGGCAGAGCTGTGTGTATGTGAGGGGAGAGGTCTCAGTGCTGGAACAGCAGGGGGTGCTGCAGGGCAGGAGGGAGGTGCATTGTCAGAGCTGTGTGTATGTGAGGGGAGGGGTCTCAGTACTGGAACAGCAGGGGGTGCTGCAGGGCAGGAGGGAGGTGCATTGGCAGAGCTGTGTGTATGTGAGGGAGGGGTCTCAGTGCTGGAACAGCAGGGGGTGCTGCAGGGCAGGAGGGAGGTGCATTGGCAGAGCTGTGTGTATGTGAGGGGAGGGGTCTCAGTACTGGAACAGCAGGGGGTGCTGCAGGGCAGGAGGGAGGTGCATTGTCAGAGCTGTGTGTATGTGAGGGGAGGGGTCTCAGTACTGGAACAGCAGGGGGTGCTGCAGGGCAGGAGGGAGGTGCATTGTCAGAGCTGTGTGTATGTGAGGGGAGAGGTCTCAGTGCTAGAACAGCAGGGGGTGCTGCAGGGCAGGAGGGAGGTGCATTGTCAGAGCTGTGTGTACGTGAGGGGAGGGGTCACAGTACTGGAATAGCAGGGGGTGCTGCAGGGCAGGAGGGAGGTGCATTGTCAGAGCTGTGTGTACGTGAGGGGAGGGGTCACAGTACTGGAATAGCAGGGGGTGCTGCAGGGCAGGAGGGAGGTGCATTGTCAGAGCTGTGTGTACGTGAGGGGAGGGGTCACAGTACTGGAATAGCAGGGGGTGCTGCAGGGCAGGAGGGAGGTGCATTGTCAGAGCTGTGTGTATGTGAGGGGAAGGGTCTCAGTGCTGGAACAGCAGGGGGTGCTGCAGGGCAGGAGGGAGGTGCATTGTCAGAGCTGTGTGTATGTGAGGGGAGGGGTCTCAGTACTGGAATAGCAGGGGGTGCTGCAGGGCAGGAGGGAGGTGCATTGTCAGAGCTGTGTGTATGTGAGGGGAGGGGTCACAGTACTGGAATAGCAGGGGGTGCTGCAGGGCAGGAGGGAGGTGCATTGTCAGAGCTGTGTGTACGTGAGGGGAGGGGTCACAGTACTGGAATAGCAGGGGGTGCTGCAGGGCAGGAGGGAGGTGCATTGTCAGAGCTGTGTGTATGTGAGGGGAGGGGTCTCAGTGCTGGAACAGCAGGGGGTGCTGCAGGGCAGGAGGGAGGTGCATTGTCAGAGCTGTGTGTATGTGAGGGGAGGGGTTTCAGTACTGGAATAGCAGGGGGTGCTGCAGGGCAGGAGGGAGGTGCATTGTCAGAGCTGTGTGTATGTGAGGGGAGAGGTCTCAGTGCTGGAACAGCAGGGGATGCTGCAGGGCAGGAGGGAGGTGCATTGGCAGAGCTGTGTGTATGTGAGGGGAGAGGTCTCAGTACTGGAATAGCAGGGGGTGCTGCAGGGCAGGAGGGAGGTGGATTGGCAGAGTTGTGTGTATGTGAGGGGAGAGGTCTCAGTGCTGGAACAGCAGGGGATGCTGCAGGGCAGGAGGGAGGTGCATTGTCAGAGCTGTGTGTATGTGAGGGGAGGGGTCTCAGTGCTGGAACAGCAGGGGGTGCTGCAGGGCAGGAGGGAGGTGCATTGTCAGAGCTGTGTGTATGTGAGGGGAGGGGTCTCAGTGCTGGAACAGCAGGGGGTGCTGCAGGGCAGGAGGGAGGTGCATTGTCAGAGCTGTGTGTATGTGAGGGGAGGGGTCTCAGTGCTGGAACAGCAGGGGGTGCTGCAGGGCAGGAGTGAGGTGCATTGGCAGAGCTGTGTGTATGTGAGGGGAGGGGTCTCAGTGCTGGAACAGCAGGGGGTGCTGCAGGGCAGGAGGGAGGTGCATTGTCAGAGCTGTGTGTATGTGAGGGGAGAGGTCTCAGTGCTGGAACAGCAGGGGGTGCTGCAGGGCAGGAGTGAGGTGCATTGGCAGAGCTGTGTGTATGTGAGGGGAGAGGTCTCAGTGCTAGAACAGCAGGGGTGCTGCAGGGCAGGAGGGAGGTGCATTGTCAGAGCTGTGTGTATGTGAGGGGAGGGGTCTCAGTGCTGGAACAGCAGGGGGTGCTGCAGGGCAGGAGGGAGGTGCATTGGCAGAGCTGTGTGTGTGTGAGTGTCTCAGAAGTGGAACAGTCAGGGCCCAGTGCTAATTTTTTGGCTGCCGTCCCCCAGATTCATTCAGTAACTGTCCTGGTCCTATGAAATAAAGCCCAGCTCCATCCTGCAATCTATATTTTTAAAAACTGCCAATATAGTAAACCTCCCACACCAAAACAACCCTGGAAATGCAGGGGGCAGTGCTCGGCACAAAGAGAGTGAATTGGCAGTGCTGTTTGTGAGAGTCTGAGTCCAAGGGGGCACTGCAAGTCAGGACTTAGGTGCATTAGTAGAGTTTTGGAGTGGACACCTAATGGCTCTGAGCTTGCGTGGTCCCCAGAGGTTTACCTTTCTCTATGATAGGACTAAGAGCTGTTGTGACCTGTGTTGTCGCAGACGGGCTCTCATGGATGCTTTCCTCAAACTCCCATATGCTCTGCTTTAACTCAACAGGGAAGATGTCCATAGTCAGGTAATGACCAAAGATGAAGTCCCCGCCACCACAGCTGCTACACTTGTGTGAGTCCATCTCCAGGAAGTTGGTGCACTTGAAGTGCAGAGTCTTTATCTGCTCCCTCAGCCAGAGCTCATAGGTTGTCTCCTGAAGTAAGGGGGTGCAGAATCGCATCATTCTGCACGGCCAAGATTTTTGAAATTCAGATGCTTCATCCAGTTCTAAAAACAGGACACAGACTTATTAGAGACTCAGGAATGAACGGCCTTCCCACCCCCTCCTTCATTCTCCTTCCTCTGGCTCTTTTCTTACTGTTTTAATTTTCAGTCCATTGCACTCTAACAAGAAGATAAATCCAGACAAAGCATTTCAAAATATTCACCTGCACACAGGGGAACATACAGAATGCAATGTATCTCCTTCCTTTAGCATAGTAAATGAGGCCTAGCCACTGCTGCTGGGACACCATATATAACTGCAGCTGCATCCTCTGCTGCCTGACTGTGTCCCACTGAACAGGAGAGCAGTCACTGTCTCTGGGACACTGTCATTAACCAAAGCTGCATCCCCTGCTGCACGACTCTGTCCCAGTGAACAGGGGAGCAGTCACTGTCTCTGGGACACTGTCATTAATAACCAAAGCTGCATCCTCTGCTACCTGACTGTGTCCCACTGAACAGGAGAGCAGTCACTGTCTCTGGGACACTGTCATTAACCAAAGCTGCATCCCCTGCTGCACGACTCTGTCCCAGTGAACAGGGGAGCAGTCACTGTCTCTGGGACACTGTCATTAATAACCAAAGCTGCATCCTCTGCTACCTGACTGTGTCCCACTGGAGAGCAGTCACTGTCTCTGGGACACTGTCATTAACCAAAGCTGCATCCCCTGCTGCACGACTCTGTCCCAGTGAACAGGAGAGCAGTCACTGTCTCTGGGACACTGTCATTAACCAAAGCTGCATCCCCTGCTGCACGACTCTGTCCCAGTGAACAGGAGAGCAGTCACTGTCTCTGGGACACTGTCATTAACCAAAGCTGCATCCCCTGCTGCACGACTCTGTCCCAGTGAACAGGAGAGCAGTCACTGTCTCTGGGACACTGTCATTAACCACAGCTGCATCCCCTGCTGCACGACTCTGTCCCAGTGAACAGGGGAGCAGTCGCTGTCTCTGGGACACTGTCATTAACCACAGCTGCATCCCCTGCTGCACGACTCTGTCCCAGTGAACAGGGGAGCAGTCACTGTCTCTGGGACACTGTCATTAACCACAGCTGCATCCCCTGCTGCATGACTGTGTCCCACTGAACAGGAGAGCAGTCACTGTCTCTGGGACACCGTCATTAACCACAGCTGCATCCCCTGCTGCATGACTGTGTCCCACTGAACAGGAGAGCAGTCACTGTCTCTGGGACACTGTCATTAATCACAGCTGCATCCCCTGCTGCACGACTCTGTCCCAGTGAACAGGAGAGCAGTCACTGTCTCTGGGGCACTGTCATTAACCAAAGCTGCATCCCCTGCTGCACGACTCTGTCTCACTGAACAGGAGAGCAGTCACTGTCTCTGGGACACTGTCATTAATCACAGCTGCATCCCCTGCTGCACGACTCTGTCTCACTGAACAGGAGAGCAGTCACTGTCTCTGGGACACTGTCATTAACCACGGCTGCATCCCCTGCTGAATGACTCTGTCCCAGTGAACAGGAGAGCAGTCACTGTCTCTGGGACACCGTCATTAATAACTGCAGTTGCATCTCCTGCTGCATGACTCTGTCCTAGTGAACAGGAGAGCAGTCACTGTCTCTGGGACACAGTCATTAATAACTGCAGTTGCATCTCCTGCTGCATGACTCTGTCCTAGTGAACAGGAGAGCAGTCACTGTCTGTTACTGGACTTCTCCTCCAAAAAAGGGGAGACTTTTCCGAAAAGATGGGCTCCACCTTAACCAGAGTGGAACCAAGCTGCTGGCTAACTTTCAAAAAGGAGATAGAGCAGCTTTTAAACTAGAACAAGGGGGAAAGCCAACAGTCACTCAGCAGTGCATGGTTTGGAGAAATGTAACCTTGAAGGATACTTATGAAACAGGAGAGTTAGGGAATCCCAACAGAGAAGTTCCAATAAAAGCAAAAGTAGTCCATGTGCCAAAATATCACAGAAGCTAATGATTTCCAAATTATCCCAAACAACTGAAAAGCAGGTTGTTAATACAAACAAAAAACACACTTTGAAATGTCTGTATGCCAATGCCAGAAGTCTAAGAAGTAAGATGGGAGAGTTAGAGTGTATAGCAGCAAATGATGAGATTGACATAATTGGCATCACAGAGACTTGGTGGAAGGAGGATAACCAATGGGACAGTGCTATATCAGGGTACAAATTATATCACAATGATAGGGAAGATCAGCTTGGTGGGGGTGTGGCACTTTATGTCCGGGAGGGTATAGAGTCCAACAGGATAAAGATCATACAAGAGAGTAAATGCTCAGTAGAATCTATATGGGTAGAAATCCCATGTGTGTTGGGTAAGAGTATAGTGATAGGAGTATACTACCGCCCACCTGGACAAAATGGTCAGACAGATGATGAAATGCTTAGAGAAATCAGGGAAGCTAACCAATTTGGCAGTGCAATAATAATGGGAGATTTCAATTACCCATCTAGACAGGTGCAGGACAGAAAATGAAGTTCCATTCAAAATTCAAACGTGTATTTATTATATAACTGAATTTTCATAGTTCATTCAATACGGCAACTCCTTCAGGTAAACAAAGAATATTTTAAATACTTGTCCCCCGACACGGTCCGTGTTTCGTGTGAACTGCATCAGGAGGGACCGCAGTATATTATGATCTACAATAAAACGATACATATCAAGAATGGAACAAAATAGGCTGCAAGAAATATATATATACAGATGTAACGTAACAGGTACATACCTTTAAAGAGATCACAGGAGCGCGAGCGCCCTATAGCAATGACAGCCATTTAAAAGGAAAAAAGGCGCGAAAGGAAAACCTCTCGCGAGAAGCTGGAGAACGCCAGAGCGCACAGCCACACACATGTCGAATTAATAGGCTATTAATAAAATTGGTACCATTCGATCTCCTTGTTTAAGCCATTGGGGAAAACTGAATCCAATGTGAAAATCCAGCGCTGCTCTCTCCGTCCTAGCATCCCGGAAAAGTCTCCCCCTCGTTGGGGACATGCGACCACCTCCAGGACCAGGAAGGAGAGAGCATCGATGGAATGGCCAGCCTGGAGCCAGTGTGATACAAGAGGCTCGTCAATCCTGGAGGATCTGATATTACAGCAATGCTCTATAATCCTTGTTTTTATCATACGCGAGGTTTTACCCACGTATAACAAAGGACAAGGACATTTAACCACATAGACCACCCCTCTAGTTGTACAGTCAGTATTGGAAAACAGCTTAAATACCCGTCCAGTTTTGGGGTGTACAAATTCCCTCAGAGGTTCTGTATGTCGACACATAGCGCAATGACCGCAAGGGGAATGCTGACCCCTCCTATCAGATCTCGGATCACTAGGGCGACTTGCTGTATGAACCAGTCGGTCCCGTAAATTAGTCCCTCTCTTAAAAGTGAACCGAAGTGATCCGTGCATCAGAGTGTTGAGGGAAAGGGCTGCCCAATGTCTCTTAATCATGTTAACTACAGTCCTCCCAACTATAGAGAATGGAAGGATGCAGTTCAGCGATGTATCCTCAGTGGCCGTGGGGGATATAAAGAGCCATTCCCGGTGCGTGTATAATGCGCGTTTAAACGCTTTTTTGATGACCCGAGGAGGATAGCCCCTTGCCTTGAACCGGGCCGATAGAATTTGAGCTTGTGAGAGAAAGTCAGTGCGGTTTGAGCAAAGGCGACGCAATCTTAGAAATTGCCCCGTCGGGATATTCTCACGAAGAGCCCGAGGATGGCAGCTATTATATGCCAGTAACGTATTTTATTTATTTTATTTATTTATTATTTTTATTATAAATAAAATAAATAAAATTATTTTTATTTTAATAAATAAATAAAATTTTAATAAATAAATAAAATAAAAATAAAAATTTTAATAAATAAATAAAATTATTTTTATTATAAATAAATAAATAATAAATATTTATTATTTATTTATTATTTTTATTATACCGTATTCCGATCAGTGTCTTTACGGTACAGTGAGGTCTGAAAATGGTCCCCCATCCAGAGAATGGAGACGTCCAAAAAAGAAATATGTGTGGGATGAATATTGTAATTAAATTGAATGTGAGGATTCAAAGAATTAACCCAGTCAAAAAATACATAAAACTGTATATCAGTACCCGTCCATATAATGAAAATATCGTCAATGTAACGAAACCAGGAATTAATAAAAGAAGACCAATCCGACGTATAAATCTTAGATGTTTCATAGTCGTCCATATACAGGCACGCCAAACTCGGGGCCATTGTCGCCCCCATCGCAGTCCCCTTATTTTGTTGGTAAATTTGGTCCTTAAATTGAAAAAAGTTTTTTGTCAACGCTATCTCTGCCAATTGTACCAAAAAAGCGGTAGTGACCCGGTGTGGGACTGGGCGAGGGTTCAATGCCCTCTCAATAACTGTCAGTGCCTCAAGTTGTGGTATGTTGGAATAAAGAGAAACCACATCGAGGGTAATAAGAAACAAGTTGGATTGGGTAATCTCTAACTGTTCCAACATAGACATAAAGTGAGAGGAATCCCTCACATATGACTTAATACAAGGTACAAGTGGTTTTAAGAAAACGTCCACAAACTGGGATAACGGCTCTAATAAGGAGCCCATGCCAGAGACTATCGGGCGACCCGGAGGATTTGTCAAGGATTTATGCACCTTTGGAAGGGTATAAAACAGTGGCATAACTGGATGGGATGCTACTAAAAATCTAGCCTCTTTGTTCGTAATGATACGTGCGTCTAAAGCCATTTGTACTGTAGATTTAATCTCCAGGAGCAAAGCCTCCGAGGGGTCCGCAGGTAGTGGGGTGTAAAAAGACATGTCTCCCAGTTGTCTCAGCACTTCAGTTTCGTAGTCAGATCTATTTAACACCACTATACCACCCCCTTTATCTGCTGGCTTAATCACAATGGAGTAATCTTTAGATAATTCCCCAATGGCTCGAGCCTCATCTTTTGGCAGGTTATACCTAATGTATGGTTTTTGTGAGCAAATCAGGTTCACATCTCTACATACTAGGCGCTCAAATGCCCCTAAAGATACATCAACCACCCCCGGAGGGGTCCATTTTGATCTCGGGTGAACCACAGACATATCTGATGATGGTAAGGAGTCCTCAAAAAATAATTTGAGTTTCAATCTCCGAAGAAATCTGTGGACATGAACTAAAAGATCAAAGTTATCCCCTCTACTGGTAGGGACAAATGAGAGCCCCCTGTGAAGTAATTGTAATTCCAGCGGAGAGAGCTGACGTGAAGAAAGGTTGAAAACAGTTTCATCCTTCATTGCCAGAGGTCCGCCTGAGACCATGGTGGACGGACTACCCGAGTCTGTGAACTGTTCTGAGAAGGCACCATCCCTCGCGGTCGAAGTTGTCGGGTGTCTGATTTCGGCTGCGGGTGCCCCGAGTCTAAAAAAGTAGATGCTATTGAAGAATAGCGTGAAGAGGCAGATGGTCCAGAATTCAATGCAGAGTCGTCTGAGCCGTGAGTGCGAGCCAAATGTCCAGGATCCGTGGAGGCAACAGCAATACGGCCCCGGCGGGACTGACCCCGTGTCCGAGGTGCCCGAAATTCTTCTCCGGATGATTCGCCAGAGGAGGAGCTGTCTGCAAAAGTGACTTTTTTTGAGGGCTTTTGTGCCATCCATTTGTATACGTATCCTGTGCTGTAATCAGTCGCGTCCCGTTGGAACTTACTGAACTTGACAGCTTTCAGGTCCGACCTGAATTTTTGCAGATTATCCTGGAATTCCTCCAGTTGTTGGTCAAACACTTCTATCGGACAAGCGTGTTTAATCGAATCAAGTTTCTGTGTGATTTCAACACGTAGTGAATCAAGCAAATCTCGATTCGTCTCAATAATTAGGACCATAAGGTCAAGCGAACACTTATTTAAAATCTGGTTCCATCGATTCACAAAAGCTGTATTGTCCGCGTGCAACCTAGGCTCTTTCTGAACTCGGAGCCCTCGCGGAATGCGACGAACTCTGCAATACTCAATAAGTGTAGCCGAATGTAGTTCTGCCCGAGTCAGGCGCTTTTGAGTATTTATCAGGTCAGTCCATGACACGGGAGGAGCAGTATCCGCTGTATCTTCTGAAAAGAATAGTGTGTCTGTGAGGACCGCGTTTACAGCATCATCAGTGTAGCTGAAAGTGTAGTCATCAGACGCAGCCATTAAAGCTTCAATCATGCGATAGTATCAAACAATCAACAGAAGCCAACCTTGCACATAAGCAAGTATTCATCTAGACAGGTGCAGGACAGAAAATGAAGTTCCATTCAAAATTCAAACGTGTATTTATTATATAACTGAATTTTCATAGTTCATTCAATACGGCAACTCCTTCAGGTAAACAAAGAATATTTTAAATACTTGTCCCCCGACACGGTCCGTGTTTCGTGTGAACTGCATCAGGAGGGACCGCAGTATATTATGATCTACAATAAAACGATACATATCAAGAATGGAACAAAATAGGCTGCAAGAAATATATATATACAGATGTAACGTAACAGGTACATACCTTTAAAGAGATCACAGGAGCGCGAGCGCCCTATAGCAATGACAGCCATTTAAAAGGAAAAAAGGCGCGAAAGGAAAACCTCTCGCGAGAAGCTGGAGAACGCCAGAGCGCACAGCCACACACATGTCGAATTAATAGGCTATTAATAAAATTGGTACCATTCGATCTCCTTGTTTAAGCCATTGGGGAAAACTGAATCCAATGTGAAATCCAGCGCTGCTCTCTCCGTCCTAGCATCCCGGAAAAGTCTCCCCCTCGTTGGGGACATGCGACCACCTCCAGGACCAGGAAGGAGAGAGCATCGATGGAATGGCCAGCCTGGAGCCAGTGTGATACAAGAGGCTCGTCAATCCTGGAGGATCTGATATTACAGCAATGCTCTATAATCCTTGTTTTTATCAAGAGTAGCAAATCACCTGTACTGGAAGGTATGCATCCTAGGGTACTGAAGGAACTAAAAGTGAAATTTCAGATCTATTAGTTAAAATTTGTAACCTATCATTAAAATCATCCATTGTACCTGAAGACTGGAGGGTGGCCAATGTAACCCCAATATTTAAAAAGGGCTCCAGGAGTGATCCGGGTAACTATAGACCAGTGAGCCTGACTTCAGTGCCGGGAAAAATAGTGGAAACTATTCTCAAGGTCAAAATCGTAGAGTATATAGAAAGACATAGTTTAATGGACCAAGGAACTAGTGTATCACCCCACTTTCTGGCCAGTTTCTCTCCAACATGGTCCCAAACAAGAATGAGCCTTTAAAGGGAAATTTTGTGAGGTTAGCCTTGGAGTTGCTTCAGCTGACCAATTTCTCAACCATAACTGATGTCTGGCCGCTATTATCAAAGCCATCCCTCTGGCTGAGTTGTGGACAAAATCGCAGCTTGCATCTGCCAAGAAGTTGGCTGCTGGCTCTTTAACTGCCCTGGTAATTCAGCCTAGAGTCATCAACCTCTTGAGAGAGAAGTAAACAAGAGCAAGCCACCAGGGAACAGCAAGAAGCTATTTGCAAAGTCATTGCCACTGCTTCAAATGCCTGTTAAGGATACTTTTAATCCTTCTATCCTGTACATCCTTTAAGGCCACTCTTTCCTCTACATGTGGAGACTGCACACACAAGTGCATCCACCTTCAGAAAACATAAATGCTCTCTCACCACTGGATCCAGTGGGTACAGGCCTTCCAAAACCCGACCTCCTTTGAAATTAGCCTCTGGGGTGTCCCACTCAAGATAAATCAATTCTTGAATGGCCACCATGACAGGGAAAAAACAAGAGGCTTTATGCAGAGAAATCAAGATGAGATTTTTCTTTGGCTCAGACATGGCATCTACCCCAGGCACTCCCAGAATTTTCAGGGTCTGGGAAATCAGGGCCGACATTTCATCTGTATGGAAGAATCGTAGCATAGTTCTATATGGTTCAATTCCTGGAGGAATGTCACCATCCTCAAGAAAGTCAGGATTGGCATCATCATCCTTGCCATCCAGATCTCTATCAGGCAGTCTCGTTGCCAATCTAAGAGTACTCCGGCGCTTAACAGTAGGTCCATAGAATCAGAAATGCCGGCAGAAAAGGACCAAATGGTCCATCCAGTCTGCCCAGCAAGCTTATGGTAGTAACTGCTGGCCATACAAGTCTCCTTTATAATTATCAGTTTCCCAGACTGTTAAAGTCAGGGCCCTTGTTGGTTGCTGTTTGAGTCCAATTCCCCATTACCTCTTGAAACTAAAGCAGAGAGCAATGTTGGAGTTGCATCAACAGCATTAAGGCTTATTGGTTAAGGGTAGTAAATACCGTACCAGCAAATTACTTCTATGCTTATTTGTTTTCCCAGACTGTACGATTCACTGTCCTTGTTGTTTGCTGTCTGAATCTAACTCCCTGTGATAGAGTATATGACAGAATGTCTCAGACTGCCTTAACGGACCGGCTCCAGCTGTCTGGCCCAATCCACCTTAAGACAGACAGGAAAGGGATCCTCGGGTGGGGGCGTTTCCCTGAGGTAAGGGATACAAAGGTGAGGCCCTGAGAGAGTTAGACAGGCCCCCAGGAAGAAGAAGGAAGCTGCAATCCAATGCTGTGTTTGTTCTGGACATTTTCTTTGCTTGTCAGTCTGCTGAGGTAAGCAGCCATTTGCTTCTCTTCTGTTATATAATTTTGTAAATAAACTGATGAAAAGCAGACCATTCTCCAGCCTGGTCTGTTCTGCGGCCTACCCCAGTCATAGACTGCTCCAAGGGCATCACACTCCCCTTTTCCTCTTTTCCCCCTGCCACTGAAGCAGAGAGCAATGATGGAGTTGCATGAACAGCATAAAGACTAGGAAGAACCAGGCTTAGTGAAATCAGAGGAAGATAACTCTCCCTGAGCCTCCAAACAGCTCTGGCACAAGTCAGCGAGATGCCTTACTATGACAGGCAGTGCAAAGAGAAAAACACTTAGGTTTGTTAGATATAGATGCCATTAGATTGGCAGCATGCTGATCGGTGGCCGGAGGCCTGTGTGTAGCTCTTTTTATTTTTTTTATGCGTCCAAAAAATTCTAGGTTTCCAACCTAGGCATCCAAAAATTAGGCATCCAACAACTAGGTGTCCCATAGCTAAGCGCAATGCCTAGGAGTCAAAGGCTTAGGCGTCCCTAGAATAGGCACCGTAAAATAAAAAAATTAAGCTCACAGCAATGCTCAACTTGTGCACACAGTTAAGCGGACGGCCACATAAGGCACCACTTAACTTGGAGCACAGACTGCTTAAGAATCCAAAAAACTAGATGCACAACTTGGACGCATAGCTAGACACACAAACTGAACTGACAATCCTGTAGAGGGCAGCCTAAAAAAAGCGCGTGAAATGCCTTTGAGGCCCACTAAGCAGCACACAGCGAAAAAGCCTCAGAGCGGGGCCTAGCCTACAGAGTCTGTTTAACCCGCCAGACTGCCCCCTACCCTTGACTTCCCATGGAGTGGGACGAACTTCGGAACGGCATGCCAAGCATGGAGAACGGGGAAAGGAGGAAGCCCTATAGCAAAAACACCTCCTTCTCTGTCTCTGCATCTTTTATTATTTTTACCTGAGCTCAACCTTACTTGGCTGAGAACAGAGACGGTCTCCGGCTGTGGGGGGAGAGGGCATATGCAGTCACCGCCATACTCAGCTTCCTGTATCTGCTGCCTTTCAGATGTTTAACAGCTAAGTCCATGCTGGCTGAAAATCCAGCTACCATACCATCTGAGGGACCACGGAAATCACCTCAGGAATTCTCAACTGGGGGTGAGACCTTTTGGTATCACCGCAGGAGTGGGGCAAATTTATTTTCATTATTTCTTTTTTTCAAATCGAAGCAGTCCCCAGTAGGGAGATGCACATCCACCATCTGCTGGAGACAGAGAATACTGGCAGGCTGATGTTACTGCAGGGATATATGTACTGTGACATCAGTTTGCTCTGTCTCCATCTGCTGGTAACGGTGCATAACTCACTTGGTTCTGGATTCATTTGACTGGACGCTAAGAAAGATGTTCTTTTAGATATTATAGCCTCTCTCACTTCACCTTTTAACCATGCCAGAAGTCATTTAGCCTTCCTTCCACCTTTTTTAATGCGTGGAATACATCTGGTCTCGGCTTCCAAGATGTTTTTTTTTAAACAACGTCCATGCCTGATCTAAACTGTTAACCTTTACAGTTGTTGTTTTAATTTTTTCCTAACCGTTTTCCTCATTTTATCAAAGTCACCTTTTTGAAAGTTAAATACTGTTGCAGTAGATTTCTTTCTTGCGCTCCCTCCAGTTATTAAGTCAAATTTGGTAATGTTGTGATCACTATTGCCAAGTGACTCCAACACTGTTTCCTCTTAAACCAAATCCTGTGTTCCACTAAGGGCTAGGTCTAAAATAGTTTCCCCTTTTGTTGTTCTTGTACCTGCTGCTCCATGAAGCAGTCATTTAATTCTTCTAGGGACTTTACCTCTCTAGACTGTCCTGATGTAACATTCATCCAGTCAGTACTGCGGTAATTGAAATCACCCATTATTACTGTGCTGCTGATTTTGTTAGGTTCCCTAATTTCTTTTAGCATTTCATTGTCTGTTAGTTCATTCTGGCCAGGTGGATGGTAACACACTCCCACTGAGGAGGGTAAAATATATGAGTATTAGAGTAGAATAGATGGGGGGAGAGGTAAGGGAATGAATATTAGGATGAATGGGTGAACAATAGGAAAGTAATGGGGGTTCTATTATGATGTATGTAAAATGGTTGGTTTAATTGCTTATTGATGATGTAAGATGATTTAATATATGTTTTTTTAATTTGATGTATTTGAGGTTGCTACTGCAACTCAATTTATTGTAAACCGCCTTGAAATGGATTTGAAAGTCGGTATAAAGATAAATAAATAAATAAAAATAAATAAATATTCCCCTTTTCAACTGGAATTTCTATCCATAAAGATTCAACATTGCATTTTGTTTCCTGCAGAACTTTTATCCTGTTTTGACACAATGTTCTCTTTAACATATAGTGCCACCCCTGCACCAATCTGATCCATCCTATCATTTTGATATAATTTGTAACCTGATACCACAGTGTCCCATTGGTTTTCCTCCTTCCAGCAGCTCTCTGCTATACACTCTAACTGTCCCGTCTTATTTTTTAGACTAGCATTTGTATACAGACATTTCAAAGTATTTTTTTTCTTTGTATTATCACTTGGCAGGGGTAATATGGAATCTTTCTGCACTTTACTTAAAGACACCTGGTCTACTTTGGCATTTATTTCAACCTTTCTACTGGGAATCCCTATTTTCTCTGTTTTCTTAATATTCTTCAAAGATATATCATTCTGAACCATGCACTTCTGAGCAACTGTCGGTTTTCCCCATCACCTCATATTCCATGACCTTTTAATTTTCTTAGAAGCCTCTCATAAGGGGCTTTGTCAAACGCCTTCTGAAAATCCAAATACACTACATCTACCAGTTCACCTTTATCCACATGTTTATTAACCCCTTCAAAAAAATGTAGCAGATTTGTGAGGCAAGACTTGCCCTGGGTAAAGCCATGCTGACTGTGTCCCATTAAACCATGTCTTTCTATATGTTCTTTGATTTTGATCATTAGAATAGTTTCCACTATTTTTCCCAGCATTGAAGTTAAGCTCACCAGTCTATCATTTCCCAGATCACCATGGAGCCTTTTTTAAATATCGGGGTTACATTGGCCACCCTCCAGTCTTCATGTTTAATGGACCATTTTAATGATAGTATCAAAATTTTTACTAATAGATCTGAAATTTAGTTTTTGAATTCTTTCAGAATCTTGGGGTGTATACCATCTGGTCCAGATGATTTGCTACGCTTCAGTTCGTCAATTTGGCCTACTACATCTTCCAGGTTCACCGTAGATTTGGTTCAGTTCATCCAAATCATCACCCTTGAAAACCTTCTCTGGAACCAATATCTCCCCAAAATGCTCATTATCGAACACGGAAGCAAAGAATTAATTTAGTCTTTCCTTGATAACCTTATCTTCCCTAAGATCCCCTTTAACCCCTCAATTATCTAATGGTCCTATTGACTCCCTCGAATGTTTCTTGCTTTGGATATATTTTAAAAGGTTTTTATTATGAGTTTTTGCCTCTTCGGCCAACTTCATTTCGAATTCTCTTTTAGCCTGTCTTATCAATGTTTTACATTTAACTTGACAATGCTTATGTTTTTTCCTATTTTCTTCAGATGGATCTTTCTAGTTTTTGAAGGACTTTTTTTTGGCTCAAATAACCTCTTTCACCTCATCTTTTAACCATGTTGGTAATTGTTTGACCTTCCTTCCACCCTTCCTAATGTAGGAATACATCTGGACTGCGCTTCTAAGATGGCATTTTTAAACAATGCAACGTAATTACATCTGGTCAATACATCTTAGCAAAGACAACTTTTATATTAGATACAGTCACAACAGTAGTACACATTAGTCAAAGAATTTGTGGTTAGAGGTGTAGAAACAAGGACCCCAACATGGCCATGTTTCGCATCAGGGCTGTGTCAGGGGGACCAGACACTGTACATTTCTTAGAAACTTTTCACTGCAAACTTTAAAGGTGCTGTATATAATGGAGTAGAGAGTACATTCCACTTTGGTAGAGAGGCATGTGATTGCATAAAAAAAGACGGATATGTGAATGCTTATAAATAAAATCGCAATGCAGACTCTTGCATTTAAAATGAGTGATCGATTTCTGCGATTTGTTTAGACAGGGTCGGACACTTTATGCCACGAGTCAGCAGGGATGAACCTACTACGACACGGGGAAGTATAACATCTTTAAACAGCAAGATTCTGTTGAAAGAAGAAACATTTTGGTAAGATGGAAATGCTGATCCCGATTTTGAATAGAGCTAAATTCTTTATAATTATAAGAAGGAGGTGTCTGCGACCGAGCTCAGGCTACTGCCATCCTGAGCTTGGTCGCAAAGACCTCCTTCTTAAAATTATGTACCAAAGCTACTCCCAAACAAGGTGGGAGGCTGTCCACGGTCCAGTCAAAACCACACATGCCAAGGCTGCGTCCTCCCAGGCCTGCACATCAGGATGATAATAGCTGGAAAACGTGTATAAGGAGGACAACGTCGCACCTTGGCAAATGTCGATGGGAGACAACAATCTAACTTCTGTCCATGACACCACCTGAGCCCTAGTAGAATGAGCCCTAACCTGTCTAGGTAATGGCTGCACAGCATCCACATATGTGGCCGTGACAACCTCCTTAATCCAGTAAGCTGGCTCACCCTGTTTACTTCAACCATGGAGGATATACAGGCAAACCATCTTCCTGAAAGTTTTAGAAACCTCCAGATACCTCACAATATGTCCCCTGACTTCAAAGGGTTGCCAGAGGCAATATTCCTCCCATCTCTTTCCCTATCCAGAGATGGCAGGGAAATGGACTGATTCAAGTGAAAATCCGAGACCACTTTTGGCAAAAAGAAAGGAACAGTACGCGGCTGTATCACCCCTGGAATCACTTGAAGGAATGGCTGTTGAGCCGGAGGTGGACCCTTGGGCCGAGGTGGGGTTCATGCAACCCATAGGTAGGGACCTACGGGTCCCCACCGTCATCAGGCGAAGTGGAATGATGAACAGAGGCCAGCTAGAGCTTCACAAATACCAGCCCTCGTTCCCCGCAGGTTGAGCCTTTGGGTGCCGGGGCCGGCTGGACTTAGGTGGGCCTCTGTATGAAATTGATGTAGAGATCGGTTCAGCCCATAGACAGCAGGTGAGAGACGGTACAGTCTTACACTGGACAAGGTAGTGTCCTGGAGACTCGGGCACCAAAGGAACGGAGGTAGACAGGGGTCGCCCGAGTAAGAGCAGGCTGAAACCTGAATAGACCAAGTCCAGGAGGTAAGTTTGAGAAGTGTCGAGGAACAGGCCTGAGTCAGGGATGGCAGCAATCCAGAGGTAGTGGCAAGCAAGGCTGAGGTCTGAACACGGAGATAGTCAAACGCAGTCACACGATACAGAGGTCTGGGTCTGGAGATAGGCAATAGCGTAGTCAGGTGAAGCAGAGGTCTGGGTCTGGAAAAAGTCAATGGTGTGGTCACGCGAAGCGAAGATCCAGGTTTGGAGACAGTGAATGGCGTGGTCGGGTGAAGCGAAGGTCTGGGCTTGGAGAGAATCAATAGCATGGTCAGGCAAAGCGAAGGTCTGGGCTTGGTGAGAGTCAATGGCGTGGTCAGGCAAAGCAAAGTTAAAGTCCGTGTAGGCAATCCGAGGGATGAAGCAGGATAGGAACAAGGAGGCAGGAACCAGGAACAATGAGGAACAGGAACGTAGGAGTGAGACGAATCTCTGGGAGGCAACGAGTACTTGACCAGCGAGGAGACCTATTGCACAGACAAAGCTAGGGAGCGGAGCCTGCGCTTAAATACTAAGGCTCCACCGACATCATCATCTGGGGCCAAGGCTAGGTTCCCACCATAGTCCCTACTTAAACATCAGTGATGCGCGCGCCTAGGGAGGGGCGTGGCGCTGAGAAGGAGCGTCTCTCCATGGGCCACGCGGAGATGCCCGACAAGAAGCAATGGACACGGCCAGAGGACGGAGCTGATGGCCCACCACTGCCAGCAAGGAGGAACCAGGAGCTAGAGTCACTGTAGAAAGGTGAGGGGGCCGTGCTGTGAGTCTGCCACGAACGGCATGCGTAACAATACCCCCCTTTTACACTCCCCCTTGGAGGTCGGGGTTTGCCCGGATGGGCACAATGAAAGTTCAAGAGGAGGGTTTTTTCCAGGATATTTCGAGCTGGTTCCCATGAATTTTCTTCGGGTCCATAATCCTCCCAGGAAAGGAGGTATTTCCACTGGCTGTCCCTATGTCAGACATCGAGGACTTCATGTACCTTGTAGGTCATATCAGTCTCAGGCACCAAAGGAGCCTTTCAGGAAAGCCAGGACAAGACTACTGGTTTTAGAAGAGATACGTGAAATGTATTATGTATTCCCAGCGTAGGAGGCAGCCGAAGCTGGAATGTAACTGGTCCAATGCGTCGCGTGACCGTAAAAGGTTCCATGTACCTTAGAGCGAACCTTTGAGAAGGTATTTTGAGTCTGATATACCAAGTGCTCAACCAGACTTTCTGGCCAGGGAGGAAATCAGGAGCCGAGCATCGGTGACTGTCAGCAGTTCTCTTAGCCCGGGAAGCGGCTTGATGTAAGCGAAGATTTGTCTGTTCCCATAAAGTCTTGAGGGCATCTGCAGTAGCCTGTGCCGCAGGGGAAGGTACTGACAAAGGTATGGGCAGAGGTGGTTGTGGTTGCTTTCCATAGATGATGGAGAACGGTGATGTGCCTGTAGCTGTGGCGATGTGGGAGTTGTGAGAAAACTCCGTCCAAGGAAGAAGTTCAGACCAATTGTCTTGGAGGTCGTTGATGTAAGCACGTAGGAAGGCCTTTAAAGAGTGATTCATTCGCTCAGCTTGTCCATTGGCTTGAAGGTGGTAAGCAATTGTTAGACTGATGTTAATGCCGAATTTTTCTGCAAAGAGCACGCCAATATCTAGCAATGAATTGTGGATCTCTATCAGAGACAATGTCCTTGGGTAGGCCATGTAATCTGAAGATGTGATGGAAGAATAGGCATGCCAGTTCAGGAGCAGATGGTAGCCCTGGTAGACGGACGAACTGGCCCATTTTTGAAAATCAGTCTATGGTTACCCATTAATGGTATTGCCTTTGCATAAAGGCATGTCCACAATGAAATCCATAGATGTTATGTTTTTGTAAGGATGTGAACCCTGGGCCAAGATGAGTGGTGTCTCCGCCCACAGGGAGGAGCCCTGTGAGCCTCACCGTCGGTAGGCACGGTCTCAGTGGTGTAGGACACAGCTGTATGATAGAGACTTTAAGAACATAAGAAATTGCCATGCTGGGTCAGACCAAGGGTCCATCAAGCCCAGCACCCCGTTTCCAACAGAGGCCAAACACTAAGAAGATCCCATGCTACTGATGCAATTAATAGCAGTGGCTATTCCCTAAGTAAATTTGATTAATAGCCACTAATGGACTTCTCCTCCAAGAACTTATCCAAACCTTTTTTGAACCCAGCTACACTAACTGTACTAACCACATCCTCTAGCAACAAATTCCAGAGCTTTATTGTGCGTTGAGTGAAAAAGAATTTTCTCCAACTAGTCTTAAATGTGCTACTTGCTAACTTCATGGAATGCCCCTTAGTCCTTCTATTATTCGAAAGTGTAAATAACCAATTCACATCTACTTGTTCAAGACCTCTCATGAGCTTAAAGATCAGAGCTGGAGATGCAAATAAGTATAGTTCTGAGCAGTGAGGTATACCCAGGGTGATACCACTGATGTGAAGATCCGGTAGTGGCCCGCTGAGTGGGGTACAACAGAAAGTTCCTTCAGACGAGTATAGATTACCTCACAAATGCAGTTCTGGTAGTGGCCCACAGAGCGGGGTCCGCCAAGGATATCTGTACTGTACATGATGAAGAAATAGTCTGAGGTGCAGGAACCCGGAAGTGGATCCTGTAGCTGGTGTGGCAATTCCCTGCAGCACAGGGCATATTGGAACAACTTCTACTGAAGAGGAAACGGTAGTGGCCCGAGGCACGGGGTACACCGCAGAGAAACTTCAGTAAAGCTAGTATCGTTGAAGTCTATAGTAAAGTGTTCACAAGAAGTAGTTCCAGGAGAGTGTCCCGAGAAGCGGGTCAGGTAGTAGTCCAAGGCAGGAAGGCTCTCCTAGGAGTGGATAGCCAGGAATGCAGAAGGGCCCCCGAGGAGCGGGTACCCAGAGTGTCCACATGCCTAGAGAAGAATCTGGAACTGGAAGTCCAAGAACGGAGCGGATTCAGCAACGAGGGAACTCCTTGCTAACTCGTTGAAGCAAAGGGCCGGTCAGCTTAAGTACAGCAGCGAGTTGACATCATCCGGAGGGGACGCCCCCGAGGTTCTCGCCATGACATGTACAAAGGAGGCCCTTGCGCGTGCGTGCCTTAGGTGATCCCGGAGACAAGATGGCAGTCGGCAGCATCCACGCCATCCCAGGAATGCTGGGGAGGTCAGTGATGGTTGGTGGAGGCTGCCATTCTTCCTAGGATTGACGGTGCAGGGAAAAACTAGGTGAGCATGAGTGGTTGCAGCCGTCTGTGACTGACAGGCGTAACAGTACCCCCCCTTCTTAGGGCCCCTCACCGGGGGGGTTTGGTTTCCTAGGATGTGAAATGTGAAATTGTCTGATCAACTCCTTGTCGAGGATGTTGCTTGCAGGCTCCCAACTATTCTCCTCGGGACCAAATCCTTCCTAGGATATGAGGTACTCCCAGCGTCTTCCATGTTTCCTTACATCAAGTATATCTTCCACCTGACAAGTAATGTCCTCTTTTGCAGAGAGAGGTTGAGGTTCAGGTGCTTTCCTCAAGAATTCCAACAAGATGAGCAGTTTTAGAAGGGAGATATTTATTTATTTATTTATTTATTTATTTATTTAACAGTTTTATATACCGACCTTCATAGTAAATAACCATATCGGATCGGTTTACAATTAACAAGAATAAAAAACTGGGGTAACTATTCAAGTAAACGAAAGATAAACAGTAAGTAGGAATGAGTCAAAGTTACAATCTTGATTTTAACTTGAATTAGGCCCAGCTCCATTAATAGTCATTTTTGTTAAATATTTTTATTTTTACCTATAAGGTATATATCAGTTTTATGTATTTTTATAGTATTTTTTTTTAGTTTCTTTCATTTATTTATTCTTACTTTTATTTTATTGTAAACCGTTTTGACAAGATACCCTGTTTTGAAAAGCGGTATATAAATACTTTTAAATAAATAAATAAATAAATCAACAGGGAAGAGAACTTGGAAGCTTGCAACAAGCTGGAAAGAAGATAAGGCAGGAAATAAATATGAAGTGATGCCATAGGGCGTACGGGTTAAAGCTTAATGGTGCTTTAACCTGGGAGAGTCAGAGTCCATTCGTGAGTATAATCATCATAACGGGTAAGCGTGAAGGACAACTAGTGATTGTCTGGTGGGTCGGTGAAGGCTTGGTGAAAGAGCCAGGTTTTAAGTCTTTTTCTAAAAGTTAACAGGCAAGGCTCCACTCTGAGACTTGAAGGGATGCTATTCATATATATATATCTATATATCTATATATATAGATATATATATATATATGATATGATATGATATGATATGATATATATATATATATATATATATATATATATATATATATATATATATATGATATGATATATGAGTGAGATATGGAAGGCATTGTGGATTCTAAGAAAGGATGGTAACTGCAGGCTGAAGGTGACTGGACCCAGGTGGCGGAGTATTGCAAAAGCCCTATGTATCTTGGTGCAAATCGAGCAGAAAGCAGTTTTAGGCAGATGAAGCGGGTACTGAGCTATACCTTATCTCCGGGTTGTAACTGCAGAGCTGCTTGGTAATGGGCATTGAAGAACATCTTAGCCTGTTGCCCAGCTTTCTAGAGAGGTTTTTTGGTGTATTCCCAAAGTTGATGCAGTTCTTGCGGGGCATCTGGAAGCTGGGGCTATGGAATTCAATCGCAGGATCACTTGCGGTGACCTCTGGACTCCTATCCCAGGGGATGCCGGGAGCAGTATGCAGATGAGCCTTCCGGTCCTATTCTACTGCAAAGGGTGCGAGGCCTCTGGAAGTTGGGGCTGTGGAATTCAATCCCTGGATCGCTTGCGGTGACCTCTGGACTCCTCTCCCGGGAATGCTGGGAGCAGTATGCAGATGAGCCTTCCTGTCCTCTTCTACTGCCTCAAGACTCAAAAACTCAAAACTCAAAAACTCTTCACACTCTCACATATGCCAATGAGGTGGAGGGTTTACGAGAGCGCAGTAGAGTAGCCACCACTGCATCGGAATAACCCTTGCTCTTTAACCGACGCCTCTCAAAAGCCATGCCGCTAGACAAAAACATTCAATCTCTTCCAAACAAACGGGGCCCTGACACAGAAGGTACAGTAGATCCTGAAATTGTAGAGGACCGTCCACCGCCAGACTGACCAAATCCATGAACCACGGGCGACGTGGCCACTCCGGCGCCACCAGAACGACCTCCGGCCATTGCACCTCATAGAAACATAGAAATGACGGCAGAAGAAG
Source organism: Rhinatrema bivittatum (assembly GCF_901001135.1). Lineage (NCBI taxonomy): Eukaryota > Metazoa > Chordata > Amphibia > Gymnophiona > Rhinatrematidae > Rhinatrema > Rhinatrema bivittatum. The sequence continues at coordinate 3,298,038 of NC_042620.1, read as the reverse complement.
ACCAAATGGCCCATCGAGTCTGCCCAGCAAGCTACGCACTTAATCCATTTTCTTTCCCTTTTTTTCTCTCCCACCTGTTACTATTGGCTTCCAGTACCCTCCAGCCCTAATTCCCCTCCACCCAATTTAGAGAGCAGCTTTGAATCTGCATCCAAGTGACATCCAGCTCAATTGGGGGTAGCAACCTCTGCAACAAGCAGGCGACCCCCTTGCCCCATACTCTTACCCACCCCTGTTTTTATTTTTTTTTTTTTTTGGAAATAGCAGCCCTCCATCCTTCCGCTCCGTGAAGGTGGAACACCAACTACTGGCCACTGGCATCCCGCTCCGTGAACGCCTCTGTGGCTACTGCCGCTCCGTGCAGTGTTTGAATGCCGCTGTGGCTACTGCCGCTCCGTGCAGTGTTTGAATGCCGCTGTGGCTACTGCCGCTCCGTGCAGTGTTTGAATGTCTCCACTTTATTCACGCCCTCTAGACTTGATGGATCCACAGTGTTTATCCCACGCCCCTTTGAAGTCGTTCACAGTTTTAGACTTCACCACTTCCTCCGGAAGGGCATTCCAGGCATCCACCACCCTTTCCGTGAAGAAATACTTCCTGATATTGGTTCTTAGTCTTCCTCCCTGGAGCCTCAGCTCGTGACCTCTGGTTCTGCTGATTTTTTTCCGATGGAAAAGGTTTGTCAATGTCTTTGGATCATTAACGTTTTTCAAGTATCTGAAAGTCTGAATCATATCACCCCTGCTCCTCCTTTCCTCCAGGGAGTACATATTTAGATTCTTCAATCTCTCCTCGTATGTCATCCTGTGAAGACCCTCCACCTTCCTGGTCGCCCTTCTCTGAACCGCTTCCATCTTGTTCTTGTCTCTTTGTAGATACGGTCTCCAGAACTGAACACAGTACTCCAGGTGTGGCCTCACCAAGGACCTGTACAGGGGAATAATCACTTCCCTTTTCTTACTCGATATTCCTCTCTCTATGCATCCTAGCATTCTTCTGGCTTTTGCTATCGCCTTGTCGCATTGTTTCGCAGACTTCATATCATTAGACACTATCACCCCAAGGTCCCTCTCCTGCTCCGTGCACATCAGCCTTTCCCCCCCCCCCCCATCGAATACAGTTCATTCGGATTTCCACTCCCCATATGCATGACTTTGCACTTCTTGGCATTGAATCTCAGCTGCCATATCTTCGACCACTCTTCCAGTTTCCTTAAATCCCGTCTCATTCTCTCCACTCCTTCCGGCGTGTCCACTCTGTTGCAGATCTTAGTGTCATCCGCAAAAAGACAAACCTTACCTTCTATCCCGTCCTCAATGTCGCTCACAAAGATATTGAACAGGACCGGTCCCAACACCGATCCTTGCGGTACACCACTTAAAACCTCTCTCTCTTCAGAGAAAGTTCCATTTACCATCACGCATTGTTTTCTGTCCGTCAACCAGTTTTCAATCCAGGTCACCACCTCAGCACTCACTCCTAAGCTTCTCGTTTTATTCACCAGTCTCCTGTGCGGAACCGTATCAAAAGCTTTGCTGAAATCAAGTAGATGACATCGAGCGCTCTTCCTTGATCCAATTCCTTGGTTACCCAGTCAAAAAAGTCAATCAGATTTGTCTGACAGGATCTTCCTCTGGTGAATCCATGCTGCCTCTGGACCATCAATTCTCCCGACTGTAGATAGTTCCCTATTCTCTCTTTCAACAGTGACTCCATTACTTTTCCCACCACCGAAGTGAGGCTAACCGGTCTGTAGTTACCAGCCTCCTCTCTGTTCCCATTCTTGTGAAGCGGGACCACCACCGCTCTTCTCCAATCACTCGGCACCACTCCCGTTTCTAGGGATCTATTAAACAGGTTGCACAGCGGTCCCGCCAGTACATCACTGAGCTCCTTCAGTATCCTTGGATGAATCCCATCAGGCCCCATGGCTTTGTCCACTTTCAGATTCTTTAGCTCTTCCCATACATTATCTACTGTAAATGGATTTTCCTCTGTTCCGCTTCCCTCCAGTTTCTTGTTGTGTAGAGATGGTCCTTCTCCAGGGTCTTCTTTAGTGAACACAGAGCTGAAGTAGTCGTTTAATATTTCTGCCATTTCTTCGTCTCTCTCCACCTCTATCCATCTCAGAACATTGCCGATCAGGGCCAGGGTGGAAACACGTATAGAAGAATGTCTTGTGGTCAGGAAACCACCAGAGCATCAGACAGATGATGAAATGCTAAGAGAAATCAGGGAAGCTAACCAATTTGGCAGTGCAATAATAATGGGAGATTTCAATTACCCCAATATTGACTGGGTAAATGTAACATCAGGACTTGCTAGAGACATAAAGTTCCTGGATGTAATAACTGACTGCTTCATGGAGCAATTGGTTCAGGAACCAACAAGAGAGTGAGCTATTTTAGATTTAATTCTTAGTGGAACGCAGGATTTGGTGACAGAAGTAACGGTGCTGGGGCCACTTATTAACAGTGATCATAATATGATCAAATTTAAACTAATAACTGGAAGGGGGACAATAAGTAAATCTGCAGCTCTAACACTAAACTTTCAAAAGGGAAACTTTGATAAAATGAGGAAAATAGTTAGAAAAAAACTAACAGGTGCAGCTGCAAAGGTTAAAAGTGTTCAACAGGCATGGACATTGTTTAAAAATACTATCCTAGAGGCGCAGTCCATATGTATTCCACACATTAAGAAAGGTGGCAGGAAGGCAAAACGATTACCATCATGGTTAAAAGGTGAGGTGAAAGAGGCTATTTTAGCCAAAAAAAAATCCTTCAAAAATTGGAAGAAGGGTTAATAAACATGTAGATAAAGGTGAACTGGTAGATGTAGTGTATTTGGATTTTCAGAAGGCGTTTGACAAAGTCCCTCATGAGAGGCTTCTAAGAAAACTAAAAAGTCATGGGGATAGGAGGTGATGTCCTTTTGTGGATTACAAACTGGTTAAAAGACAGGAAACAGAGAGTAGGATTAAATGGTTAATTTTCTCAGTGGAGTGCCTCAGGAATCTGTACTTGGACCGGTGCTTTTCAATATATTTATAAATGATCTGGAAAGCAATACGACGAGTGAGGTTATCAAATTTGCGGATGATACAAAATTATTCAGAGTAGTGAAATCACAAGAGGATTGTGATACATTACAGGAGGACCTTGCAAGACTTAAAGATTGTGCATCCAAATGGCAGATGAAATTTAATGTGGATAAGTGCAAGGTGATGCATATAGGGAAAAATAACCCTTGTTGTAGTTACACGATGTTGGGTTCCAAATTGGGAGCTACCACCCATGAAAAAGATCTAGGCATCATAGTGGATAATTTTTTTTTTTTTTTTAATGGTTTTTGTATACCGACATTCGACAATAGATATCACATCGGTGTACAATTTGATTAAAAATGCCTTATTAAAAGCATTTAAAATAGTCAATGAAAATAAAATACTTTAAACTTAATACAATAAATACATTTAACACTTCTTAAAATTATAGGCACTAAAAAGACAAGATAAAAGTAAAGTTTAAAAGATTTTAGGACTCCGAAAACGCTTTCTGGAAAAGCCAAGTTTTGAGTGCTTTCTTAAACGCTTTAGTGTCTGGTTTGAGACGTAGATCCCGAGGGAGAGTGTTCCATAGCAGTGGACCAGCAATGGAAAGTGCTCTTTCATGGACTGAGTTTAGGTGTGCGGAGTTTGGTGATGGTACTGGCAGTGATCCATTGCTTGCTGACCTGGTATTCCTCTGGTGAGTGTGAAAGTGCAAAGAAGCAGTTAACCAATGCATTTTGCTATTGTAGAGAATTCTGTGAATCAAGGATAGAGCTTTGAACTGGATGTGGTACATAATCAGTAACCAGTGTAGATCTTTTAAAATAGGTGTGATGTGTTCTGTTCTTTTAGTATTGGTTAAGATTCTAGCGGCAGAATTTTGGAGGAGCTGAAGTGGTCTGATTGAGGAAACGAGTGGTCCAAGTAATAGCGTACTGCAGTAATCTGTCCTTGAAAAGATAACCGCTTGTAAAACAGTTCTAAAATCTTGTTTATGTAAAAGTGGTTTTAATCTTTTAAGAAAATTTGTCGCCACGTCTGATCTAAGGTCGTAAAGAACCCCACCCATTTACCTCTTAATGGTTTCACGCCCTCTTGAACTCTCTCTTCAAAGTTCTTTTCAACTTTCCCTTTTGGTACTTGTTGACTTTCGGTATCGTGCCAGTATTTAGCCTTAGATGGAGTTTACCACCCGCTTTAGTCGGCTCAGTGTGCTGCAGCAGTCAAAAAAAGCAAACAGAATGTTAGGAATTATTAGGAAGGGAATGGTTAATAGAACGGAAAATGTCATAATGCCTCTATATCGCTCCATGGTGAGACCCCACCTTGAATACTGTGTACAATTCTGGTCGCTGCATCTCAAAAAAGATATAATTGCGATGGAGAAGGTACAGAGAAGGGCTACCAAAATGATAAAGGGGATGGAACAGCTTCCCTATGAGGAAAGGCTGAAGAGGTTAGGGCTGTTCAGCTTGGAGAAGAGACGGCTGAGGGGGGATATGATAGAGGTCTTTAAGATCATGAGAGGTCTTCAACGAGTAGATGTGAATAGGTTATTTACACTTTCAGATAATAGAAGGACCGGGGGCATTCCATGAAATTAGCAAGTAGAACATTTAAGACTAATCGGAGAAAATTCTTTTTCACTCAACGCACAATTAAGCTCTGGAATTTGTTGCTAGAGGATGTGGTTAGTGCAGTTAGTGTAGCTGGGTTCAAAAAAGGTTTGGATAAGTTCTTGGAGGAGAAGTCCTTTAACTGCTATTAATCAAGTTTACCTAGCTAATAGCCACTTATATTAATATCAGTAGCATGGGATCTTCTTGGTGTTTGGGTACTTGCCAGGTTCTTGTGACCTGATTTGGCCTCTGTTGGAAACAGGATGCTGGGCTTGATGGACCCTTGGTCTGACCCAGCATGGCAATGTCTTATGTTCTTATGTACTCCTTCCGCTCCCCGCTCCCTCCAGTGGCTGAAAAACTGAAGGGCCTTGGAATTCTGAAATGTTGCCATGAGATCCATTGCTGATCTGGACCATGTGTCGCATATCCGCTGAAAGGCTTCTTTGCACAGTTCCCACTCCCCTGGGTCGAGATGATGACGACTGAGGAAATTGGCTTTAACATTGTCGACCCCGGCGATGTGAGAAGCTGTGATACTGACCAGATGTTCCACCCAGCTGATCAGCTGTTGCACTTCCTGCTCCACCGGTTGACTCCGAGTTCCTCCCTGGTGGTTGATGTACGCCACCACGGTCGCATTGTCGAAGAGAACACGGACCGACTTTCCCTGAAGGAGGGGCTGAAGGGTCTGCAATGCCAACCGCACCATTCTGGTCTCCAACCGATTGATTGACCACTGCGCCTCTTCTCTGGAGCACTGGCCCTGGACCGATGTCTGCTGACACACTGCTCCCCAGCCCGAAAGGCTGGCATCCGTGGTGACCACCACCATCCATGCCGAACTTCCAGAGGCACCCCACGCTGCAGATTGTCCGCCAGCAACCACCAATCCAGGCTGGACCGAGCCTCCTTCGTGAGGGGGAGGGGAAGGCGGTATTGTTCGTAAACTGGGTTCCAGGGGGAAAGCAATGCAGACTGTAGTGATCTCATATGCGCAAAGGCCCGGGGAACCAACTCCAAAATGGATGTCATTGATCCAAGGACTCGCAAAAAATCCCATACTAGAGGTATAGGAATGGATAATAAATCTCGGATTTGCGCTTGCAGCTTGAGAAGACGATGTTCCGGAAGAAACACCCTCCTCTGAAGAGTGTCGAATAGGGCACCCAGGAATTCCAGTGACTGAGAGGGATCCAGATGGCTCTTGTCTTTGTTGATGACCCAACCTAGGGACTGCAAGAGGTTGATGACTCTGCGGACCGTCGAGTGGCAGAGAGACTCCGACTTTGCCCGAATCAACCAGTCATCCAGATACAGGTGGACCAACAGACCTTCCTTCCTGAGTTGTGCCGCCACCACGACCATCACTTTGGTAAATATTCTGGGAGCTGTGGCTAGCCTGAATGGGAGAGCTCGGAATTGAAAATGCTGTCCCAGAATGCAAAATCTCAGAAACATCTGATGATCGGAGCAGATTCCGATATTAAGGTAGGCCTTGGTCAAGTTGAGAGATGCAAGAAACTCCCCCTTGTGCATAGAGGCGATGACCGACCTCAGGGTCTCCATGCGGAACCTGGGAATCCTTAGACAACGGTTGACTCTTTTGAGGTCAAGAATGGGTCGAAACGTTCCCTCCTTTTTGGGCACTACAAAGTAAATTAAGTACCGACCTTGCCATTGTTCTGCCTGAGAGACTGGAACTATAGCTCCAAGATCGTTCAGACGCTGCAGGGTGTCCCTTACTGCCTGATGTTTTTCCTGGTAGGAACATGGCGAGACCAGAAACCGGTGTTGAAGCCGTTGAACCAAATCATATCGTAACCTTGACTTATCACCTTGAGAACCCACTGATCTGACGTCCATCTGGTCCATTCCCTGTAAAACAGAGACAGCCTGACTCCTACAACTGGAACCGGAGAATGGACCGGCCCTATTTCATTGGGCAGATTTAGCTCCCCCAGCCGCTTGGGGGTTTCCTGGTCTTCCAAAATGGCGGCCATGAAAGGACTGAGACCAAGACTGCTGCCTGCCCGATGATTGCCTCACCGGAGGAACTGAGGGACGAGAGGACCAGAACCTATTGCCAGACCTAAAACGGGTGCGGGAAGAAAAGGAGCTCCGAGCCCTCAGGCTGTCATCTGGCAGTTTGTCAACCTTATTGTCTCCTAAGCACTGTATTATATCTTCCAAGTCCTTCCCAAAAAGCAATTTACCCTTAAAGGGCAAAGCCCCCAATTGAGGATACATCTGCAGACCAATTTCTTAACCAAAGGAGTCTATGAGCTGACACCACCGACATCATGGATTGAGCCAAAGTCCTCAGAAGGTCATATAAAGCATCTGTGCTGTAGGCCACCGTAGCCTCTAAGCAACCGGCTTGCACCTCCTCTTCGTCCGAAAGTGAAGAATTGTTCTGCAAGGACTGAACCCAAGGCAAAAGCTGCTGCACATGGCCGCCCGCACCCCTAGGGCAGACACCTCAAAAATTCACTTGAGCTGCACCTCCAATTTACGATCCTGCAGATCCTTAAGTACTGTGGCTCCTGTCACTGGAATCGTTGTCCTCTTAGTGACCGCCGATATGGCAGCATCGACCTCCAGGAGCTTTAAAACTTCCAAAGCTTTCTCCAGTAACGGATACAGCTTGTCTATTGCTTTGCCTACCTTCAAGCCCAATTCAGGGCTGTCCCACTCATGGTATAAGAGCTCAGTGACCGAAAGATGGAAGGGAAAGGATGCCTTCGGCCCCCTAAGGCCCACCAACACCGGATCTATATCTCCCATCCTGGTGTCCTTCTGCGGGGCCTCTAGGCCTAACTCGGTTAGGATCGCCGGAATCAGAGGACTAAGCTCATCCCTCCGAAACAGACGGACCACTTTGGGATCATCTCCGTCCGCTATGTGAGGAGCATAAGAACAGAAGAACATGCCATACTGGGTCAGACCAAGGGTCCATCAAGCCCAGCATCCTGTTTCCAACAGTGGCCAATCCAGGCCATAAGAATCTGGCAAGTATCTAAAAATCTAAGTCTATTCCATGTTACTGTTGCTTGTAATAGCAGTGGCTATTTTCTAAGTCAACTTAATTAATAGCAGGTAATGGACTTCTCCTCCAAGAACTTATCCAATCCTTTTTTAAACACAGCTACACTAACTGCACTAACCACATCCTCTGGCAACAAATTCCAGAGTTTAATTGTGCTTTGTGTGAAAAAGAACTTTCTCCGACTAGCTTTAAATGTGCCACATGCTAACTTCACAGCGTGCCCCCTAGTCTTTCTAATATCTGAAAGAGTAAATAACTGATTCACATCTACCTGTTCTAGACCTCTCAAGATTTTAAACACCTCTATCATATCCTCCCTCAGCCGTCTCTTCTCTAAGCTGAAAAGTCCTAACCTCTTTAGTCTTTCCTCATAGGGAAGCTGTTCCATTCCCCTTATCATTTTGGTCGCCCTTCTCTGTACCTTCTCCATCGCAACTATATCTTTTTTGAGATCTGGCGACCAGAATTGTACACAGTATTCAAGGTGCGGTCTCACCATGGAGCGATCCACAGGCATTATGACATTTTCTGTTTTATTCACCATTCCCTTTCTAATAATTCCCAACATTCTGTTTGCTTTTTTGACTGCCGCAGCACACTGAACCGACAATTTTAATGTGTTATCCGCTATGACGCCTAGATCTCTTTCTTGGGTGGTAGCACCTAATATGGAACCTAAAATTGTGTAACTATAGCATGGGTTATTTTTCCCTATGTGCATCATCTTGCACTTATCCACATTAAATTTCATCTGCCATTTCGATGCCCGATTTTCCAGTCTCACAAGGTCTTCCTGCAATTTATCACAATCTGCTTGTGATTTAACTACTCTGAACAATTTTGTATCATCTGCAAATTTGACTACCTCACTCATTGTATTTCTTTCCAGATCATTTATAAATATATTGAAAAGTAAGGGTCCCAATACAGATCCCTGAGGCACTCCACTGCCCACTCCCTTCCACTGAGAAAATTGACCCATTTAATCCTACTCTCTGTTTCCAGTCTTTTAGCCAGTTTGCAATCCACGAAAGGACATCGCCACCTATCCCATGACTTTTTACTTTTCTAGAAGCCTCTCATGAGGAACTTTGTCAAATGCCTTCTGAAAATCCAAGTACACTACATCTACCGGTTCACCTTTATCCACATGTTTATTAACTCCTTCAAAAAAGTGAAGCAGGTTTGTGAGGCAAGACTTGCCCTGGGTAAAGCCATGCTGACTTTGTTCCATTAAACCATGTCTTTCTATATGTTCTGTGATTTTGATGTTTATAACACTTTCCACCATTTTTCCTGGCACTGAAGTCAGGCTAACCGGACTGTAGTTTCCCGGATCACCCCGGAGCCCTTTTTAAATATTGGGCAGAACCAGCTCCCTGACCAGGATCTCCCCCAAGATCTGCATCCGGGAAGGATTTGTCCCGGGGATCCGGTTGGTTCTAGTCGGAGTCATCTGAAGTGGTATCCGGAGAGTGGGATGGCCCAGATCTCAGAGGACGCTTAGATACCGGTTCGGAGCTAATGTTGCATGGTCTTGATCATTTGGAGAGCCGGGCCCTCGGGGCCTGCGCAGAACTATTCCACTGGCGCTTCTTACGCCCTTTCTGCGACTTGTAGGCTTTGTGCAGGAACCTGATAAAATCCCCTGAAAAAGAGGAAGAGGAATCTGAGGCCTCCTCGAGGCCCCCCTCATCGGAGCCTGCTGCCCCAGGCCGCCGTCTGACCTCCATGGGGACTGCCTGCTGCGGTGACAAGGAAGGAGGATCCAACGTTCCCTGCATGGCCTGCTGCATTGCCACGTGCATGATAGCTAAGGTGGCCTCCATTCCTGCGCTGTATCGAAACGGTTCCGGAGGAGGAGAGCTGCCGCACCGAGACTTAGGAGCAGCGCGAGCCGGCTGAATCGCTTCCTTCGCAGATAAAATTGACATGCCCCCCGCCCGGGAAGGCATGCAGAGCAGAGACTCTCCCACGTGCGCGGCAGGCCACGGCATCTGAACAGAAAAACAAAAGGCACGAAATAAAAGAAAAAATCAATACGTTTTCTCCCCCCTTTTCTCGGAGAGACAAAAACACGACAGTGCTGCCAAGCACTGTCTTCGTGAGAAATTGCAATTGCTGTTAACACGTTTTGAACAATGTCCGCAGTACCTGGGACCTGCTCTGTATAGGGTGAGTGAGCCGGGCTCCCCGGTATCACCCCTGCCAGGAGTGGTTGCTTGGTTTAACACCTCTCCAACTCCGGTGGCCTCAGCACCAGGGGGGATAGTCCCTTCAGGACCTCACTACTCCCTGGGAGGCAGAGAAGCATCTGCTAGAAAATTAGACACGCTTTACCTTTTTTTTTTTTAGTTTCTGAAAGGACAAGTCTTTATTTATAAATCTCAGATTAATCCTCACTGAAAACAATCCCTGACTAATCTGACAAAAATAAACTACCACAGACTGCAGGATTTTGCACCTCCACTATCTGCTGGAGACAGAGAAATACTGACGGACTGCAGGTGGCACCTCAGGATATCGGGCAGAGTCAGTCAAAGCTTTCTCTGTCTCCATCTGCTGGAGTGGAGGCAAAACCCAGGGTATGGACTGATCCAGGTACGTACAGGGAACTGTCAGTATGCTTTAAAAGGTGACTGAAAGGTGTGCGTCCAGATGTATTCATGTGGCCAAAAAACCAAATGTCCAAAATTTAAGTGTATAACCCTGTACACCTTGATGAGCACCCAAAATCTGAGTGCCCTCAATCTCACTCAGATTTTATGTATAGGTAAGCACACACCTCAAATAGATGCCGCTAGCAAGTGAACGCCCAAGCAGGTGCCCAACTAAGTGTCCAAAAACTGGGTGCACAACTGGGCGCATGCGCACAAATTTATGGTCCTGAAGAGAGCAACCTAATGCGCATGAAAATGCATGAAAGTTCTGCTGTGGCCTACAACACAGCACACAGTGATCAAGCTAGGAGCAGGGACTAGCCCAAAAAGGCTGCTCAACCTCCTGTAAACTCTCTCAGAGGCGGGAACGAACATCGGATCAGTGCGCCAAGTACAGAGACCGGAAGAAGGAGGAATCCCTACAAAAAAAACCCCTCCTTTTCTGTTCTCTCTCTTTTTTTTAATTTGCTTTCCCTGAGCTCAGCCTGTCCTGGCTGAGTGCAGAATTGGTCTCCAACTGCGGGGGGAGAGGGCATTTACCATCAGTGCTGTGCTCTGCTTCCTGTACCCGCTTGCTTTCAGCTGTCTTTTACAGCTATGTCCACGCCGGCTGGAAACCAGCTACTGGACCAAGGCACTCATCTGAGAGAAAATCCAATATATATCACCTCAGGAATTCTCAACTGAGGGAGGGACCATATGGTATCACCACAGGAGAGCAGGGTGAATTAATTTTCTTTCTTCTTTTCTCCTTCTGAAAAATTTAAGCAATCCCCAGTAGGGAGATGCACGTCCACCGTCTGCTGGAGACAGAGAATATTGGCGGGCTGATGTCACTGCAGGGGTATATATACTGTGATGTCAGCTTTGCTCCGTCTCCATCTGCTGGTAGAGGTGCATAACCCACATGTTCTGCATCCACCTGTTTAAACACTAAGAAATAATGAAATTGTGTCAAGATAATTGAAGCAGACAAAGTTGACTCTGTAGGAATAATCAGAAGAAAAAACCTAGGGCCCAAAACCTGTTGTTCACAAACAAACAGAATTTCTTGAAATTATATTTTCCAACAAATATAAAGCCTCATGGTGCACCCCTGAATTGAAAGCTATCAAACGCTTACTAAGACAGGCTGAAAAAAAATGGAGAAGAAACCCTTGCCCTCAGCTGAAAGACAGTTTCAGAACCATCCTTTATATATACAGAACAGACATTGAGAAAGCCAAGCGAGAATTCTATGCTAAGAAAATACATAACTATCAATTCAATCCCAGAACCCTATTTGCATATGCCAATGATCTCACACAACCCATTCAAAACTCACACAAAAGTTCCAATCAATAAAAACCTGCGAAGAAGTAGCCCAATTTTTCAATGACAAAATTGCAGCCCTAATCACAAAAAACCCCAACGTGAACGATGAAACTACAAAACTCTCAAGCATACCGAACATGAAATGGACACATTTTGAGAACGTTGCCTCAATCGAAATTGAGGCAATCATCCAAAAAATAAATCCAGCTGCACACCCCCTCGATCCCATTCCAATAAAAATTCTAAAACAAGTTTCCAACATCATTGCCAAACCCATAGCTGACATAGTCAACTTATCACTCGATCAAGGCATTTTTCCAGACAACCTAAAATGTGCGATCATCAAACCTATCCTTAAAAAACCGCAACTTGATGAATTCGATCCAGCAAACTTCAGGCCCATTTCAAATCTTCCCCTTCATAGCCAAGGATCCTTGAAAACATCGTTAACCAACAACTCTCCAAGCCACCTGGAAACCAATAATATATTATACCCAGCCCAACACGGCTTCAGGAAATGTCTTAGCACAGAAACGCTACTCTCCCTCTCTGACACAATCCTCAGAGGACTAGACAGTGGTCACTCCTATCTACTTATTCTACTTGACATCTCTGCAGCATTTGACACCGTGGAACCACAAATAACACTAAACAGACTAAGAGAAATTGGCCTATGCGACCTCACAATTAACTGGTTCAACTCACTCAGATCTGACAGATCGTACAAAGTAAGACTAACTCAAACAGAATCCAAACAGATACCCCTCCCAAATGACGTCCACAAGGCTCATCCCTATCATCCACCCTATTCAACATATTACATGACGCCACTGTGTAAATTTCTAGACGGATTAAGATTATCCTACTAATATAATGCAGACACCGTATAAATCCTAACTCCCTTAAAAGACTCCCTCAATAATACATTAAAACTTTGGGACACTTATCTATCAACAATAAGACACTACTATCACAACTATCTCTCAACAACGACAAAACAGAATCCTATATATAAATCCAACAAACTTACCGCATCCACCCTGCCCTGACCAAGCTTCCTGCCAATCAAAAATCAAACAGTCTCTACAGTAAAAGACCTAGGCATTGTTCTAGATAATGACCTAAAGCTTAAAAAACACATTAACTCCATGATAAGAGACAGATACTACAAACTCCAGGTCTTGAGAAAACTCAAACTGCTTCTATGCTTCCACGACTATCGAACAATACGTCAAGCACTACTTTTCTCAAAACGCGACTACTGCAATGCCCTTCTAAGACCAATCCAACTACTACAAAATGCTGCCTCTAGAGCTCTTACAAACAGCAAAATATCAGAACATATCACACCCATCCTTATGGCACAGTTACTCAACCTGTTATGTTGTAATTTCCTTTCTGCCTTCATATGTTTTCTGTAAACCGATGTGATGTGTCAAACTAATGTCGGTATATAAAAGCGCTAAATAAAATTTAAAAAAATAAAAATACATTGGCTGCCCGTTCCATATAGAATTCAGTACAAAGTCATAACCCTCATCCACAAAATTCTTCACAATGACAAGTCTGACTGGCTGAATGCTTCCATACACTTTCACATCACAGAAAGGAACCTTCACTCCACAAACACTGGACTTCTTCCAATCCCCTCTCCGATGGTGGCACACTGGAAATCAACGTGCACTATCACTCGCAAGACCTGCCCTATGGAACAAGCTTCCAACAGAGCTAAGAACAGAACCAACGACCCAAACATTCAAGAAGAACTTAAAAACTTGGCTCTTTCAAAAAGCCTTTATAGCAATAACATGACATCGACTAAAATTGCCCACAGACCCAGTGAGAAAGAACTTATTGCCTACCCACAAAAATCCATGACTACTCCCGCCTGAAACTCTATGATAATTCTTATTATGACGAAACTCTATGACAATTCCCATAATGACAAATAACCTTACTCCTTGTTAACCTCTGTCAAGCTCCTGTTTATACCTTATAACTTGTTAACGTGTTTAGTTCATCTAAAGTTATTTCCATGTTTACTCTGTTAACTTTCTCAATTTCCTGTTAACTTGTTATTTATTTATTTGAATTTTTTTCTATACTGGCATTCGCGATGGGAATCGCATCATGCCGGTTTACAATTAACAAGGTGTGACAAAAAGGAAAATAGTAAGAATATTAACAAGTGCTAAAAGAAAAAAATAGCAGTTACAATAAAACAGGGACATAATACAACTTGGAATGGTGAGAAGGCGATAGTAAATTAACAGTGAAAAATAAAGAATAAAATAGATAAGTACAAACCTGCAATTTAAAAGAGATTGTAACATTAAGGAGTTGTTCAAAGTCAGTTCATCTAAAGTTAATTCCATGTTTATCTGTAAAACAATAGGAAACTTTGTCATTTCCAGCACCACTTGTTTCCCTGTAAACCAATGTGATATGTCGGTATATAAAAATAAATAAATACTGAAAATCTCTACCTTAAAGAGTCTAAGAGAAGCAAGAAGGAAAACAATTGAGGAGACCTGAACGGCATAGTGTATATATTTTACATAATGTATAAGAGTTCTTCAATTTGAGCGGAGTGCCTTCCCCGGAAAGCACAGTTTACCACGTTATATGGTAACTCTCTCGGTGGCTCCCTTTTAGTCACTGGTCCTTTTCCTTCCCTGCCTACGTTTCCTCCTTTTCCTTTGTCTCTCCTTTTCCAATGGCTCCCTCTTCCCTCCCCCTGGTTTTAATGTATTTTCCTCCTTCCTGTTACATTGTAAACGACAATGATGTACCCACGATATCGGTATATTAAAAGCCAAATAATAAATAAATAAAGAAAGAAAGAAAAGCATTTAGAAATGAGCAAACATGGTTCAACCAGGTCTGCAGACAAAGACAGACTGAGTAGGCTACTTGCGGCAGCAAGGTGGGAAGTCCTGTATGTGTCAAATGTAGGGTAGACTATGCCTCTTCTTTAGTGTGGCAAATTCCACAATGGGAGTTTTCAAGGGTATGTGGGTTCAATGCCTAAAGGGTGTGTAATTGGTGATTCGTCAAGCCCCCTTGTAGAGTGCGGTGTATAGAAGCTTGTGGCAGTGGTAATGGAGTAGGTGTGAGATGTATGGAGCCTGGGCCTTGAAGTTTCATTGGATTTGCAGGAGTAGGGGTGTCCTTTCCTATATGTGATAGGTTAATCCACGAAGATCTGAACCTTACACATCAAAGAGAGGATTTCGGAAGAAAAAGAGTGTCTAGCACTGCACTGAGATTTGAAGAGACAGAAGCTTTCTGAACTTGCCTTCTGTAGCATAAGGAACTGGATTGGCATTTTTGTTGCTTGAGGAATTTATTAGACTATTTTTCCTGCTTTTGATTTTTTTTACATCCTTTACTGTGTTCATTTTGAATCAATGAATATCTTTTCTGTCTGGAACACAATTTTTGGAGTGTGGAGTTTTTTTCAAGAGAGATTCTCTTTAGGGTAGTAAAGGTTAAGCCCGTCCTCATCACAGAACCCATGTTCCCACCCCTGCAACAAGTTGGTCAGTGCTCAGCAGTACTTGAAGTGTGACGCTCTTGAAAAACAGGGGGTTGGGGGGGGGGCACAGGTGGTGTGTACCACAAGTAACGCTTTCTGGCCTTTTCAAAAACTTTGGACAAGCACTCCTCATCATTGCCATCCAATGACTGCACTCACTTGTGTGGAGGGTAGAGGGGATTTATTCTCTGCCACCGCTTCTACCCCTCTCCTCCAGCCCAGACCCTCTTTCTCCTCTGCCCTGGTGGGGGGCAGCCTCCTTCTTTGGCGTCTGGCAGAATGGAATGGGCAGGCAGAGCACGGATGTTCTCAGCGGACGGGATAATGTCTGTCAGCCATCCCATCCCTGCACCGCAAGCATTCTTAAAACTCATGGCACTCCCTGGCTGCTGATCTTGTGAGTTTAGCAGTCAGGAAGTACCAGCCACCTGCCCTACCCTGAGATCCTGGTGTCTTAAATAGTGGCTCCTTTCACCAGTCTCCGGAGCCTTCAACTGCAGCAAATTAATGAAAAGCAAATCTACCACAGTACAAAAAGCTTCCAGATTGGCAACGTGGCCTGAGCTGTGAGGCAATCATCACTGTTGATCTATCCTGCTCTTTTACGGAGAACTCAGCTCTTCCTCACTCTCATTTTCTCTCCTCCTTCACATGCCTTTCATCTCTCTATCTCGCCTCGTTAGCTCTCAATTCTTCTCTCCCACTCTCCATTTTTTAACTTGCCAGCCCACCTCTCCCTTATTCTAATTTCTTCTCTCCTCCTCCTAGCTCTCCCTTGTCTCAGTTCCTCTCCTCTCTCACCTGACTCATCAGACTCAGCTGCAGTTGTGTCACAGAAGCAGAAATTGGTTCCTTTTGGATCAGTCTGATAAAGAGTTGGGGACCTGAGAACGTTCCTTCCTGCAGCACATTCAATGATCCGTGACTTGACCAGGGACATGAGTGTTGGAGCCAGTTTCTTCTCACTGGCCTGGGGAATGATGAAGTGCAGTAACTTTGTGCTAAATGTCTGGCCAATTACTGCAGCGCATTTCACCACAATCTGCTCCGTAGGACTCATGCAATCCAGCTGAGCAAGAGCAATACCTGTGCAAAAGAAGAAAGAGTGACTGCCTGGGCAAGGAGGTATCAAATAGCATCTATGCAATCCCTGTGTGAAAAAAAAACATAACACAAGCTGGCAGAGAGGAGATAAATCTGTCTCTGACTGTAAGTGGCTCATCTCTCTCTCATCCTCTGCATTTGCAATACAGAATGTCACAAACAGTGGTATTAGAGGATGGTCTCAGTGTATTGTACAAGTGTGAGCAGAAGGACTATCTGTCAAACAACAAAAGCTGCTGCCTCCTGCTAAAAATTGCTCTCTAATGGACGGCCGTCACTCTGGACATCTGGGTCAGAGAACATCTCATATAGCATTAAAGGATAGTCTGCCGGGCTCACTGACGTTCTCTCACCCTTCATCACTAAGATGTCAATATTCAGGCAAGTGAGGAGCAGATAAGTTAGCCAGATAAACCTACCGGGCTAGCTTAGAATGGATATTCAACAGACGTTGGCCAGATAAGTTTATCTGGCTCAATTTAAGACTGCTCTTGTGCAGTTCTAAAGTTATCCAGCTAACTTATTTATTTTATTTATTTATTTATTTTTAATTTTTATAGACCGAAGTTCTTGTAGGAACTACAAATCAATCCGGTTTACATACAACTTTTAAATGCCCAAAAAGAGTAGTGGGCTTTACATAGAACAGTTGAACAATAAAACAGGTAACAATAGAACTAACAATAATGCTGGAACAAATAGAATAGATAACCAATTAAACATAGTAATATAGTAATAAATATTATATAGAAAAATAAATATAAAAGAGATAGAGTAAATGGAGTGTGAGTACAGTATAAATACAAAAGATGAAAGAGCTCAAAAATTAAGGTACAGTTGAAAAAAAATCGTAATAGGAAAAACAGCGCGATAACCCATGATTTGGGTTAAAAGACTTGATTAGGTAGCATTAGATGTCTGGGAAGGCTTGACGGAAAAGCCATGTTTTTAGCTTTTTTTTGAACTCCTGATGACTTGGTTCTAGTCTTAGATCTGGGGGGAGCGCATTCCATTGGTGGGGGCCTCCTGAAGATAGTGCTCTTTTGCTCAGTGATGATTTTACCTGTGGGGCTTGCAATGTGCCTTTGTATGCGCTTCTAATTGGTCTGGATGAAGTATGAGGTTGGAGTTGGGTGCTTAACATGATCGGAGCAAGATTGTATGTTGCTTTGTGAATAATTGTGAGCACTTTATAGAGGATCCTGTGGTTAATAGGAAGCCAATGTAGGTTACGAAGGATTGGAGTGATGTGATCTCTTTTATTAGAGTTTGTAAGTATTCTGGCAGCGGCGTTTTGAACCATTTGTAAGGGTTTGATGGTATTTGAGGGTAGACCGAGAAGGAGGGAGTTGCAATAATCGAGCTTAGATAGTATGATGGATTGAAGACTAGCCGGAAGTCAGAGAAGTGAAGGAGGGGTTTTAGCTTTCTGAGGACTTGCAGTTTGAAAAAGCAGTCCTTTGCGGTATTGTTTACAAACTTTTTTAGGTTTAGATTGTTGTCTAGCCAGGTTCCAAGATCCCTGACGTCTGGTGAGAACTTGCTAATTGAGTTTGGTTGAGAGGAGCTTGAAGAGATGGTGAGGGGATCTTGGGAGATAATGAGCATTTCGGTTTTGTTGGCATTCAATACTAAATTGAGGCTTGAGAGTAAGTCTTTAATTGGCTGTAGACAGTCATTCCAGTAGCTGATCGTTTTTTGAAGGGATTCTGAAATTGGGATAAGGATTTGGATGTCATCTGCGTAGAGGTAATGGATAAGCTTGAGGTTTGAGAGCAGGTGGCAAAGAGGGAGGAGATAGATATTGAAGAGGGTGGGTGAGAGTGAAGATCCTTGAGGGACTCCTTGATCTGAAAGAACTGGAAGCGATTCCTTGTTGTTTATCCTGACTTTATAGAATCTGTTGCTTAGGAAGGACTGAAACCAGCTGAGAGCTGAGCCTTTGATACCTATGTTGGCTAGTTGGTCTATAAGTATGGTGTGTTTTACCGTATCAAAGGCCGTATCAAACTTAACCAGATAATGCTGAAAACTGGCATTTATCTGTCTGACATAGCTGGATAAGTAGCTCTGCCCCTGAGATAGCTGGATAACATTTTATCTGGCTATGTTGGGGTGATGAGTATGGCAGAAGTTTTGAATCCTGCCCAGCTAAATATGAACTTAGTCAGAAAAATGGCATTGGAGATCCGGCTCTAGTTATCATTTATTTTAGTTCTATTCCTGTTACCAGGCACTGTAAGTCTGACTGGATGAACATAGCCTGCTAACCTGCATTACTTGTTTCATATTCAGCAGTGCTGGGTATCTTTACCTGGATATTCAGCACCACTTAGACAGATAAGTCTGCCACTAACAGCCCAGATGTCCCCAACCAGACTTATCTGGCTAAGTTTATCCAGATAGTGTGGAAAATTGGTGCTAGTGGATAACCTTTAGCCCTTCCTTGAAACTTGCCTTTCTCCTGCCTCTTTTTATTTGGGTAAACTTGATGTGGCAGAGCCTCCCGGTCTGGCCAGCACTTGACAATGTCCTTTAGTAAGGAGCCATCCATACCCGGAGGGTCTGCACTGGATGCCTGAACACATTTCAGTTTAAGGAAGCAGTCACAAAGTAAGGATGTTCCCGTTTTACACTCTGGTGACCCTCCCAGCTTCACCCAAAAGGGACACCTCACAGCGCGCTCCCTGTCAGAGAGAGAGCAAAAGGGCGCTGACCAGGAGACCTAGGTGGGCAAGCTCCAGTGGCAGATCCTGCTGCGAGAGCAGTGAAGGCAGAAGAGAGATAGCAAATGTTGCTTACCTGATGTAACAGGTGTTCTCACAGGACAGCAGGATGTTAGTCCTCACAAATGGGTGACATCGAGGATGGAGCCCAACCACGGAAAACTTCTGTCAAAGTTTCAGCAACTTTGACTGGCCCCTACTGCCGTGCTGGGCATGCCCAGCACGGCACTAACCCTGCAGCCAGCAGGGGTCTCCCTTCAGTCTTGTTTTCAAAGCTACAGGCAGTGCCGAAAAATAAAATAAACAAACCCAACACCGCGGGGTGGTGGGCGGGTTTCATGAGGACTAACATCCTGCTGTCCTGTGAGAACACCTGTTACATCAGGTAAGCAACATTTGCTTTCTCACAGGACAAGCAGGATGGTTGTCCTCACAAATGGGTGAGTACCGAGCTGAGGATGTCCTGACTTGCACCAAATGTACCCAACGGTGTGCAACAGGCACAACAACTGTGGTGGAATTTGGTGAAGGGCATCCGCACCCAACCGGGAGGTGGAAGGGTGTTGGTACGTCAAGTTGGAAAAAGGTTACGCAAGACAGATTGGCCGAAGATGGAATCTTGTCTTCCAGCTTTATCCAAACAATAGTGGGCTGCAAAGGTATGGAGGGAACTCCAGGTTGCAGCTTTGCAGATGTCAGGAAGCGGCACCGATCGAAGGTGTGCTACTGAAGTCGCCATGGCCCTCACAGAATGTGCTTTAACACGGTCTTGGAAAGGAATGCCAGCTTGCTCGTAGCAAAAGGAAATGCAGTCCGCCAACCAGGAGGAAAGAGCCTGCTTACCCACAGGTTGTCCTAACTTGTTAGGATGGAAAGAGACGAATAATTGAGTGCTCTTTCTGTGAGAAACTGTACGGTCTAGATAAAAAGCCAGAGCTCGTTTACAGTCTAGGGTATGCAGAGTCTGTTCCCCTGAGTTGGAGTGGGGCCTGGGAAAGAAGATAGGTAGTATGATGGATTGATTGATATGAAACTCCGAAACTACCTTAGGTAAAAACTTAGGGTGAGTGCGGAGTACTGCCCGGTCCTGCAGGAGTTTAGTGTAAGGCGGATAGGTAACTAGGGCCTGTAATTCACTAACCCTGCGAGCAGAAGTGATAGCCAAAAGGAATAACACTTTCCATGTGAGATATTTTAGGTCACAGGAGTGCAGAGGTTCGAAAGGTGGTTTCATAAGGCGACCAAGAACCAGGTTAAGGTCCCAAGATGGGGCCGGAGGACGTAAAGATGGCTTCAAATGGAGCAAGCCTTTAAGAAAACGTGTAACAAGGGGTTGTACTGAAATAGGGACACCCCCGATACCTTTATGGAAGGCGGCTACCGCACTGACATGCATTCTAATGGAAGAGGTCTTTAGACCTGATTCTGATAGATGCCAGAATTAGTCCAAGAATTTAGAGATTGGACAGGAAAGGGGATCAAGGGACTGAGAAGTACACCATGATGTATACCTTTTCCATTTGTAGGAATAAGATTTCCTTGTGGAAGGCTTTCGTGAAGCGATCAGGACACGAGAAACTGAATCCGAAAGGTTAAATGGTTGAAGGACTAACCTTTCAACATCCATGCCGTCAGGGACAAGGCCTGGAGGTTGGGATGGAGGAGGCATCCGTCGTTTTGAGTGATCAGATGCGGGTCCTTTCCCAGAGGAATGTGCCTGCGGATGGAGAGATCCTGGAGTATGGGAAACCACACTTGGCGTGGCCAGTGTATTACACCCACATTGCATTACACAGATAATAATTCCCCAATATCACGGAAAAACCAGGAGTCAAGAAAAGGAGATCCATTAGGCTCAGGTAGGACCCAAAGTCATCCATTCTTGACAGATGAGCAGCCAACAGGTACACCCTCCCACTCAAACAGGTCATTAAGAAATTCTTTACAATCCAGGATTACAGTGGGCTCTGGTAGAATTAGACCTGTGATAAGGAGACACACAATGTACCAAATGCAAAAAGAACAAGCCCTCTCTATATTAAAAACTGAGGAAGTTCTTGAGAAAAACATTGCAGTATTACCAGAAAAGAGAGAAAAAACACAATGCATGCAGTATTTCAAGATCCATAACCAAAAGAAAAATCTAATTGAGATGGATAACTCTGTCAACAGTGGCACAACTACAAACAGAAAGAGTAAAGTGAATAACAAATCTCAACTAATATCTCATAAGGAGTCCAGGAAAAGCAATAACCTTAAAGAGAGTACCTGGAAGGCTATGACCACAAATGCTCATAGTTTGGGAAATAAAATCCCAGATCTGCATGCCCTAATGGCTGAGGCAGAATTGGACATTGTTGCTATCACAGAAACATGGTTCACAGAATCTCATGAATGGGATACAACAATACCAGGCTACAACTTGTTAAGGAAGGACAGAGAGGATAGAAAAGGGGGAGGTGTGGCTCTTTATGTCAGAAACAACATCCAAACATCTGAGCTACAAGGAAGTTGGGGTAAAGAAGAAGCTCTATGGGTCGACCTAAAAAAAGATGACGGAGTGTCCATTTATATTGGAGTGGTTTACAGGCCTCCAAACCAAAAGGAAGAGCTGGACAGAGATCTGATTGAAGACATCCATAAGATAGGTAAGAAGGGAGAAGTGGTGATCGTGGGTGACTTTAATATGCCAGATGTAGACTGGAAAATCCCCTCTGCAGAAACTAAAAATAGTAGAGCAATAATGGATGCCATGCAAGTATCTTTGTTCAAACAAATGGTGTTGGAACCCACGAGAGAAGGTGCTATACTCAACTTATTGCTCAATAATGCAGATAATGTCTCAGATGTCCAGGTGGGCGCCCACCTCAGCAGCAGTGATCATCGAACGGTATGTTTTAATATCACTAATAGAATAGGGAAAAGAACCACAAAGACCCGAGTTTTACAGTTCAAAAACACAGACTTTGAGGAAATGGGAAAGTACCTGGAGGAAGAACTTAAAGGATGGGAGAACGAGAGAGATGTGGATCAGCAGTGGACCAATCTAAAAGGAGCAATCACCAAGGCAACTGCTCTATATGTTAGAAACATAAAGAAAAGCAAAAGAAAATTGAAACCTATCTGGTTCTCAAAGGAGGTGGCTGACAAAATTAAAGCTAAAAGAACAGCATTCAAGAAATATAAAGGATCCCAAAGGGAGGAGCACAAAGAAGAATATTTGTATCAACTGAGGGAGACGAAGAAAACAATCAAGTTGGCAAAGAATCAAGCAGAAGAGAGGATTGCCAAGGAGATAAAAAATGGTGACAAAACATTTTTCAGATACATCAGCGAAAAGAGAAAGGTCCAAAGTGGTATAGTGAAATTGAAAGGTGGTAATGATCAATGTGTGGAGACAGACGAAGAAATGGCAGAAATATTAAACGAATACTTCAGCTCTGTGTTCACTAAAGAAGACCCTGGAGAAGGACCATCTCTACACAACAAGAAACTGGAGGGAAGTGGAATAGATGAAAATCCTTTTACAGTAGAAAATGTGTGGGAAGAGCTAAAGAACCTGAAAGTGGACAAAGCCATGGGGCCTGATGGGATTCATCCAAGGATATTGAGGGAGCTCAGAGATGTTCTGGCGGGTCCACTGTGTGACCTGTTCAATAGATCCCTAGAAACGGGAGTGGTGCCGAGAGACTGGAGAAGAGCGGTGGTGGTCCTGCTTCACAAGAGTGGGAACAGGGAGGAGGCTGGCAACTACAGGCCGGTTAGCCTCACTTCGGTGGTGGGAAAAGTAATGGAGTCTCTGCTGAAAGAGAGAATAGTGAACTATCTACAGTCCGGAGAATTGATGGACCAGAGGCAACATGGATTCACCAGGGGAAGATCCTGTCAGACAAATCTGATTGACTTTTTTGACTGGGTAACCAAGGAATTGGACCAAGGAAGAGCGCTCGATGTCATATACTTGGATTTCAGCAAAGCTTTTGATACGGTTCCACACAGGAGACTGGTGAATAAAACGAGAAGCTTGGGAGTGAGTGACAAGGTGGTGACCTGGATTGCAAATTGGTTGACGGACAGAAGACAATGTGTGATGGTAAATGGAACCTTCTCTGAAGAGAGAGCGGTTTTAAGTGGTGTACCGCAAGGATCGGTGTTGGGACCGGTCCTGTTCAATATCTTTGTGAGCGACATTGCGGACGGGATAGAAGGTAAAGTTTGTCTTTTTGCGGATGACACTAAGATCTGCAACAGAGTGGTCACACCGGAAGGAGTGGAGAGAATGAGACGGGATCTAAGGAAACTGGAAGAGTGGTCGAAGATATGGCAGCTGAGATTCAATGCCAAGAAGTGCAAGTCATGCATATGGGGAGCGGAAATCCGAATGAACTGTATTCGATGGGGGGGGAAAGGCTGACGTGCACGGAGCAGGAGAGGGACCTTGGGGTGATAGTGTCTAATGATATGAAGTCTGCGAAACAATGCGACAAGGCGATAGCAAAAGCCAGAAGAATGCTGGGCTGCATAGAGAGAGGAATATCGAGTAAGAAAAGGGAAGTGATTATTCCCTTGTACAGGTCCTTGGTGAGGCCTCACCTGGAGTACTGTGTTCAGTTCTGGAGACCGTATCTACAAAAAGACAAAGACAAGATGGAAGCGGTACAGAGAAGGGCGACCAGGAAGGTGGAGGATCTCATCGCATGACGTACGAGGAGAGATTGAAGAATCTAAATATGTACACCCTGGAGGAAAGGAGGAGCAGAGGTTGATATGATACAGACTTTAGATACTTGAAAGGTTTTAATGATCCAAAGGCACGACAACCTTACCATAGAAAAAAATCAGCAGAACCAGGGGTCACGATTTGAAGCTCCAGGGAGGAAGATTCAGAACCAATGTCAGGAAGTATTTCTCACGGAGAGGGTGGTGGATGCCTGGAATGCCCTTCCGGAGGAAGTGGTGAAGACCAGAACTGTGAAGGACTTCAAAGGGGCGTGGGATAAACACTGTGGATCCATAAGTCAAGAGGCCGCCATGAAGAGTGGGTGACTCGCCAGAATGATGGCTACTGCCTGGAGACAATACTCTTATTCAATAAACATACACATGGTTACTGTGACTCCAACATCACTCTAAGCTTTCAACAGCAAAGAGGAAATGTGGAAAAAGGATTTGCACTCACAAAGACGGGAGTAGCTGGCTTGTTACGGCGTTATACCCAAACCAAATATCCAAATTACTACCTCCACCTTCCTCTATTCCTGATGCCTTTCAACTAGCTTTATCACTCCATTCTTATACTTCACTTTCAATGCATATCCAGCATAGTTCTCTGCTTCAACAGCAGGGGAAAAGAAAAACTGTTACTTCACACATCCAGCAGAGCTCTCTGCTTAAACGGCAGGGGAGAAGAAAAAAGGGTTCGCACTCACAAAGCGGGGAGTAGCTGCTTGTTACGGCGGTTACTACCCCAAACCAAATGTACCTGATACTTCACTCTCGACGCATATCCAGCATGGCTCTCTGCTTCAACGACATGGGAGAAAGACTGATACATCACAAATTTCCAGCATAGCTCTCTGCTTCAACGGCAGGGGGAAAAGAAAAACTGATACTTCACGCATATCCAGCATAACTTCAACGGCAGGGGAGAAGAAAAAAGGATTCACACTCACAAAGCGGGGAGTAGCTGGCTTGTTACGGCGGGTTACTACCCCCAAACCAAATGTGCCTGATACTTCACTTTCAATGCATATCCAGCATAGCTCTCTGCTTCAACGGCAGGGGAGAAGAAAAAAAACTGATACCTCACGCATATCCAGCATAGCTCCCTGCTTCAACGGCAGGGGAGAAGATAAACAACCAATAAGGGCTGTATAACATAATCTGGGTAAAAAAACAAATAAGCATGGGTGTAGCTTGCTTATTGCGGCGGTTACTACCCTACTACCCTCTAACTAATCAAGCTAGATATTTCACTTGGATGCAGCTCCATCACCCGCTCTCTAACATTAATGGCGGGGGTGGAAGGGAATTAGAACCAAGAGCTAAGAGAAACAGATAAGTATGAGGAGAAGAAATGAGGGAAGCTTGCTGGGCAGACTGGATGGGCCATTTGGTCTTCTTCTGCCGTCATTTCTATGTTTCTATGTTTCTATGTTTCTATGTTTCTATATCAGGATCATAGTTCCCCTGTCCTGACGCAGCTTCACGAGAGTCTTCGACAGAAGAGGAAGTGGAGGGAATGCATAGAGCAGACTGGTTGTCCACGTGAGGGAGAATGCATCCCTCAGCCGAGAGTGCTGGCTCCGAATGAGAGAGCAGTAATTGTCCACTTTGTGGTTCTGAGGGGACGCAAAGAGGTCTATGTGGGGATAACCCCATTTGTGAAACAGAGAGGTCGCTACCAAGGGGTCGAGTGACCACTCGTGTGGTTGGAAGACACGACTCAGCTGGTCTGCCAATACATTGTCTACTCCCGGCAGGTAGGTGGCCCTGAGGTACATAAAGTGGGAGAGGGCTTCTGCCCAGATCTGCGCAGCTTCCTGACACAGAAGGAAGGAGCCTGTGCCTCCCTGCTTGTTTATGTACCACATGGCCACCTGGTTGTCCGTCTGAATTAAGATTGTGTGGTTTGATAGGCAATCTTGAAAGGTCCTGAGAGCATATCGGATTGCTCTCAGTTCCATGAAATTTATCTGGTGTTTGGCTTCCTCTGGTGACCAGAACCCTTGAGTTTGTAAATTGTTTACATGGGCTCCCCAACCGATGTTGGAAGCGTCGGTAGTGAGGATTACTTGGGGATCTGGTGGAAGAAAAGGCAAGCCCTGTAGGAGGTTGGATTGATTTGTCCACCAGGCAAGAGACAGATGGAGAGCATCGGTGATGCGAACAATGGAGGACAGAGGCTGAACAGCTTGTGCCCATTGCAGTCGCAGAGTCCATTGCATGACTCTCATGGCCAGGCGGGCCATGGGAGTCACATAAACTGAGGAGGCCATATGTCCCAGTAAAATGAGGAATTGGCGAGCTGTAGCTGTGGGTTGAGACTGCAGCTGGCGAGCTAGGGACACAAGGATGTGAACTCGTGGATGAGGAAGGAAGGCTTTTGCTTGTAAGGTGTCCAAGTCCGCCCCAATGAAGGATAAGGGTCTGTGATGGACTAAGTAGGATTTGTCGTAATTGACAAGAAACCCTAGAGAAAGCAGAGTTTGAATTGTTAGGGTCAGGGAGGACCGAGCTATCTGCTGGGTTGGGGCCCTGATTAACCAATCGTCCAGGTAGGGGTAGACGTGGATACCTGCCTTCCTCAGAAAAGCTGCCACTACTACGAGGCATTTGGTAAAAACTCGTGGTGCGGATGCTAGGCCGAAAGGTAGCACTCGATATTGGTAGTGATTTCGGCCTACTAGAAAACGCAGATATTTGCGATGAGATTGCGTGATCGCAATGTGGGTATATGCGTCTTTCAGGTCTAGAGAGCATAGCCAATCCCCTCTTTGCAGCAGAGGGAGAAGCGAGCCCAGGGTTACCATCTTGAACTTCTCCTTGTGAAGGTACTTGTTGAGGGCCCGTAGGTCCAAAATGGGACGAAGTCCCCCTGACTTTTTTGGGATCAGGAAGTACCTGGAGTAGAACCCTAGTCCTTGTTGTAAGGGAGGAACGGGTTCTATAGCGTTTGACTGTAGGAGAAGAGAAACTTCCTGCTCTAAAAGAACAGAGTGATCGGTGAGTCTCCACGCCTGCAGGGGTGGGGAGTCGGAAGGTAGGGTCAGGAAGTTGAGATGGTAACCCTGTGCAATTATCGCTATCACCCACTGATCTGTGGTGATATGACGCCACCTTTCTAGGAAGTGGCACAGCCGCCCTCCTACCGGTATGGCTGGAAGAGGGGTTTGGCAACTGCTCTCTAAGTGAAAGTCAAAAACCCGCCGCAGGGCCCGGTTGTGGAGCTGCTGCAGGTTTTTGTTTACGAGCTTGGCGAGGTTGAGTCTTATGGTAAGACCGTGCAGGCCTAGGTTTTGTTGATGGGGGATAATACTTTCGTGGCCTAAAGAAGGACCTTTTGGAGTCTTTCCTAAACGGCTGTTTGGAAGGCAAGTCAGGAGGAATGGATGAGAGCTGTTTTAGTGTCTCATGATGATCCTTCAATTCAGCAACAATTTGTTGAATTTGCTCACCAAACAGATTATCCCCTAGGCAGGGCAAATCAGAGAGCCTGTCCTGAACTTCTGGACGAAGGTCAGATGATTTAAGCCAAGCCCAACGCCTAGCAGAAATGGCTGTGGCAGAAATTCTAGTAGAAGCATCAAAGATTTCATAGGCTGTTCGAATTTCATGCTTTCCTGCTTCAAACCCTTTATTTAGAAGGGAATGAATCTGGGGCTGGAATTGTTCTGGCAAGGCGTCAGCGAATTCTTGCATTTGTTTCAAAATGACCCTATTATATTGAGTCATATAAAGTTGATAAGAAGCTATTCTGGAAATCAGCATAGCTCCATGATAAACCTTCCTACCTATACTATCTAGGAATTTATTTTCCTTAGTAGGAGGTATGGAAGAGTGTGGCTTTAGTCGTTTAGCTTTCTTCTGAGCTGATTCCACGACTACCGAATGATGATCTAACTGAGGGTTTTTGAAACCCCGGTGCTGATTGTACAAGGTATTGTAGAGTCAGCTTTTTATTGACTGGGGAAACAGATCCAGGAGATTCCCAATTCTTTTTAAGAAGGTCTAGGAAACCTGATGAATAGGGATAGAAGTGATGACCTTTGGGGGCATCCAAAATTGGAGCACTTCCATCATTTGGTGCCTGTCATCTTGTTCAGATTGAAGTTGGAAAGGGACCAACTCTGACATTTCCTTCACGAAATTTATGAAGAGAGGGTCCTCAGGGAGGAGAACGCTTTCTACTCTCCGCAGGAGAGGGTGGTGAAGGTAAATCATCGGTGTCAGTAGATGTATCATCACCCCAAGTATCATAGGGATCTGGTTGATGACCTGGAGGAGCCCGTAGGGGCTGAAGACCTGAGGGTCCAGGCTGAGGCTCCGAAATATTGGATGGAATCACCGAGGGCATCGAGAAAATCCTCGATGGAATCGGTGTCGGCATAGGTGCCGGTGTAGGCATCGAGGAAACCGGTGCCGGTCTCGATGGAATCGGTGCCGGCATCGGAAACCTCGGTGGAGCAGAGGTACGTATCGCCCCCAAAGATAATATCAGTGGCGAGGGACAACCTGGCATCGATGGAACAATTCCCGAAGGGGAAATTTGATACGGTGTTTCTCCACCTGATGAAAAACCTGTCGGTGACAGCGGTCTTGCCGGTGTCGGTGACACAGGTATTACCAGTGGAAGGGCTGTCATGAGCGCCTCCATCCGGTGTAACAGCGGTGCCAGTGCTGCTGCAATCGGCTCGGTGGCCAGTTCCACTCTCGGTGCTGGAGTCGGTGCCGGAGGAGTCTGGAACTGTAGCATCGCCTTGTCGATGGCCTCCTGGACCAGCCGATCCAGTTCTGCCCGGAGACCAGGGGTAACAAGACCCGGCTCGACGGGAGAGGGAGGCTGAGGCTGAGCCGGAGGGACCACCGTCACCGGTGGGATCGCGGCTCCCAAACCCCGAGGGGGTGAGGGTTGCCTCGGTGCCTGCGAAACAGTAGTGGACGGTGCCACTTCTGATCGAGACTTTTTTGGCGGTGGCTCGGTCGGTGCTGAGGTCGATGACGTCGATTCCTCGACAGGCCGAGACTTATGACGTCGATGGCGATGTTTTTCCTTTCGATCCCCTCGAGCATCAGGGGAAGGAATGGGAGTCGATGGCCGTGAAGTCACCGAAGGCGGACGGTCACCGAAGGGTTGTCGATGATGATGAGACCTCGACGGTGCCGGTTCCGATGACGTCGATGCAATCGATGGTGTTGGGGTACGAGCGTGGAAGAGGAGCCCCATATTCTCCATTCTGGCTTTGCGACCCTTTGGTGTCATTAGAGCACATTTGGTGCAAGTCAGAACATCATGCTCGCGTCCTAAACATAAAACACAGACTCCATGGGGGTCTGTGATTGACAAAGTTCGGGTACAGTCCGGACACAGACGGAACCCCGACGCCATGGCGAAAAGCCAAAAATTTAGCCGCGGGACTGTCGACTGACAACAGGCCTCAAGGGCCAAACTCGACGGAAGTCGAGCAAACAACGGCAAAAACTTACCGAAGTTCCGCGGACTGAAAATTTGTCGAAGGGAGACCCCTGTGGGGCAAATTTTCTTCAAAATTAAGTTTTTTGAAATTCCTGTCAGGAACGTGGTTAAGAGCTCTTCTACCGCGTGGCTACTGCTGCGCGGAAAAAAGAAGACTGAAGGGAGACCCCTGCTGGCTGCTGGGTTAGTGCCGTGCTGGGCATGCCCAGTAGGGGCCAGTCAAAGTTGCTGAAACTTTGACAGAAGTTTTCCGTGGTTGGGCTCCATCCTCGATGTCACCCATTTGTGAGGACAACCATCCTGCTTGTCCTGTGAGAACCAGCTTAACTTTAAAGTATTTTCTGGACTTTAGCAGAGTGGGGGAAGTTTTTTGATCCCCCTTCCCCACTGGGATTGCAGAGCTGAGAAATTGCCTGATCCAATTGACTTTTCCCCAATACAGGATGAAAGAACTACTAGGGAAGGAAGAACAAGAGCAGGAGATCCCAATCGGATCTCCATACACCAAGGGACCAGAACTGTCTGGGTGTCCGAGAAGAAGACAAGCAAAGGTAGGATTTTTGCAGCAAAGTTGGGACCTCTCTACTAGGATTTCCTCTCACTCGCTGGGTACTCTGCCTGCATTAAAAATCACTTTGGGGCTACCCAGCTGCCTGAAAAAAGGACACCTACTACCGAGAACCACACATGTAGCAACATTCAGATGTAACTTCAGTATTAGGGATGGATGGACTTTAATTTATGGGAATTAATCAGTAAACGTTTATTTAACACCTTCAACCTAGGCCTGTCTGAATTCTTACAGCCTCTCACCTCATAGGATGCACCAAATCAGTATCCATACACTGGCAACCTTTTAACATCACAACAAATTAGAGTTGAATTAGAATTATATAGATATAAATCATCAAAAGCATTCAACCATATTCAACATTGCTTGTTAAATAAGCATCATAGCAAAGAATAAAGGACCATCATACCATCCGTGTGTGTCAGTTTTCTGCTTCCACACATACCAACAGGTCATATATAATCATCGGTTCAAAATTGTCAATATGATCATAATTATTACATATATTTTTGGACTTTTCTTATGCAAATAAAACAGTTTATATTGTAAGTTACTTCCCTTTGAAGTGTAGTAAATGCTTCAGAACTTGGCATTCTTAATCTTTAGACAAAACCCAACATAGCGCTACATTTCAAAGTTCTGCGTCAGGAGTCTCCACAAATACTTGCTGCTGCTCCTTCAACTCACTGCTAAAAATAAATGAAAACACATGGCTAGAGACAGACACATTGTCCACCACTCGAGACCAGAACTTACAGCACTTACAGGCATCAATATTTCAACTATTCAAAAGTGGACTGCCCGTTCCCTTCGTGATCAGCATTGTTCATGTTGCAATAAAGAGGGAATTTAAAAAGTTTGAACTAATTGTTCATGTGGTCACATCACTAACGTGCCATCAGGTGATCACCTAGAAATGACAGCTGTCAACAGTGTAGCTAATATCACATCCCTTGAAATGTGAAGATCATGACTGAACAGCGGCCACACTGTAGAAAACATTTAAAAAGGCACTTGGAGATTACGTGATGTGCTGAAGGTGAGGACATCTGTGGCTGACACTCATCTCCCTGGCTCTAAATCTTTCAGCATCCTTAACACTCCTTACCTTTTTTATACTTTAAGGATGTCCAAAGATGTACCTTCAAAGTCACTGCCAGCTGTGTGAGCAGATACAGCTGGTAAGATACAGGCCTGCTTCTCGGCCTGGCAGGGCGCAGGCCGAGAAGCAGGCCTCAGGTGATGACTGGCCAGTGCATATATCTCTAACGCACACACCAGGGCAGCTACAGGTCCTGTTTGATTCCTTTTCAATGAAATTAACCTCTACCATTAACAGAGAACTGGCAGTCAGGATGGAAAAGGCAGCAGAACTAGTTGCTTCTGAACAGGATAATTCATCGCGGCTGGAGTCAGTGGAAACACATGTGAAGTACCTTGAACTCTCTCTAACAGAAGTGTGATGTAACGTTGACTGTTTGGAACGGTGGCTCATGGAGACAACAGAAAAACTAGATTTAGAAAAGCAGGCCCTCCACCATGATATAAGAGTGGTGGGGCTCCCAGAGGGACTGGAAGGATCTGCGCCGCTGGCCTTCTTCGAGTGCTGGCTGCTGGATGTGCTGGGTCTGTCTGAGGATGAGGGCCACATCAGGTTGGAGCATGGACACCAAGTGCTGGCACCAAAACCAGGCTTGAGAGGGCGGTTGTGCATGCATTTCTCGATAAGGTCCAAGTCCTGGATGTAGCACACTCGAGGGATGAGATCCTTTCCAAATTCACAGGGTGATGTTCTTTCAAGATTTTTCAGTGGTAGTGCAGAAGAAAAGGGCCTGTTTTGCTCTGCAGCCACATGGACTCTCCTATGCCTTAAGGTCTTTATTAACAATAAATCTAAGATTTTTGAATTGCCGGTGGAGATCCAGCACTATTTAAAACAGGATGGGGAGGTCTTCTCGAGCAGAAGCGCAAAATCAATGGAAGGAAGTTGATTAAGAGAGTGCACAGCATGGCCCGGGAGGCAGCTCCTAGCAGACGGAGAAGAGACTGGCGCTGGAGTGATCTCTGAACAACTTTTTGTTAT